>NC_089748.1:56021097-56113597 GCF_040412425.1 Macrobrachium rosenbergii
CCTACGCGTACTCCACATACCTGTCGTGCTTAGACGATGAACCAGGAAAAAAACAGGTAAATTCTTTTAAGAAAGCTTGAGAGAAATTGAGATCTCTACTCCCGGTTTTAATATGCTATCAGAGTTGTTAATGACGTGGCGTTTACGTATATTAACCATTAAAACTCTAAACGAGAAAGATATATACTTATATATGTATATATACACTACAATATACCTTTCTTTGCGGCTAATTAACAAATCTTTTAAGGTAAGACTGTTATGCACCCTCTTCTTGACCCCAGCAAATGCCAGTACCCGTTTACAGCTCGGCTGACTCAGAACACTGTACCAACCAGACACGAAGTCCACGTGAGCTTACTGTATATATTTGTATATAATATACAGAGATGTATATATATATATATATATATATATATATATATATATATATATATATATATATATATATATATATGTGTGTGTGTGTGTGTGTGTGTGTGTGTGGATGAGATTTATTGTTGCAAGTTATGTAAAATACATATTTACACAATTTTGAGTAAAAGAAAAATACACACGCACACATACAGTATATGTAGGCATCGCATAGAATTTCCCACCCAGTTACCAAAACCACCTCTCTCTCTCTCCTTCAACCCAAAGACATCTTGATAAACCTATTACGGCAACGTCTGACCACAGTAAACTAGAACTGCAGCTTCCCACCAGCACCAACGAGCCCCGACTATACCTTTAATCTGGATTCCAGTTCCATATTGATCCGTCTTCCTTTAAGCGTTTCAGAATAGTCTTCTCTTAAGGTAATCAACCCCAGATATGAACTATTGCAAGATGGGCCACACTAGAATTCTACAGGTAAAAGCATAATCAGGTAACATGAAGTTTTTATAAACTGAAAAATTACCGAAAACCTGTAGGTGAAAAAATGAAACAAAAAAACGGAGATAAATGAGAGGTTAGTGCGTAGTAAAATTACTTAACCTGATTTAACCTCAGAGTAATAATAAAATGAAACTGTCAAGTGGACTGTATACGTGAACGGAGAAATTACAAGAAACTACTTCATCTTGGAAGGAATTAAAAAAAGTTATAGGAAGCATCAAATGGAATAAAATCTTTTTTCAACTGCAAAAATATATGAGAGCCACAATCTACGTTACAGAGCTTGGGCGGAGATTACTCAACATAGGAAGCCATTCAAAATCCGACATCACGCAAAAAGCCGGCGACAAAAATAGAGGAAGGGAAAGGCGAAACAGTGCGACAAACACCCAGATAGAAGGAGAACAAAACCAGCACAACGAAAGAATGTTTCAAAAAGTAATATGACGGAGAACAAAAGGACAACATTAGGTACTTATAACATGAAATGCAAATGCACTTGAAATGATAAATGACCAAGAATGAATCTATTCTGATGATGATGTAAACCGATAGAAGATACAATCTAATATCAATATATGGAAAAAAAATCTACCCCTTTTCACTATCATTTATTATTATTATTATTATTATTATTATTATTATTATTATTATTAATTATTAATAATGTATTATTATTATTCAGAAGATGAGCCCTACTCATATGGAACAATTCCACAGGGGCCACTGACTTGAAATTCCAGCTTCCAAAGAGTATGGTGTTCACTTGAAAGAAGTAACAAAAGGCAATAGGAAATGCAGAAAGGAGAGATCAATAATTAGAAGAGAAAAAATAAATTAACGAATGAATAAGTAAATACATAAAAATGTGATTTTTGTAAAAATGTGAGTTTTATATCTATAACGTCTGCCACACATGGAACACATGATTAACTTATAAATATATATCTTCTTCCAAACCGCTACACTTTGGTACTCAATCCTTGCTCCGGTTTTCCAACAATATTACCGTTTCAAGAGTAAGGTCTACAATTTCCTTTTCTTTTTTCTAATTTTGCTTCTACTTTGGTTCGATCAACACAAGAACAACATATTTTTCAACCACTCAGCCTGTAAATTGGACTCGAAATTTCTATTACTCAGGAATTAGCCTAATTCTTGCTAGACGATTTCCACAAAATCTATCTATCTATAATAGTAAAATCCAAGAGAGATCTGATCTGATTGTCCCCGGCCCCAGGAGTGACCTTCAGGGAGACATGGCCACAACCACCCACTATAGAGCAGTTTTCCGCTGGGTAGGAGCCCAGTTGTGGGAATGGGAGGGTAGAGGGAGACATCCACCTTCCTCCTGCAAACATGTTTGTCAGCCCAGGTGGGGGCAGGGGGTAGGTAAAGCTCAGGAGGTAGGGGAGACAGCATGAGTTCCAGCACAACAAGCTCGTAATAAATAAATTTCACTACACATTGAATTATTCATAGCTATCAAGTGTAATAGCATTACACTGCCATTTCCTCGAATCTCCACATTACCAGTAAATGAGCCGCTCCAATCTAAATTTCCTGAGATAACCGAGCTAATTATCCCTGTAACTTCTAGATAAATCGAAGTCTTCCTCAAGACGATTAACGTGGTGTGAGCAATGAGCTGCTTTAAAAACATCATCATCTTCTTCCTGTCTTGACTCAAGAGACAGCAGACCTCCCTGAAGTGCATGTTTTGACAGTCCTAGCCTCCTCCTCCTCCTCCTCCCCCTCTTCCTCCTCCTGACTGAGAAACCACTGGGAACAAACACGGTCGTTCGCTCACGACAATATTCTGGAATTCTTAAGAAATCTCTATTATACTGTTGTATTTGTCAATTCCTTCAATACATTTCTTTACTTGTTTGTCAGTTAAGCACCTTCTTGCCCTTCACGTCTTTTCTCTTATCTACAGTTCCCGATCGTTTCCCTTCAGTTTATTAGTTTGACTCGGTCATTTTCACGACAACGTTCTGGAAATCTCCTGGTATCTCCAATATATCGTAGTACATTTCAGTTCCTTAAGAAGAACTGCTTGCCTGTTTGTCAGTTAAACACCTCTTTACCTTCCACGGTCATCATTCTCAGTTCACTGTCATTATCAGCTCACGGTCATTTTTCTTGTTTTTTTCTTGCCCTGGGTCATTTTCTCAAAGTAATGTCATACACCTCTGTATTCCAGTCATATTCATATTATTAACAATTGCTAATCACTTAGTCACATTCATACATTCATTTTTTCAAGTACTGATTTCAGGATCGTTTTATTTTCTCGGGTCATTTAACCTCATATAAATTATCTACTATGTGCTGTTGTCCAAACCAAAACTCCTCCAGACCTTTAATTTTCGTCGTAGTCTGGGTTCAAATGCTCCAAAATGGAACATAAGAAGAAATAAATGACAGTATTATATATCATCAAAACTGTGGCTTTATCCATAATTGTTCTGTGCATTAGTGGATTACCTAAAAGGACCTCACATTCATACTGGATGAATACTCCATTAGATACCATCCCGAATAAGGGTCCTTTTATTTCATAAAACTGTAAATAAAAATTACACAACAATGAATTTTAACATTTCACGAAATGAATAAAAACAATAAGTGACTGAAGTCAGATTAGACTACAAGTTATCATAAAACTGACTAAAAAATATCTCCACAGAACACAAGAAAATTTAAATTAATTGACATGCTAATAACAGGGGAAGAATACAAACCTTGAACTAAAACATCGAATATGGAAAACTTGGAACAAAAGTCATCCGGAGGAACCGAAATAAGAATAAATCCTGAAAAGTAAGAAATGAGTCGGGGGGGAAAAGGCCCCTAGGAAACCAAAAGGTAAAACAAAATGAAGAAAAGTAGTTCTGACAGAACAATACATCAAGATAAAAATCAAATTACGAAACCTGATGGAAGACCTCCTAAATAAAAACCACATAATTTATAATACTAAATTGGAAGAGAATATTACCACATGACCAAGATTAAAAATAAAAAAGATGAAAATCTTTATAAACAAACACACACACACTTTTTATACACACTCATGTGTGTGTTGTATGTGTAATGTATATATATATATATATATATATATACCTATATATATAATATATATATATATATATATATATATATATATATATTTTATCACCGTGATTTTTATACAATCATGAAGCTATATACCACAGGCGTGGATTTCATATTAAGCGAGCATATATATATATATATATATAGAGAGAGAGAGAGAGAGAAGAGAGAGAGAGAGAGAGAGAGAGAGAGAGGAGCTAGCCTGTTACATGGGCACCAGATGGACTCAACGATAAAGACAGAAAGCTCCCTCGAGGGTAATTGGTTTAAGAAAGTCAAGGCGAATACTTCCCAAAGGATAAAATAATGAGACGATGGAAAATAATGATAAATTTGATAAACTGGAAAGTACCGCTCCTTTTTTCACGGGACGCCTACGGGACGGGCAACCGTATGCACTCTTCTAGCCCATGCCTGAATGAAAAGAGAAGAGGAAAGGAGATAAAAGGAATGGGCCTAACCAATAGGATAGGGAAGAAATAAAAATTAAATAATAACAGAGATATAAAACGGAAAAAAATGGGAAACATGAAAATAATAATAAGATGGATATCTCCAAGCGGTTATTTAATATGTTCTAAAGGACCACTGAGGGAAATACAAAGTGAACTTTACACAGCTAATGTCGACATATGAACGGTTAATTTCTTCCCTTCGTCTTTTTTATGAGATCTTCCTACCATAAGTAACAGGATGGATATTATTTCCAGGACACATGAAAAACATGCAATCCGTCATATATTTAACAAGAGACGCAGAGGTTCATTTAAGCTAGTGTCGTTTTTCACACTAAATATAGAGTAGGTCTCTGCATGCATGGGGAAAAATTAAGAGAAATGTTCATGGGATTTGTTTAACATACAAAATATTCATATATTGAAAGATATATCAATATGCCTCCTATCAAATTTAATATACCTATATATATATATATATATATATATATATATATATATATATATATATATATATATATATATATATATATATAATATATAAAATATACACCCAACACACACATTATATATATATATATATATGTATGTGTGTATATACGTATACATATATACACATATATTTGAACATTTAATTTCTCGAGACATTTATGCCCAAAGATGAGGCCACAAATTCATGGAGAATTTCTTTTCTCGAAATTCTTTCCGCTAGTTTGATCACAACCATAAAACTTTTACAGAAAAAGCGAGTTGAATACCACAACTGCTGCGGGGAGAGAGAGAGAGAGAGAGAGAGAGAGAGAGAGAGAGAGAGAGAGAGAGGAGAGAGAGATGGAAACCCTTTCGCAGTTTGCGTGTAGGGCTTCTGCCGTGTTTGTCACAACCGGGCGTGACGAATGGGAACAGGTGAACCGTCCCAGCCAGATGATGTTGTATAGAGGCTCCAATGGATATTTCCAATTTAATCCGACTCCGTGCGACAGATTTACGGAAAAATGGGATAAAAGGAATGGCAGTTATGTGGTAAAATATATGACAATGTGTAGTCCAACCGACATAGGCTGTTGCCTTAACTAGACCATAAACTGGGAAGGATACAAGTATATATTATTGGTGCATTTAAAATTATTGAGGTCAACAATCATACCGAATTTTAATAAATATATGCAAAAACAATTGTGTGTATTACGCAATGCTTCACAGTTGATATATGAGTTTATGTGGCTATTCTTTAATAGCATAAAATCGCAAATCATTTACGCATCAGTGTTAAAACTGTAATTATTTAGTCATTTTATCCACCTTACTGTTTAAGGAATCAAATGCTTTTTTCCCTAATTACGTGTATACGAGCATAACGCATTACAAATGCATTACATTTCTAAAATGTTTACCTGCCTCCTCTATACCCAAGAAACATACTCTCAACTGTTCAAAGCCAAATTAGGCGAAGTGAAAAGGGGTATTTTGGAGGATAAAAATATTGCTTTGTCGACACAACACGACGCGATAAGCTATGCAATATTAATGGAAAATGGCATCATGCTAAATTCCATATTAAAATAATTCATTCTTTGCTGCTTATGATGCGTAGTCGTGTTTTCCCAAGCTGTATTGTGAAATTCAACAGCATGTACCTTTATATAATAGAACGAATGTGCATCTAATTAGTTTTTCTCGACAACAGCGATAGTTTACAAGTAATGAAATCCGAGTTTGTCGCCCACCAAAGCAGGGCCAGCCTCTCTCACCACTGGCCACTACATGGGCATGCCGAATGAAGGTATGTTTTTGTTCTAATTTCGGGTCGGGGCGTAGTTTCTCTACGATAGGGACTTGCCGTCTCAACCCTCTCTTACATTACCGTCATTTGATAAGGATACATCAATAGGTTTATACCAAACAGATGAGCGAAAGTAAATTTTGAGTGTGTCCGAAACCCAACAGAAACTGAAAAGGTAAAAAAAAAAAAAAACTCAGATGACATACCTCAACCAACGTTGATCTCTTATAAGCCAACACTTTCTATCGACCAGAAACGTTTATTTTTAGCGACCCTTAAGAGTTTTTACAATTTAAAAGGATTTAGCTTAAAATCAGGTTTCTTCACATGTCCTATTTAAATTCGAACACCAAAATCTACGGTAATGTTGCGTATGGTTTGGGCATCTTAAGTCTATAACATACTTTTTTATTTTTATATAACTATATTGTTTTCCCATTCTTGACAAATCTAAATAAAGCCCTATGTTCAGACACTAAAGATTTTGTTACAAGCTAAGTATTCCACACCCATAAAGATCACGTGCCCCCTAAACTTAAATTCCCACCTCTCCAAAAATCTATACGATTGCTGCCAGCCCCGAGGACCACCTTTGGTCAAATTTTGTAAAAAGAAAAAAAAAAAACCTCCAAGGATGGCATTTTCCACATTCCTGCTAACAAACACATTTACAATAAAAAGTACAACTGTTGTGGTAGATGCACAGTAATGATTAAAACAAACAGTCCTCGTTTCATTTCCATTAAACTCTATGGTGATGCCATAAATGGTTTCAACAAGTGGTCAAAATATATAATACTGGTGCTAAAACTCTTCATTTCAATTTTTTTCACATCCAGGGGCAGCCACTGGTACAAAATCCCTTCATTTCAATTTTTTCACATCTAGGGACCTTCATACGATAAAAAAACGAAGCTTCTGTGGGGTTTGCACCTGTACAGACCTACTCTGGAAGGGGGATATCCTTTTAAACTGCAGCCCAGAGAAGCAGAGTGCAACGAATTTCTCTATAAATCAATTTTGTCAAATTCTGCCTCGAGTAATCGTCATATCCCGCATTCATTGGCAGTCATGCTCTGTCTCTTTAGTGCTAAAATAAACCATCATTAAAAAAAACGGTCACTATCTCCCTTCCAACTGTAAACAAATGAACATTTTGACACTGCCCAAAATAACCAGGAGCCTGACCTCTAGAGGGAAAACGGCTGCGATTCGACCAATCAGCGACGTCACAAAACCTAAAACGAGCACTTTATCACCTAGAATGACCTCGAACGTCGCACTACATGGCGCGGCCGGGGTGGGGGTGTGGGGGGGCAGGAGGGGCAATGGGAAGGGGCCCATGAAGAGAGTTGCAAGGAAGAGAAGAGAGAGAGAGAAGGAGAGTGGCGAGGGGTGGAGGGGGCAGAGGAGAGAAAGGGGGCGAAAGAAGGAGGTACGAGAGGGAGCAGGCAGCTTTAACCTAGTACCGGCTCATGCCACCAGGCCTTGCTGCTTCTGCTTCTGCTTCTGCTGCTGCTGCTGCTGCTGCTTTTGTGCTGCGTCCGTTCCCGCCGTGCCCACCAATGGCTGCTTGTGGTTTATCGTTTATCTGATTGAATTCGGGGCCAAATTCGCGTCATTTTCCGCTGAGGATCGGCAAGGGAATCGAATACGGCCAGAGGTACTCGGAAGTACGTATATCACGACGTCACTCACTACTGGATGAAGATACTACCCATCTACATCACAAGAATGAAAATAACTCCCCATTTAAAATCTACACAAATAAAATCGTACGGATTAATGGTATATAACGGTATCAGGTAAACTAACTAACTCATTCTCTACTGTAACCAAATAAAATTCACACAAAAAAAATACATCGACCAGTGATAAAAATACACACAAACACACGCACACACACCCGAGCCAATACCTGTTATCCCTTAAACCCCTTTCTCTGGCTTGTGTTGTCTGTCTGTGGGAAAGAAGAATCCTCTGACCCAGTTCAGTGTTGCTAAGGAAACGTTTGTGCGAGAAGGGAGCCAACGCTGCTCTGAAATGTCACGACACGGCGTCAAAACACTGCCGATTTCTTCGTGTCCAAAACTGCTTCCAAGGGCCCGTCTCATGCTAGATCACCTACAAATATTAAAGGCTAACCCACTAAAGGACAAGTTTTTAACATGAAAGTGGGATATAAATACACTCTCTCTCTCTCTCTCTCTCTCTCTCTCTCTCTCTCTCTCTCTCTCTCTCTCACACACACACACACACACACACACACAAACAAACATACAACAAACGCATACTTAAACATTTCTACAACCGCTTGAAAGGCATGTAATATGAAATTCTCTTTCATAAGTGCAAGAAACTCTCCTTAAAGACGACGAGACTGAGCCGCGAAATCCTATAAACTCCGGTTGTCATGAGAAACATATGGTAGGACACCGGAGGAGGAGGAGGAGGAGGAATGACGCTTTGCTCCAAAGGACCGGGAAGAGAGGAGGAAGTAATTACATATGAGAGAGAGAGAGAGAGAGAGAGAGAGAGAGAGAGAGAGATGGGGTGAAGGGGGGATGAGGGAAGCACCAAGGAAAGTTTTCAGAGTTGTAAGCACCAAAGGAGAATTAGGACAGAGGCATTTTGAGGATTTAAACGATCCGCCTCTTGCAATTATAAGACCTGGGTCTTTTCCGGGTAAAATATTTTCACTGCCATGCTGGTAAATGATGCCAGCAATCCTCACGACAAAATGCCTTAAAATCAGAGTATTATACAGAAGTCCCCGGTAAGATTATCGGCTATCCTACTGAGCAACAGAATTTTTTTTTTTTTTTTGCTTTAAAACATCATTAACATGTTTGTATTGTTTCGCTATATGGCACAACTGAATACAAATTTACTCGTTTTTTTCACTACATAAATCGATTATTAAAACAGGTATAATGTGAAACTACTTCAGTGAAACTGGGTATAACGTGAACACATCCCAATCTCACGATATATTCACATATATGCAGTTTCACTGTGACGTCTCAAAAGAATCAGTGACCTTTTAACATCCACAACTATTCTTTTCATCACATCCTCCACAAAGGACCCTAGACTTAACAATACGCAGCGCGTTTAAAAATGCAATTCAGCTTTTTCATGCAGAATCCGAAAGGAGAGGCAATTAGGAGTCTATATTGAAACCAGGACATGAAGGAAAACAAGAAAACATAGCGAAATCATTCACACCTTGTCCAGCTCTTAATGAAATTACCTGCGTCTTGAGAGGTTAAACTGTTCAAACTCTGGGAAAAAAGAAGCAAGAAAATTCCAAAGCTTGGCTGCAGAATAAAGAAATAAAGGATAGGAGCAGTCCGAAGAACTACAGTACAATCTTCTACATTCCTATAAACTTGAAAGGTGTTCAGTAAAACATAAATATGATAAAAATCTACTATTCTAACAGCAAGTCCCAGTTTATTGTAAAATTTCTCTTCACTTCTCCTCTTGACAGTCCCTCTCTGTTCTTGACTTCTACACTGTGGACCCCCAGTCAGACTGATATAATACAAGTCATTGGGGCCCTTGATTGTTTCACCAAGAATATGGGCAATTTACAGGTGGTAATAATAATAATAATAATAATAATAATAATAATAATAATAATGTGGGCATAACAAACTTCACCTGGAAGCATTACCATTCTTAGGGGCTTATTTCTTAACTAGAATCAGCACTGTTATCACTTAAAGGCCAGCCCTCCTCTGCGCAGTTTTATTTATTTATTTTTATTTTTATTTATCTTAAAGTTCATCTTCCATAACATGGTTCAGTGATGAGTTCACAATTTTCACATGCAATATTCATCGCCTTCAACAGTGAGGTATCCATTACGATCTTCGTCATAAACGACAGAACAGCTTCAAAACAGAAGCTACAGAGGCATAACAAAGAACCGAAGGCAAACCTCTGAGATAACATAAATTGTACCGGAACTGAAAAACAGCCATAACTGACTACTTAAGTGAGTTCTTCGTTGGGAGAGTCGGTAGAGTTGTCGGCTAGCACTCTGCTAGGCCCGAGTTCGAGTCTCCGGCCGGCTACTGACGAATTAGAGGAATTTATTTCTGGTGACAGAAATTCATTTCTCGCTATAATGTGGTTCGCATTTCACAATAAGCTGTAGGTCCCGTTGCTAGATAACCAATTGGTTCTTAGCTACGTAAAATAAGTCTAATCCTTCGGGCCAGCCCTAGGAGAGCTGTTAATCCGCTCAGTGGTCTGGTAAAACTAAGGTATACTTTGACTACTAAGTGGCTCTGTCCTAATGGCTTATACTATACTTTATTTTTGCTTTCTTTTTCTTCCAGACTAGTATCTCTAATCACCCAGGCGGAACACTGGCTTTATTCCATCCTTCCCAACATCGGTCCCATCAAAGGAATATCAGCTAGCAAAAACTGGGGTGCCAATATCAAGATCTTTGAAGAAACTAGTGTTACACTTAATTATTTCTTATCAGCGATAACAATGAATGTAAAAAAATTACAAAACTACTTAGCTAAGGTCAAAAGAAAATAGACCGATTCATATTCATAAGTCTTAATCCGTATTTATGTATGAGCACGAGTACCAACATTTATAGTGTGTACGTATCATGCATGCGTGTGCGTGTGTGTCTGCATACTGACTGACCATGTTTAGCGGAACTATTTGTTTGTTTAATGTTATACAATTCTGGCAAATGTAACCAGTAAATCCTATGTATTTCTATGTGTGTGTATCGTAATCGACTTCATTCGCAAACTGTTACCAATCCTCCATTCGTCAAAACCTTCGCTCACAGCCTTCCCTGCTCTGTAAACAAAAGGGGCTGCAACGATCATTTCCTCCCCGTATCCTTTCGACAACACAGTCACCTGAAGCTGGCAACAATGCCACAGTCGGGATGAAACGTCGAGCACCAAGACCACAGAGGATTCCTGGTGCTATTTCAGTTAATATTCCTCGTCTTCACCCAGAGATTGAGGGGGCAGGAGAAGGGCCACAGAAGGCAGGGAGAGGTAAGAGGAACACTGCAAGGATGTGGGATTAATCTCACTAAAAAGCTTGAGGAGGAAATGAGAAAAAAACTAGTGCTATTTCAGGGTGAGGTTCAAGACGACTGCGAGGGGGAGAGATGAGTAGATAAAAAGAGGAAGAAGTGGAGAGAAGAGACGAACGGCGAGTAATCCTCCTCAACAGGGTGCAGCACAATAGCAAGACAACGGTAAGAATAATATAATAATAATAACAATAATAATAATAATAATAATAATAATAATAATAAAAGGTTAGTGAGAGGGGAAAGTAAACAAAAAACTTGGATTGATAGAAATAAATAGCAAATGACAAAGGAAATTATCTATATGCAGGAAACAGGATGAGTAAAAAGAAAGGTAAGAAATAACAAGAAAATGAAATGTGAAACGGAGAAGCAACGATGCATAAAACAGAATGATCTGGGAGAGCTTTAAACACAAAAATGTCCGAAAAGGAACAAAAAGAGGAATGACAACTAAGCATACCTAGAAGAAAGAAACGTGCATTAAGAAACAAAGTATAACAGACAATCAGTTAACCAAGAGGAAAGTGAAGACTGATCATGGGGTGTGCGCAACTTGGTCAACGAAATGGAGAGATGTAGACACGTCTGTGAGGTATCAAGTCTCCTTTCGGTGGAACCACACACCCCTTTAGCGGTGGGGTCATTCAGGACTAATTTGGAATCATCTATTCTCCGCCTAATGCGTCCACAACTTTTTTTTTTTTTTTGGGGTGGGGGCGGTGGGGAGGAGGAGAAGGGAGAGTCTCTTGGCCTGTGATATAACAGGTCCCTCTAGGTAGGGAGACCTATAAGTTCTATATCCTGCCAAATGTAGTTTGGAAGTACCTGAAGCTTTGATTCCTTCAAAAAGTAAACTAAAAAAATATGATACGTATTTCTTTAAGTCCTAACCAGAAATCCTGATTCTTGACAAATTACACGAAAAATATTGATTACTTACGAAATTAAACATCCGCGTTCCTTACCAAATTGATTTTAAAATGCACAGTGCTCATAACACTAAACATTCGTATTCATTAAAGGACGGCACTTTTTCATTCCAAAACAATATTAAAACAAACTACTACTATAGCTCCAACAAGCACTGGCGCGTGTGCAACTCAAATCGTCACCAACACTTTTCCTTGAAAAAGTAAATTAGAGGAACAGGAAAAGAAGTCTAAGCACCTTCAGGGAAGTGTAACAATCCTCCTATGAAGCTTAAGGAACAAGAATGGGTGATGAAGTACCTAAAAATTAATAAGCAGGCAACAATAATTCCTGCGGTTGACGAATAATCTCGCATACGTCGAGAAAGCAACGCCAGAGAAATTTGGTCCAGTAAACGAAAACTGATCTTGATGGAAAAGAAACCTGACACGTACGCAACAGCATCGGTAAAAAAAAAAAGCGTGCAACCCCATGGGCAGGTTCAAGGGCGAAGACCCGGGTACACAAAACGGCTGTCTGTGTATTGGCAAAAAGAGAGAGAAATATGGGCGGGAGGAAGGGGTATGACGAAAAGGCTTCCGCAGGTCATCTGGACCTTGGGTGAAAGCCAGAACACCGTGTTTCTCTTCAATCTCTTCCATGACAGAGGAGAGACGACGAGAACAAAAAAAAAGGGGGGGGAGGGAGACGGATCGCTGGTTGAGTGATGCTATGGAAGACAGCCATAAAGGCTGATGGACGCAGTTTTCTTTAAAAAGAAAAAAATAAAATAAAATAATAAAAAAATAGGGGTTGGTAGGAAACGGAAGACTGGGCTCGACATCATTATTATATAAGAACCTGTCTTTTACGTTGCTCAAAACATTATTTTTATCCTAAGTTACATGTTGGTAATTTTTGCACGTTTCAAAACCTTCGTTCTGCCATTAATGAGACACTTGTCTGCCTGGATGCCAGCAGCCGCCTGGGATTTATAAGCTCAAGCCAGAAATCTAAAAGATTTCCTGTTCTAAACAACGGTGACTATGAATTAGATAATCGCCGGAGAACATCCACTCTAGCCAGATCCACAATCTGTTTTGACACAAAACTTCATGACAACTTCACTGCTTGTGTCCCATGAGGAAGTGGCGGATCCTCACCATCCATCGTATCAGCATCAACATTCTGTTGAGGTTACATGTTGTCAAACTGCCCGGTACATGGTACCAAAAGCCTTTTAGTCCCTTCTTGGCAGAACTATTGATGCCAGTACCAGTAGTTAGAAGAAAGACTGCAACACTGTTTTGCAGCAAAACGCATCATTGTATCAGTAATTAAGGCACACACTGCAGTCACGTATGTAAAAATGTAACTTTTATTTCTTGATTCATCTTAATTCATTTGTCGTTTTCTTTTTTTCAAATACATATTTATAATATATATATATATATATATATATATATATATATATATATATATATATATATATATATATGTATGTATGTATATGTATGTATGTATATGTATGTATGTATGTATGTATATGTATGTATATGTATATGTGTGAGTGTCTGTGTATCTATGTGTATGTATATGTATATATATGCATATATATATATATATATATATATATATATATATATATATATATATACTATATATATATATATATGGTCATTCTATTCTAAAGAAGCTACTTTGCAGGTTCAAACCTTTCAGACTCGTTCCTCATGAATGTTTCGTAATTTTGAACTGATTAAGTATAATCCATAAAAAAACCTAGACATCTGTCACAACCACATTCAGTCTTTAACAGCTGATTCAAAACTAATCCTTTTTCATGATACCCACGCCTTAATCCCCTTCACATACTTGCCCAGAGGCTATCGTCAGGATTGCCACAGGCCCACCTCACGCAATGTGCCACCCACTGCTATCTCGAGCAAACACGACGCATGAGTAATCCCACACACAACAGATTTAAAAAACAAACTAACATATAAAATAAGCTATCAAAGGAGGCCTTCTTAACGTATTTACACAATCAAGGCGTCAGTGTTCAAAGCGAAAACGAAGAGAAATATTTATATACAAAGACTCACCTTTCTGGTAATAAAAATACAAGCCCAGCCTCAACAAAATCTGAAAGTTTTGTTGAAACTGGGTCAAAGGATGATTGCGAGCCCACGCGTTGACCTAATGAAAAACTTTTCCATTCAAGAGGGATATAAGGAATTGGGTCAGCTCTAATTCCCTTCTAGGGTCGAATGTTTGGTCAAATAGGCTCAAGTCCACCTTAAAAATAACGTGTTCAAATAGTGAGGTGGATGGTTTAAATGCGGTATATTTTATCCTTTATGAAGTTGCTAGTGAAGTTATTTGTCTTTTGGATTCTTCTTTAAGGGCGAATGTATAGTAATTATAATAATAACGCTACAGAAATTCAAGCCGATAAACGATACAATTTAACTAATGGTTTTTTGTACACACACACACATAACACACATATATATGTGTGTGTGTGTGTGTGTGTGTGTGCACAAAAAACCATTAGTTAAATTGTATCGTTTATCGGTTTGAAGGAGTCTGTAGCGTTATATTATTATAATTATTATACACTCGCCCTTAAAGAATAAGCCCAAAGACTAATAATTTCACTGGCAACTTCATAAAGGATAAAATATACCACATATAAACCATCCAACTTTCACTATTTATACCACGTATATATATATATATATATATATATATATATATATATATATATATATATATATATATATATATATATCTAAATTATCCACTCCTCCATATATATATATATATATATATATATATATATATATATATATATATATATATATATATATATATATATACATATACATATATATAATATATATATAAATTATCCACTCCTCCCTATCCATACAGCATATACAACATAGCATTCATATAATACATTAAGTACAATTCCATAAGATACACTTACCAAGCACCTACACAGCACAACAATGACAACAACAAAGCCTGACTTACTAACATAACGATAGCACAGCATCCAACTATCTATGCAGACAAGCAAACACGTCACGCGTCACTATGACGTCATCAACATGGCGGCCTCCTCTGCAAAACACAATCAAATTGGTGGGAAGTGCATAGGGCACACAACGAGTCCCAGACTGCGCATGTTTGTTGTTACATTAATTACGACGACTCCTAAAATTAGAAAACTATTCTCATGGGAAAAAGAGAGAGAGAGAGAGAAATCTATATATCACAGCACATCTCTTGACTAAAACAAGGAAGGTCAAACCCATCCCATATTTTAAGAAATAATATAATATAAGGAAGACTTGAAAATGTCTCAACAAAACTCGCATCGCAAAGACAAATAAGTAAAAAATGCGCCGCAGTTTCTTCGGCGCAATCGAATTTTCTTTACAGATGCTACAGCGTATAATCAAGGCCACCGAAAATAGATTTATCTTTCGGTGGTCTCCGTATAAGGCTGTATGAGCAGCGGCCTAAAAAGCTTTAACCACGGGCCGGTGGTGGCCTATCCTGTATCGCTGCCAGAAATACGATCATGGCTAACTTTAACTTTTAATAAAATAAAAACTACCAAGGCTAGAGGGCTGCAACTTGGTATGTTTAAAGATTGGAGGGTGGATGATCAACATACCTATTTGCAGCCCTCTAGCCTTGGTGGTTTTTATTTTATTAAAAGCTGAAGTTAGTCATGATCGTATTTCTGGCAGCGATATAGGATAGGCCACCACCGGCCCGTGGTTAAAGTATCATGGGCCGCTGCTTATACAGCCTTATACCGAGACCACCGAAAGATAGATCTATTTTCTGAGGGCAGACAGAAAAAGTGCGGACGGACAGACAAAGCCGGCACAATAGTTTTCTTTTACAGAAAATTAAAAAGATCGACGTCATTCAAACGAAACAAACAAACAAGCAAATAAAAGACACCCCAAAGAATCCTCACCCGAGAAAATAATCCGTCCAGCTCAGGAGAGGAACAAGATCATTTGCCCTCCATGTGGGTACTGCGCTACTTGAGGTCTGCACCGAGTTAACTTGAAAACAGCATTGCACAGTACAGTGAGTTATGAGAACGGCTGTGGATGATGAATGACACTGGACGGTTTCGTAACGATGACGACCGTCGTAAATGCCTCAAGAACCTTTTGTCCGCGAGCTGACCTGCTGGAGAACTAGTCCATTCTGGACTGGATGACTTGGCAGCGTGCGAATACACGGGGACACAAACATACACAAATGAACACACAAACATTATAAAGTAGATAGATATGCATATAATATATATATACATATATATATATATATATATATATATATATATATATATATAGAGAGAGAGAGAGAGAGAGAGAGAGAGAGAGAGAGAGAGAGAGAGAGAGAGAGAGAGAGAGAGAGACTATACAAACTTGCAAACAAAATTCTGTTGTGGTCAGTATAACATTATATTCATTTCATGTTCTAATGTCAAAAATTGTGTCATTTTACTCTCATAATCTCATTCATTTCAAAAGGATTTAAGACTAAGAGAATAACAAACTGTCCTCTGACTATGCCGCTGAAAAATAAACAAGGGTAACTTCACATCAAAGATACAAAGTCCACGTGACCAGGGGATAACCTAATTTACTTGGGGACACGGTGTTTTTCGCAGACACAATGTACAAATGAGGGAATTTTTCGTTAAATAGATTTTGGAGTGTCTTATAGATTATCATTTAACATTTCCTAAGTCAATAATTACCTTTCATTTAATATTCACAAAAAGGATTACTGATCAAAACAAAAAAGCGCATTATGACAATCCCAAATTCTTTTAAGAAATAGACAAAAAAATAAGAAATAAAAAAATGGATAAGTATTCCACAAAAAGACTATTGCTTAAAATTCACCGCTTCAAAATTTCAAAGTGAAACAAAAGAAAATACTCACATTAAGGAAGATAATTTACTAAGTACTGAGGCTTTCTGTCATATTTCTATAAACACCTCCGGTCAACGTTCTCTTTCTATAAACACTTCGGGACAACCTTCTCCATCTACGTAAAACAATAACAAACACTAAACACTGAACATGAACCGTCGGTAAATCGGGAGGCAACTCAATACACCACGACTTCGCCAGAGACAATGAGACACCATCCTTAAGCCGAAATGATATAAAGGCAATTTTTCACTTTCTGCTAAATACCGGTATCATCCCGCGACTGGTGCTAGCCAAGGTATGGTAAGCCCGAACACGGCGACCACTGCTCCCAGGCACAGTCAGACGGGAAACTAACACTTAACATATAAGTTCTAAAGCTTCACTTCATGCATGAGAGAGAGAGAGAGAGAGAGAGAGAGAGAGAGAGAGAGCTTGAAGGACACAACTAACTACACAACATATAAGTTCTAAAGCTTCACATCATGCATGAGAGAGAGAGAGAGAGAGAGAGAGAGCTTGAAGGGCCACAACTGACTACATTCTTAGTAGCACTTTCAATTAGGCATTTGATTTTTGTGAGAGAGAGAGAGAGAGAGAGAGAGAGAGAGAGAGAGAGAGAGAGAGAGAGAGAGAGGGGTGACGTTGATTGCCTACCCTCTTGCAAGACAACTCCATGACGTCACTGATATTGAACAGTACTTAATCTAAGCACCTTTCATACATCACCATCAAACTGAAAGCACCAAATCTAAACACTATTACGTCACCATTGTCTAATGGCCTTTAATCTACGCACTCTTTACGTCATCAGCAACTAACAGTGTTTAAACTCACAATACGTTTGGTTCCTTTTTTTTTTTACCGGAGTTGATTAGAATGACCTCCAAGAGACCCAACCAGAGCAAGGGTAAGTGACTGGCAGTTTGTCCAGAGCCTGGCAAAGGTAAATACGAGTAGATAATAGGGTAATTATTGCTTGTATGTGAATATACGAGTATAAAATGCGATATTAAAATAAATCGCAAAATTGCATGTGCCTCTATGGGTAAGTAAACCTAAAATACACAGGAACGGAATGAATTACACAAAATTACAATGGCTCATGATAAAGGGGAAAAATAAATATCCAATATTATTATACAACAAAAACAATACATAAAAAACTAAAATTTAAAATGTAATCAAAATGCACACCGACATACGATATTATTCTTATGTAATAGTGTAACTAATTCCCATATAATAGTGTCCTCAAAAATTAATTCTTTTTATAATTATCTATTTTCTATTATTTTTAATATGAAGAGACGGAGAAAGAATGCCATCCCAAATTCCGCCAATAATGCTTTTAGGGTGCTCTCGCGTCTATAAATCTCCATTCATCTCCAGCCTCCCTGCAATCTCATCCGAGTAAGTCTGGATCTTTCAACTCTCTTGGTACGAAGGACATGTCCAAACCATCTCCATCTACCTTTCACCACTGTTTCATCTACATACCTACATCTCCTTATGGTGTCATTTCTCACTACACCCTGCCACCCTATTCGCAATATTTTTTCTTAAACCTTTATTCTCCATCGATAAAACCATTCAAATAATTTATTGATATGCAACGATTCATGTTCGTAGACTAATCCAGACCGTACTAGACAAATGCATAATCTTACTTTCGCATAAACATCAGTTTATTTGACTTCCTAATTTTATTCAGAAGACCGTATTGGGTATCTGAATGATTCAACCTCATTAATACTTTCTTCATTTCGTGTTATTTCATCCCTTTGTGCATACTCCGTCCTCATTAAATGTTTCTCAAGATTCACATCTCTAGATATATCATGCATTCTATTTTGCAAGCTTTGTCAATCTTATGATATTTTTCCGATTGCGACATCTTTTACATATTCTGTCCACGTTCTATCGTTATTTTAGTCTGTATCTTTTCTTAAGTCACCAACCATTTTTTTTATTACAAAATCTATGCGAATAGCAAACAGCAAAGTGTGACGTATTTCCAGTAGCATCTCCCTATTTATTGCAAATGCACCTGACCATACGCCATCAACATCAACTTTGCATCTGCTTAGTCCAATGATGGTTTCAATCAACTTTACATATGAAACCGGAAAACTGCAGTGGCTTAAGGCGTTTCATAATATTGGTCTGTGGTCACTCAAATGACATCTCGTGATTAATAACATCCATTATAAGAGAATTTATCAATTCCATACACTGGTGCACAATGTGTCTTAACACAAATATTTAATCTGTGCAACTCCTGCCTTTTTCTAAAACCTGATTACTCAGCTCTAAGCATTTCATCAGTTTCTTTCTAGCCTACTGAGACTGGCCATATGAATTTTTCATCACACCAGACGGAAAGAGCAGTGTCTCTGTTGTTATCACATTCACATAGATCACATTTTTCTCCTAATTATCAGCCTTTGTTTCCTCATTATTATTCTAATAGTCTAAAAACGAAAAGATATAGGCAGACTCAAGAATTTACGAAATACAAAGAAAGGCAGATAAATAGGTATACTGAAGAGTTCACGAAATCCTCACAGCATCTGTGGAAATGTGGAATCTGACACGATTAATCTTATTCCATGAAATGATTAAAAGCTTCAGTAATAAACCTACTTTCTTAAAATAACATGGATTTATAAAATCAATCATGTCATATCTATTCAATTTAACGTATAATCTGTAATCTTGGATGGCATTTTATTTTGGTAAGAGGCTATGGTCTTCGCCAAAATATTCTCCCTTAAATACTCTACTAACCTGAAGTCAGAAGGTCACAGCTCCGTGAGAGAGAGAGAGAGAGAGAGAGAGAGAGAGAGAGAGAGAGAGAGAGAGAGAGAGAATTCTGCAACCTGTCAGATTTGATCGACTGGTTTATTAAATGATTTAGACACGCGTCAACAAACCAGCGCTTATCGACGTTTGAGATATACCGACGAAATACCGAGATGCTGCTGTGAATCGTATGCATTTATAAATATTGGATTTCTGGTAAAAAAAATGAAAAAAAAAAACCTGGTAATTATTATCATTACTCAGGAGGAAAGATTCCATTAATTTCAAATTACCTCTACGAGACACATGTCTCCCTTTTGTGTTTTTCGGTTAATTCCCTTTGAAAGGGCTGGGATTTATTGAACAATAAGTCGAAGACATATTCTGCAAGAGTTACTCAAACATCTTTGGCAATCCTCACAGAAGCCATTACACATTTCTGCTTGTAATACACAAAAACAAAAAGGTGCACTGTTAAACTGGTCGGTTCTAGACCAGTGAATTGTGAAGCCATATTCAGAAGTTAATTATTTCCAAACAAGAGAAAATTTGCGGTTAAAATAATAATTCATTTAAAATACAAAAAGTTTAAAGCCGTGATCACTTTCATAGAAAATAAACCTTATGGGTGGGACCAATAATTTGGTTTTAAAAACAGCAAAATTTTAAGATGAGGATCAAACAAATAATGAGTCGCAAAAGGTAGCTGAAGTTTTCGATATTACTAATAAACAAGGCGTTTCTCTAAAATAAAAACAGATTTCTCCGCAACAGAGTCCCCACGTGAGTTCTGACGCGCTTCTTGAGGACTGCTTACCAAGTTCTATTGATGGGTCCCAAGTCACTCACATCGGGATCAAAACCATCTCATCACAGCAGTCTCTGAGGGCATACGTCTTCTATGCCTAGAAACCTCGCAAAAAGAGATATAAAATAAGGGAGTTTTGGGATGGGGTTATTTTCGTTCTTCATTCATCTTAAATGTCACAGCAGTGATTGAAATGTATTACATGAGTACCTCTGAATCACATGTTACGTAGCAGCAGTACTGAAGTCTTTTCACAAATGACAAGAGATGCGTATTCACATTTGAAAGGGGTTTTGAAGTTTCTGATAAAATTCTTCTCTCAAATGTTATTTGCAAACTTTTATAGGTCAAGAAAATGAATTTCTCACTCACATAGGGATCAAATCCCAGGCTCTCAAACGAAGGCCATGATGCTTCCAATTGGCCCACAAAGGTCATAAAAGAAGTTGGAACCTAAGTACTTCTGTACTCGACGTTTTTCCCGTGCAGGCTTATGCCTAACATCCCAGCTAATTTTACCCAACTTCCCGACCCACCAGTGAGTACCAGTTGGTAGCATTTCATTCGAATTACTCCTTCAGCGTGAATATGATGGAACTAATAGACGCATGATCACGAGTTTCACAGAAATAAATTTGTGACTCATCGGGATCGAACTCCAGTCTCTCATACGCTCGTGTGTTCATTATTTCCATCACATTCACGCTGAAGGGTTAATTCGAATGAAAAAGTTAAGTATATCTTGGTTTAACCTGACCACTGAGCTGATTAACAGTTCTCCTAGGGCTGGCCGGAAGGATTAGATTTATTTTTATATGGCTAAGAACCAACTGGTTACCTAGCAACGGGACCTACAGCTTATTGTGGAATCCGAAACACATTATGACGAGAAATGAATTTCTATCACCAGAAATAAATTCCTCTAATTCTTCATTGGCCGCTCGGAGAGTCGAACAAAATAAAATCACTTGACTTACTGGTGGGTCGAGAAGTTAGGTAAAATTTGCTAGTTTGTTAGGCGGCAGCCTGCCCACGAAAAACCTCAGGTACAGAAGTACTTAGGTTCCAACTTCTTTTATGACCTTTGTGGGTAAATTGGCAGCGCCCTGGCCTGTCATTTGAGAGACTGAGGTTCGATCTCAATGTGAGTCAGAAATTTATTTCTGTGAAATACGTGTTCATATGTTCATTATATATATATATATATATATATATATATATATATATATATATATATATATATATATATATATATATATATATATATATGTGACATTATGAAAATCATCTCAATTGCCAATATGTTTCATTAGTAAGAAAGGCATAAAAATCTCAACCGCCGTCATACCAAATCGCAGCTGTAATCACACTGCTTACCCCGCGAAATCATGCAGTTTATTTTGCCTTGCTCACCTGATGACTGATTGTCCAGAAACAACTAGACAGTCACAAGGCAGGAATTACATGTTGGCAGAGAAGCCATAAATAAATGCTTCCACTGTAATCACAATAAAGGTCAAGGTTGATGCTTCCACACGGGACACTAGTGCGAAGTAGCCTACCATAGGTCATTTTCACTTAAAAATGTTACGAGAAAGTGAATATGAATGCCATGCTATGGATTACAAGAACGAAAATTTATGATTTTGTTACATATTGTTATGAAATATAAGTAACCCCACTATATATATATATATATATATATATATATATATATATATATATATATATATATATATATATATATATATATATCACACACTACAATATATATATATATATATATATATATATATATATATATATATATATATATATATATAAAATAAGAGTAGAATCTTTCATGAAAGATTATCACCAAAATACGGCATTTTACAATAATTATACGATTCAATTTGGAAAACAAACTGGTAACAGCATCTGTCGTTTTTTAAAAAAAAAAAAAACTTTTTCCCCCTGAACTCGAGAAGAAGACCCCTAACGATAGTTACTTGGATAGTTACTCAGCTGATGGGGTATTCTTAAGTTCCAATGTAGGGCAAAGGGCCTGAAGCGAGGAGACCAAGAGCTCTAGTATAAAAACAGGGATTCATATGATTTCAGAAGGAAGACACATTTTCTGGACAATCGCATAAGCTTATCCTATTGAAGACGAAAATCCAGCTGTTTGTACAAAGGCATCTCTAGCAACGCGCAGAAATGGCCCTGGATCGAATGCAAAAAACGTACAAGCTGAAAGCTTGTATTGTTGAGCACACTCTATGCAGTCAGGAGAACCTTTTACAGATTTTTTTTTAGGTTCCCGGATTGAATGGCCTTTGGTCACACAGATGGGAAAAGCTTCCTGAAGGATATCAAACTCAAGAGAATCAACATGCATGAGTCATTTCTTCATTTAGTAATAAAGATTATACTACTTATATAATCCTTACTATATAGTGTCTTTTACTAAGAAAGGGGGATACATTTAATTATCATTTATGAAGTTAAGATACGCATTTCAATTTTTCGTAACATCCACTAATTGTTTTTATTTTAGCATAATATGTACTATGCAAAAAGGGTCCAAATCCCTTGAAAGATCTCGTAATTATAAAAATATTGAGCTTAATTTACTTTCAATAGTTTTAACTTCATCTTCAGGGCAAAAATCCCACAAAAATCATATGATATCCAATGCATGTCGCAGGCCTTATCCGCGATCAGGTTTATCTTAAAAGAAAAAAAGACTGAGTACAATGAACAGAATGAGTTGGGAAGCAAAGTTTTGAAAAATGTAATTTAAAAACACACACATATATATATACATTGTAATTATAATATATATATATATATATATATATATATATATATATATTATATATATATATATATATATATATATATATATATATATATATATATATATATAAAGCAAAATGTTTACATGAACACGAGCACGTCCTTAAGGAGAGCACTGAAACGTCCTGTTAAAGCCCTTCACAATGAAGGACCCGAAATTAGGAGCCTGGGCTTCTTCATCCGCTCTCCTCTGTACATTGTGCCAGGTTTCAATTACCTGCCCACCTCATTGTTCAGCCATCCATCTCTTTGTTTGGATGCATCAGCTTTGGCCTTTTTTCGTATTTTTACTTGAAACCCCGAAAGTTTATTATGGTCGATATAAACACGAGGAACACTTCCTAATCAGATGAGTTTACGTCACATAAACTAAGATATTTTTTAAGTCTCTCTCTCTCTCCGTATATGTACATACTGTATATGTACATACTGTATACACACATATATATATATATACACAGTATATATATATATATATATATATATATATATATATATATATATATATATATATATATATATATATATATATATATATATAATATATATATATATATATATATGTTTTATATATATTTTTTATATATATTATGTATGTGTATACGCTGAAAAAACTCCTTTCCGTTAACTGGATACCCATACAAATAACAGAATTCATCTCTTCCATTCAACAATTTAGCATCAGCGTTCCTCATTCCACCCAGTGGTAAAGAAATATCAGGCCTACTAACTAAACAAGAGCCCTATCCAGCACAAAACAGGTTATTCCAGCAACACTTAGAACGAATTTGTGTCGCAAAAAGAAGAACAAAAAATCATTCAATCCACAAAGCGCGATGTAACGGTATGAAACGCTGACGTCAAAAAAAGCAAGACGAAGGGAACTTAATGCAGCTGTCATTCAGTTCATCTACCCATTTCTTTTATTTTATTATTTTATTTTTGTTCTTGCTCTGGACTAGTTCAATTTTCATTCAGTTCATCTACTCATTTATTCATTTATTTTATTTATTTATTGTTTATTTTATTTTATTTTATTTCATTTTATTTTATTTTTTTGCTCTGGACCACAGACTATATACAGCAAAAAAGGAGATCACGTATGAAATATCAAACGAAAGAGAGAAAACGGGAAGAAATAAACGATGACTGCAATAATGAATTTAATATCGGTCGGACGATAATACTTCATCAATTTCTAATTCCACTCTAACCCTGAGTCATCAACTGTCAGTTATATATCATTAGACCCGTATCATAAATATCCCTTGTCGGACGTGCCTAAACCTCCTTAATTAGCAACCTCTTTATAATAGAAAACACCAACAACAAACCCCAGAACTGCTCATAAGTAACGAGGACACTATATACTCACGAAATGTATCCCGAGAAGAATATGCTGGGAAACACTCACCTGTAAAGAAATGAAAGTAAATTAAATAAACGAACAGATAATATGCGAATGAAGTATCTCGCTTAGTTTATCATTAGCGTAATTCTTCTGAAACGAGTAATGAATAGCTTTAATTCGGCATAATTAAATCAAGTTAATGAGTTTTTTTTTCTCGTGGTGATACATCATCAGTGCAACTCTAGGTACAGTTAAGGTTTATGAAAAATTTAAATGTAGCCCCCTAGGTCCCTCCTAGACATTGCAATGCTTATTTTGATCAATGTAAACACAAAAACACAAACCTGAGTATACACACACACACACTACACACACATATATATATATATATATATATATATATATATATATATATATATATATATATATATATATATATATTATTATATAATACAGCATATATATATATATTATATAATATATATATATATATATATATATATATATATATATATACATATGCTATATTATATAATATATACACATATATATATATACGTATATATATATATAAATATATACGAGCATATATGTATGTATGTGTATGTGTGTGTATATAATGAAATATACGGGTCAAACTGACCTGAAATACGTAAATACAACGGCCACATACATAATGCGCTCTCGACATTTCCGTTTCCTAATATCCTGGTTACTTTCAGTGGCCCAAACATTAGAAAAATATTCACGACAAGAAAAGGGAATTACACACACACACACACATATATATATATATATATATATATATATGTGTGTGTGTGTGTGTGTGTGTGTGTGTGTGTGTGTGTGTTCTTTTACTGAGGTTTCCGAGCGTCAGTTCCCATCTTTCATTGCAATGAATACTTTGGGGAAAGGACACTTCAGCAGAATAATTATAATATCCCTTGTCTACTATGCCTACTGTTTATTCCGTATTCCGAATAAAATTCAGAAAATATATCGAGAGTGGTTAGCCTTGTATATGGGGTCAGCCTTTACTTAACTGACTTAACAAGGTAAAAATGTGTAAAAAATTGTAAACATTCGTAAATGTATGAATGCACAGGATATGCGCGTGTAAAGGCAATTCTGTAGAAAACGTATAAAGAATGAGCAAATTAAATTACAACTTTATCGTTAAGAAGTGTAAATGTTCTAAACTTGTGCGAAATAATGAAGCAGCTGCAGAAATGGTCCAAAAGTGGTGTTCAAGTCTTTGCAAGAAAAAGAAAAATATTATATATATATATATATATATATATATATATATATATATATATATATATATATACATATACATATATATATATATATTATATAGATTTATATAGATAGATATAGATAGATAGACAGATAGATATCTACATTTAATAAAAACATCCATACACACAAGTATATAAAGTCTTGCTTCTCCACAACCCTTGTCTTCATCTCCTAGAAACAGAATCTTCAGTACAGAATGCAGCCTCGAGAAATATTCTTATTCCCCTACTCCCGATGGGCAATTTGCATAAAACCAAGGACCTACAGACAATCTAATAAAGGGAGAGGTGACTCAAGGGCATTAGCTCCTCAGCTGTTTCGAGCCTCCCTGTTTCTTGAGCGATGCCAGGTTAACAAACTCTGAACCTATAAATCAATTGTTTTCGAGATCAGTCGAACTTGAAAAACAATCTTGAAGCTTTTTGTATTGCGGTATTCGACAATTTTAACTGCTTTTTTTCTGTCTTCCTACATCTACTTATAATTCACGTATAATGTATTACCGTCAAGATTTATGGCAGCTATTCTAGTTGTAAACACACACACATACACACTGCGCCACTCACCTCCGTTATATCAGCAATTTAACGCTCTTACAATATTAAGTCCTTTCATTACCACCACTTCTGCCATGTCTTCTATCCAGCGCTCTCTAAAATCTCTCTACCTTTCTCCCAGGGCTTTCGAATTGGATATACATAATTACGTATTGTTTTATTCTCTCCACGCAACCAGGCCATCTTTTTATCTATGAAGCCTCACCACATCATCATCTCTCTACATTTTTCACACCTTCCACCTTCCTTACACAGGTTTTCTTGATTAAAACTTCCTTTCCAGCTCTTGTCCTACAAATTAAAATATAAAGGAAATAAAAACTATGTAATATACTGGAATATAAAACATTAAGATAAAAAAAGCTTGTAGGTATGATAGCTACTAATACAGTTAACGAAACCTTTTTCAGATTCCACAGATAAGAATAAATCATTCACCTCTTCAAAAAATACGCTTTTCTAATCTCATCTGCAAAGCCTGACAAGAAAGTGATACCCAGGAAAGGTTAAATTGTGATGTCAAAACAACTTTCCATGGTAAATATCAATGTCGATTCCGAAATATATTAAACTTTCACAGCCACCACAACTTTCACATCAACTTTCTAATTAATAACAGTTTTCTATGTAATACCAACTTTCAGTGCAATATTAACTTCATGAGCAATATCAACTTTCTACACAATATAAACTTCCCTTAACGTAATGCCGCTTGCTCAATAATATGAATTTTGCAAATGATAGAGGAAATTGAAAGGAAAATTTGATTAGACTGTCGAGGTTATATAAAAACATAATCTGCAGGCAAAAGCCCTGATAATGAAGAAGGTTTATTAAAATAAAAATTGATTTTATTTTGAATGAAATAAAATCATTTCATTCACGGCATTCAGGTCCTCCATAACAAAATAAATTTTCAGATCAGTTTAAAACCGAAGTAGAAATGACTATTTGTCTGAAAAATAAAATCCCTCCAAATTATTCCATTCAGTAATAATAAATTCAACTTTATATTAATAATTCTTCATATGGAGAAATATCCGCACGCTTTCTATTGTGCACCAAACAGAAAGTGGTTGGAGATTTTTGTGACCGAGAGCTCAAGACCTTTTAACCACTGCCACTAACTTTGTAATCGTATTTCTCTCGTCTCTTACCAATTTGACCCGCTTTTTCCATTCTCTTAGCTGGGTGAAAACTCCAGCTTAAATTCTTCAAAAGAAATTGGAGATGTGATCCATTTCCCGGAACCTCAAAGGTCGTCACATATCACCCTTCCTTTCCCCCCCCCTAACCCATATCCGGCACGCACAAACATACTCACATACACACCAACACAGTCCTCAGGAAAGAATAAAACCGACGAAACTCGAAGATCAATGCACGTCCACAGCCTGAACCATAAATAGTATTCCATTTTAACAAAACCCTGGCTCAGTGAGCTTATAAGGTATTTCAAATAATCTTTCCTTTTTTCCCCAACTCTATTAATATCACTATCATTATTATTAACGGTGCCATTTCATTTATTGTTCATAATAAGCATATATTCTTTTGGAACAAGCTTAATAGTGACGGGCGTGCCTAGCAAATTTTAACCGCATTCATGTGAATGTGTGAATATAGAAAAAGTTCAAGAAAAAATTGCACTGGCTATATTTACTCCAGAATAAATTACAATTAATGCAACAACGATTTACCAATATCTGAAGCCAAGGTCAAACTAAGCGAGGCGAGGGAGATTTCTCGAACGTACCCCAAGAAAGAGACTTCAAACTCAAGGCCATGAGGCCGTGTAGAGATCACATTACATTTCAAGGTTTTGACAGCATGACTTTGTCATCATTTGGCGCAAGGCAAGCAGAGCAAGCAAAGCAAGCAGCTACCTGAGGGGACCCCCACCCGCCATGAATATCCTAACTTGTTAGCCACCGCGGCTGAAAGAGCATGCTAAGCGCCGTCATGCATGTTTCTTTTTAAATGAAAGAGAAGGATGATATCCCAGTTTATTTATGACAGAGCTCTCTTTTTAAGGAATGCAGTTTAATATAGACTTAGACTAATACAACATGAGGGAATAACAGGTAGATTATATATATATATATATATATATATATATATATATATATATATATATATATATATATATATATATATATATATATATATATATATAAATTTCTGACTCACATCATGATCGAAAACCAGGTCTTTCAATCGATAATATGCTGCCACTAGCCCATACAAGTCTAAAAGAAGCTGGAACCTGAGAGCAACTGCACCTATGAATTACCTGGGCAAGCTAACTGCTTGCATACCAGCGAGTTCTCCCAACTTCCCCGACTCAGCAATGACCCAATTGACAGCATTTCATTCGAATTATCCTCTGAGTAGGTACAGTTGCTCTCAGGTTCCAACTTCTTTAGACCTGTATGTCCTAGTAGGCAGCCCTTTGCCTTTCAATTGAAAGACCTGGGTTCGAACCTGATGTGAGTCAGAAATTTATTTCTGTTCCACACGTGATTGTGATTGAATATATGATTATTTCTAATATATATATATATATATATATATGTATATAGTGTGTACGAGTGTATGTGTGTGTGTGTGTGTATACAGTATATACATGATACGTGGTTACATATATATACTTGTATATAACAGAAATTATAAGTCTTTACGCAAGAGCAACTCCACCGGGCAGTCTCTCTTGACAAGAGACGCGCATGCGGGGATGACTGTATACATTACAATTTATGAGTTCGTACTCAATCCGCAGCGGATAAAACCTACGTAAGAAGAGAGCGGCATGCACTATCGTGTTGAGAAACACGACTAGCACGGCGTTATTCGTGGAAAACTCGTGGCACTGGTCATTCGCTCAAATGCAAAGAAAAATCACGTTCGCTTTTATCTGGGAAGTGGTACATCCAATGATTACTACTACAAAAATATTATTATTATTATTATTATACAGAAGATGAACCCTATTCCTATGGAACAAGCCCAAAAAGGTCACTGACTTGAAATTCAAGCTTCTAAAGAATATGTTGTTTATTAGGAAGGAAGAGAAGGCAAAGGGAAATACAGAAATAAAGAGATCTCACTTATTAAAAATAAAAATAAATTAATAAATTAATAAATAGATAAAAATGTATCAAAATGCAAGGAAAATGCTACTGTTGTTAAATTATAATTACAATGATATTTATTTTCAATTGTAGAATTTTTTTTTTACCTTTATACATCAATAACTACAGTATTCGGCAAATGGAAATGATCCGACTTAGATGTAATGGGGAAAATTTTAAATCAATAAGTTCGGTAATCTTTGCTGGACATTAGAGTATTTCGTTTTAATTTGTTGGTAGGAAAGAATCCCTCAGTGACAAGGCAGAGGTTTAGAACTTTCATTTTCACTTTTCTGTAAAAGAAAACTATTGAGATGGCTTTGTCTGTCCGTCCCCACTTTTTCTGTCCGCCCTCAGATCTTAAAAACTACTGAGGATAGAGGGCTGCAAATTGAAATGTTGATCATCCACCCTCCAGTCATCAAACATATCAAATTGCAGCCCTCTAGCCTCAGTAATTTTTATTTTATATAATGTTAAAGTTAGCCACGAACGTGCGTCTGGCACCGCTATGGTGCCAACAACGCAGGACACCACCGGGCCATGGCTGAGAGTTTCATACAGCACTATACGCTGTACAGATAATCCCGACTGTGCCGAAGAAACTTCATGCATTTTTTTTTTGTTTCTTATCCTGGTTCTACCTGCTGGATTAAGTATCGAAATTATTAAATTGCTATCTATGGAATGGAAATTACAAGAGAAAAAAAAAAACGAATATTAACACTTTAACAGCATGATAGATCTAAAATATAATTCAAACAATTACCATAGTATTTGTAGCGGTAATAATTCACCTCATGATATTATCTTGTAGAAAATAAGAAATAACTATATGTTGGAAAGTTTCACTTATCCTCTTACCATTGCTAACGCTACAAATTCTGGTAAAATAATAGCTAACTAGAATAAAATAATGGTGTCCAAGGACAACTTATACTAAAAAAGGAAAAGTTCAATAAAGATTAAATGAAACGGTATGTTTGCTATGAGGCCTCAACAACGTAGAACAAAAAGAACTAAATGTAACAAATGGCACAAGGCAGCGGTGAAATGGCTCAACCACATTCTTTCTGCTACTAACTTACCTGATAATCGAAAAATTAGAAATTCCAACGAAAGGTTTCAGGAATGAATTTACAAGGACTGTGGCACTACTATATGCAGACGATGGATTAACCCTAGGACACACCCTTGGAGAAATAACGAAAGCAATACAAACTCTTATGGAAATAGCAAGCGAATGTGGCCTGAATATAAATAAAGACGAAAGCAATATACATTACTATTCAACGATTGGTACAGTATTGACTTTATAGAAAATATGCAGCACTTAGGAAGGAAAAAAAATAGTTAAGCATATAAGATATATGGGTGTGACAATCAGCACCATGAAAGACTGCTTCAGAGGAAAAATAAAAAAGGTCCAAATTACCAAATTAAAGCCAAGCAGATGGCAAATACGGCTAATGCAGTCATCCGCAAAACCTGTGGCAGAGTGAAAATAGGAAAACTGTACTGGAAAAGATTAGCGATACCATCCTGCATGTATGCCATGAAAGTGATGAAACTCGACAAGAAAGACATAAATGAACTACAAAAAAGTAGACAACCAAGTATACAGAACAATTCTGAAACCACCAAGGTACACAGCAAGTTGTGCTTTACGCAGAAAGTTGTGCTTTAAGATCCGAAATAGGGGCCTCTTCCTGCCACTCAAGGTATATGAAGAATAAACTATTCTATCTTAAGCATACATTTGAGAGTGGTGGAAATAGGCTCTTATGGAGATAACCTTAGACCAATATGAAAATAAGAAAACCCCTTGGATTCTGCAAATAAAAGCTCAAAGAATCAAACATAAATTTAAGTAAAATTGAATCGCTTAAAGGTAAGCAGCTAGAAGAGATAATAAATAACTGGGACAAAAAAAAAGCATGGCAAAGAGAAATGAATAACAAGACAACCTTAAAAATCTAGAGAAAATATACAAAAAAAAAAGAAGAAATCTGGTACGATACCACTAAAAAAACAATGTTGATCAGTAAGGCTAGACTAGGCACAATAGAATTAAACGATAGGAATAGGCTAAAAGGGGAAGATACTAAATGTCTCTGCTGTGAAGATATAACTGAAAACTTGGAACATTTCTTACTCTACTGCCCAGCATATAGTGACATTAGAAATAGAGATAGGTTTGTGCAGCAGCCATATCAAGAAAATACAGAGGAATTGATAGCTAATATATTTCTATTTGCAGATCTGTCGAAAGAAGAAACTGAAAATAGGAAAGAATTTAAAAAAGATTTATGGTATTACCGAGACAAAATAAAAAAAAATTCAGAACACACACAAGGGAGGAATAAAACGAGCAAGGGAGCAGTTTCAAAAGCAAATCCCGCCTACTACTACTACTACTACTAACGCTGACACTGGTAATTCTAATATTGTTCATGGTATGGGCAGACAGTATGCTAGCCAATATTCTTTCTTTTAACATTCGTCTCAAAGGGCACAGGAACAGAAAGTCGAAACAAAAACAGTCTGCAAAAATCTCCAGGAATAAACCGCTTCTCCCCCCCCACCGACCCCGCCCTGTCCCCTCTGCACTTCCCCAGCCGCAACTTCTTCCCAAGACCCCATTACCTGATTGGCTTCCTGGCCGACTAATGTTTTACCTGAATCCTCGATCGGGAGGCGACCGTGAATAGTGCATGACCTAACAATGAAGAGAAATTGCCTAATAAATAAATGAAAATTGTTTAATGAGCTCAAAATGGTCTATGTAAATTATCTATATAATAAGCAAAAGTGAACTTAGTCGTCTAACTGACGATTAGGCCTATTTAAGAATTGACAGTTTACATAAGAAAAGAAAAACAAATAAACTAAATTACATAAATTAAAACTGATTTAATACATATTGAAGACTACAAGAGTTTATTTACGAATAGTCTACAATCTTTTGACTTTTCTTGAGTTTTTTTATATATTCATCCAAAAACGGATTCAGATTTTCATACCTACAGAACATTCACTAAAAACAATGTACCGTTGATTTCAAAACCAATGGCTTTCACACAGATAAACAGAGAAATGCCTGCCAGTGCAAAAACCAACAAGGCCCTCATAAATAAGAGAGCCTGGTCCCAAAGAACATACTTGCGTGTTCTAATCGACTTCCATATCCAGGGGCCACAAAACAAGCACAAAAAATCTCTGACACCAAAAGTAAGAGACATCACATCACTACCCGTTTCAGCTTCAAAAACTAGCACATATTGCCCATTAAATTCACTTCGCCCCTGCTTAGTGTGGACATGTGAACTCTTCTAATCAATAGGAATGGAATGGAATATAGAATTTAGGCCAAAGGCCAAGCACTGGGACCTATGAGGTCATTCAGCGCTGCAAAGGAAATTGAGAGCAGGTAGGTCTGAAGGAGGTAACAGGAGGAAAAGCTGGCAGTTTCACTAAGAAATAATTGTTAGGAGAGGGTGGATAGCAAGATGGAACAAAGATATGAATGGAGGTACAGTAAAAAGAATGAAAGGAGTTGCAGCTAGTGACCGAAGGGACACTGCAATGAACCTTTAGAAATGCCTACAGTGCACCCCGTGAGGTGCACTGACGGCGCTATCCCCCCTACGGGTTTCTAATCAATGACCTACTGCTCTACTTTTAAGGAAGCTCAAGTCGACTAAACACCCTTCTTTAAAGCACCAGTGAATCCCCACCGTGTTCTGGTGGACAGTAAGAATTCTCCATGTTAAGATCAAATTGTGGTCTGAAGTCTTATTGTGTCCCATTATATCGTCCTAATAAATCCTAATAAATCACAATAAATTCTCTAAAAATCTTTGTAAAAGGTCCAACATCAACGGTTTCCTTATTCAACTTTGATTATCTTAATCGGGTGATTAGCCGGTGTCTACTTCTATTGTGGATCATAAAGTAATATTTAGCTTTCCTAAAGGCCAGCAGTGTCCAAGATGAATTAGTTCTCTCTTCATTTTTACCCTTATCAAGACTTTATTTAGTCCTGTCACTCATAGGCTGACGAAACTGCCCGCTTCAAGTCTTTTCTATTTTCTCAGACCCATCTCTGAAGATGGCTAATGTTATATGCAACTATTAGTATATATATATGCGTACACTTACCTCCCAGGAACAAACTAAACTTCCTACACTTCTTTGTTTCCAAGACGTTTCCCCTCTTACCTCCTCTTTTAGTAATTTCTTCCTCAAATTTGACTATATTCTTTCTTAGAACATTTTAGGCAATAAGTATACAGCAATACATTTTGAAAAGATTAGTTCATGAGGACAGTAAAGTCTCCTTACTATACGTTGTAGGTACTATTTTCATGCACTAATTTTCTTTTTGCATTACTGTTGATCTAGCCACGTGTGGAACTTGTCTATCCACGCAAAAAGTACTATTTTTACACCTGATGAAGGTTTCCTTTGGCTTCCCTGTTGTATAGTATAAATAACTTCCGCAGGTATTTTCCGATGGGCACGAGTCAACATCCTTCCGTTTTATCAACCTCCAAACTTTAACACCCTGGCCTTTTTATTACGGGTCCTGATTCCATTTGCCTATCTTGCAGCCATCTTTCCTCTCATAACGGAGAGAAGAAATGTAAATAAAATAAAATTCAAAGACGGCCCTTTTATATCTATTTGTATTTTGTTTTCCCACAAGAAAACTACTGGAGACGGCCATTTGCCCGTCCGTCCGGCACTTTTTTTCTGTCCGCCCTCAGATATTAAAATCCACTGAGGAGAGGGCTGAAAACTGGTATGTTGATCATCCGCGCACCTCCAATCATCAAACATACCAAATTGTGCCCCCAACCTCAGTGAAATTATTTATAAGGCTAAAGTTACCACGATCGTGCGTCTGGCAACGCCATAGATTGCAGGCCACAACCGCCCTGGCGAAAGTTTAACTTGTCGGCTCATACAGCATCATACGCTGTACAGAAAACTCGACTGCGCCGAAGAAACTTCAAGCGCATTTTTTACTTGTTTTTTATTTCTGTCGGTTCATTCATTTCACGGCATATTCTTCCACTGCTTAAATGAACCACAGAGACTAGGTGATTCTGCTCAAAATCTGCGATACTCTTTTCCACTTCAGCCATTCTATAATTTACTCGAAATTATGAAAAATCATGGTATTTACCGATTACCAAGAAATGAAATATTACCTACAGGTAATAAAAATGAGAGAGAAATAGAAAACCCGACATCATAAATATTTGAAAACCTCCTTAGATGAAATATGTATCGAGAAGGATGCCAGCCATATTTCTTATGCCTCACACATTCATGCAAATAAAGTTGGTTCGCCTGCTGTGAAAATACATTGGAGTCAAACATGTAAAACGAGGTAAATAAAATAAATATTGAATTTTATCTACGCGTCTTAGTCCCAAATGAAAATAAGATTAGTCACAGCGAAAAAGTGAAATAACCGTTCTTTAAGTGTTATTACTCGTAGGTATTTAATTTCAATACTCTTCTCAAACCAGCAATTAAAAATATAGCGATCTGTCTGTATGGGCTTGATAACCAAGTTAATGGCTATATAACCAATTCAATAAGTGTGACAACCACTACTACTGCTACTACTACAGGATAGTCAGTCCCGCTGCTGAATGAAAGGGAAAAATAGTTTCGAAGGAAAGAAGGAAGGGAGATAAGGTAAATCCTGGTAAAAAAAAAAGTCACAGGAAAAAAGTCACAGAAAAATTTCACGGTAAAAACGTCACAGGAAAAAAAAGTCACAATAATCTTTCTTAGATAGTGACCCCCCAGGGTTTTAACCCGGCACGTATCCACCTTTGCAGCGTGTTTAGTATAAGCCCGTTGGGATTTTTTTTTTTTTGCCCGGTATGTATCCACCTTTCCTGCGCGTTTAGTACAAGCCCGCTGGGGATTTCCGCATAAACATAAACAAAAGACTGTATATATCAAAAAGATAATGACCCCCACGAAATATTGTGAATAATTCCCCTGTGACTTTATTACCGGCCACCATAAATTAATGTGACTTTTTTTCTGTGGCTTTTTCCTAGCCAAAATTGTGACTTTTTTCCTGTGACTTAATTACCGGCCACCGATAGAGTTATGCACCAAAGACAGGCGTAGATCCAATTAATATTTTTGTAACCATGGAATGGCCACTGATTCTTGAGCTCAAAAAAAAAGGTTACAAATAAACCGCTCTAAATAAAATGAATAGGTTATACTAATAAAAAGAGGACTAATGTTGAAATGATCCCTCTATCCAAATCTTAATGCTCACCGTAATCTTACCTCTGTAATTGGAAGGTTTCGTGTTTGATAAAGGATAAATACCACTAATTTCCATCATTAAGGCGCTCAGCCAACCGGACTCAGCATAAAAACAAAAATAATTAGCTGAGGAAGAAATCCAAATACAACATTGTAGATTACACACCAAAATTAATATCATGGAACACAAAATTATTTATTGTTCAAGTTTAATTCAATTTCAATTAGAATTAAAAACGTAATAGTACTCTAACAAATAAAACTGTATCATGTGATTGAGAGAGAGAGAGAGAGAGAGAGAGAGAGAGAGAGAGAGAGAGAGAGAGAGAGAGAGAGAGAGAGAGCCTTAAACACTAGTTAGAAAGACTTACACTCGCAAGTGCATACCTACAACACACACACACACACACACACACACACGCACGCACACACACACACTGCACTGAGCAAGCCATAACTCATAAAACCAATCCTGACCTACGACACTTCCATAAAGGCCTTGACAACAGGGGATTGAAAGTCCATATGTGCCTGTTTGTGCCTGCCTACCTACGTAGTCTAGAGGTTATGAATGTGCATGTGCGCATAAATACATACATACAAAATATATATATACATATAAACACATATAAATTTTTGTCGCGTACATCGTGGCATTTTTTATATTCACAAATATTGAGCCAAAAATTTAATTTAATATCCAATTCACTACTTGTCAGGAATAATTTGCAGCGAAGAGGAATTATCATTTATAATTCCCCTTGGGTGTAAATTATTCTCGAGCTTTGGTAAATTGCATATCAAACGAAATTCCTGGTTTAATAGTGCATACACACATATATACTATATATATATATATATATATATATATATATATATATATATATATATATATATATATATTGTTTATGCATATATGTATAGTATACAAATATGTAAAGGATGACGGAACGATGAGAGAACAGGTGATTTACTAAATTGGTAAAGCAAGGGAAGTGACTTAGACTGCTTATGAGAATGTGTGATGGGATTACTGAGCTAACTCTCCATTATGGAAGTAAAGAGTGAATGCTGAACGCAAAATAAAAGGAAAGAGGTTTAAGCAGTTGATGTGAACAACTGAAAGGGTGAAGAAATTAAAATTACACAGAAATGGCATAAAAAGCAAATGTACGTGAAAGGAAGGATTAAGTATGTTCTGAGATGGCTTGGTCATGTGGAAAAAATGGAGGAAGAAGGTTTGTGAAAAGTGTAGGCTCAGTCCATAACTCGCAAGTCTTAGGAGTGAGGAGGAGACGTAGAACTAGAAAGCGCTGGAATGGATAGACGTGAGAGGGGTACTGGAAGAGAAGGTCCTCAAATTTCAGGAAGAGCTAGACAGCACGCATGCCAAGTGAATGACGCTGCTGAAGGGCCTCCTGTATACTTGAATGACACGGCTAATGTTGTGGAAGTTTTCTAACCAGGGGGTTCATCCCCAATTAAGGGGGATGCAGCAGTAATCATGTTTATTTCCTTGAGCCACACCTGGACAGAGGATATGGTTTAAGTTAGAAAATGTTATATATGTATGCACATTTATATACAAACAATAAGCTACAATGTCGTTTAGTATCCAATTCGCGCTACTTCGGGAATATCACCGAAGAGGAATTGTAAGTGATAAATGGATTGGTACCAATCCATTGATCACTTAAATAATTCCCCTTCGGTGATATTCCCAAAGTAGCGCGAATTGGATGTTAACGACATTGTACCTTAATGTTTGTATGTATATATGTGTGTGTGTGTGTTTGTGTTTCCATTAAATACATGATCCGAAAAATTTAGAGAAATATTTGTGCGATTGCTTTACGTAGTCGATCCGTAAAACCTAAAGAAAGAAAGGGGAAAAAAAGGCTGCGACAAAACAACATAGGTGCGAGTGACTTGGAAATAATTCCTAAAATGCGGAAGTCAGGTCATTCAACCCCGTCTAAATCCGTAAATTCAATTCATTCACTTTGGCGGACGAGAGAGTAGTACTATTTATTTGCAACTGCAAAATTTAGCGCCAAGACAGAGTGTCTGCGAACAAGTGTTTGTATTTTTGCCCGATGAATTATTCAACTGTTTTTTACCATTTTATTAACACTAGGCTTTACTTAGTTTTTTCCACCTGCGTCCATTCTGTTTTGTAAAAGCTGGGTGTTTAAGTCAATGGCCTTTCGTCCTCTTCTGTAAAAATCTGATTCAGTAATAATAACAACAACGCCATTCAGTATTACATCAGTAATACAGCAGTAATAAAATAAGAGATCTTTCAGCTAATCTGTTGCTGAATTGACGTAACAACATCAGCGGCTAATGACGAAGGGCATAAGTAAACAAAACTTACAAATTATCCCAACTTCTCTTTTAAGTTAAAAGCCAAATGAACAGAGACTGACAGCCATAAAATTAAACTACAAACAAGCATAAGTTTGAGAATTTACACAAAAACGCACTAAACCCGACAAGAGGCTAGACAAAATACCTGGCTAAATACCGTACACAAAATAACAAACAAACAAACAAACAAGGGAAGTAAACATACGCATATTCGGTCGACTCACCTAGACAAAAAGTCAATGAACACGCACACACACACAAATACACACACTTGGAACTTGATTGAACACATGATGCGCACATGGTAGCCAACCTGCCAGCATTATTCTCTCTCTCTCTCTCTCTCTCTCTCTCTCTCTCTCTCTCTCTCTCTCTCTCTGTGTGCTTGCTTGTTTCAAGAGCACAGGAAATTAGGCTTCATAAACCCTAGGCTGGAGGACAATTGCTTTATTTGTACAAGTGCCCCTCCGTCGTGATTGTTATGGGAGAGGGAGGGAAGGGGGGGGGAGGCAGGGAAGGGGGGGGGCAGGGAAAGGGAGAGGTAAGAAAGATAAGAACTGGAAGGAAAAGAAAAGGAGGAGAGGAGGCGTAAGGAAAGATGCAGAAAAAGGGAGGGAGGGAGAGAAAGGTGAAGAATGAAGAAGGAAGGGAATAAAAATCAAGTAGGAGAGAGAGAGAGAGAGAGAGAGAGAGAGAGAGGAGAACATGGATGGGGAGGAGGGGGAGATGGAATGGAACTGGGAGAGAGACGGATAGGGAAGAAGAAAGAGATGAAGTGGGGGAGAATGAGACCAATGAGGAGGAAAAAGGGAGATATGGAAAGAAGATAGGAGAGGGAAACGAAAGGGGAGGGCGACGGAGGGGGAAGAGAGAGAAGATAGGGGAGGGGGTTACATGAATATGAATGAAGGTACTATTGTTAAAATAATAAACTGATAAAATATTTTGTTTGTTGAAGGAGAAATCTGCATTAGTTAGCTCTGGTTGGATGGAATCAAATGGTTGCTGTTGCACAGCTGTCAGTTTCAGTTTCAAAAACTATTTATTAAATGCTCTAGCTAGCAAAGTGAATTAAGCACTCAATAAAAAATTAATCCTATCAGCACATATTGTCCAAACAGCATAGGATAAATATATAAAAGACTTCGTGAGAGCATAAACAACTTTTCAGGCCTTACTGATTCCTTCAGAAAAAACCAAAGATCATCAAAGGAACTTTGAAGAAAAAAGTGCTTTGAAATATACAAATATATTCGGAGGGAAACCTTCAGATTCGTTTAATTAACGGTTTCTTGAAACTATGAGCAAACGAAGCCAATTAAAGGCCATAATGTCTTCCTTAGAAACAATATTTAGCTATACTTTAGAAAGCCAGACTTCTCTGGTTAGCACCAAAGATTGTTATCATAATGAGGACATCATGACTTATTTTTCGGAAAATTAGACTATTTTGTGAGATATCGCAGACTATTTTTCAGAGCATCAGAGAATACCTAGTGATCTGCTCAACCATTTTTTTATATGAAACTCATTTGGGACACAGCGGGTTACTTAATATTAATCAGAAAATATCAAGTATGTAATATTTTCACGATATCAGACTGTACTGGAGAATAATCCCAAGACTGTTTATCGATATATACAAAAAAATCTGAATGAGGAACAAACGCACACTTTTTCCACTATCCTGGACATCGAGGAAACAACAACTCAAGAAGTCAAGGCTCCGCTTTACCTGACAGACTGTGTGGACGTTGCAAATTCAATGGTCATTTGGTCTGATCACTTTCAGTCTAGTCACCTTTATCACTGACCGTCACCGCATGCTTTCGTGTTTTCAGATCTAATGAATTTCATGAGGTCTTTAGCCTCATTAAAAATAGACAGAATAAAGTCACTGTTCGTCTTCACTTTCTCCAGTCCCTATAATGAGACAAAAGCTGATTTGGAATCACCTGCCCTCGCGAGTCCACTCTGCAGAAACCGAAAGCAGATTTATCAAGAAAGCGAGGGCGAGACAGAATCAATAACAGTAGGGGGGTGGGAGCAAGCAAGCTATTAATAGTTTGCTTCCCTTTCCCTTTTAGCCAGAACGTAAAGCAAACTCGGGGTTTCCACTTGGGGAAGAAAAAAATCAAATAAACGCATGGCTTTTTATGCGGTTCAGTTCAACACCCGAGGGGTATGGAAATAAAGAGAAAGAGAAATAGTGGGACGGAATGTGTTCAACCCTCAGCAGTTTGGCTGTGGTAACATTGCATGTGTGGTCTTTTTTTTTTTTTGAAGATCGAAGAGGTGAATAAAATGACTACTCAAACGTGGACTGGACACTGCAATTTGAAGCCATGATGGTTTGATATGATTTGCATTTTTTGTTATATAAATCATAGTAAAATGTTTATAAACCATTACTTATGATTGAAATCACATATTTTTTATAAACTATTACTTATGATTAAAATTACATATTTTAATTCTATATTTGCACACTATTGATACACAAAAGCAAGAATGAATTATCTTTTTACTTGATCATGTATACAATTCGTATAATACCATTCTCAGTAACACAATCAAGATATTTTTGTAGTATATAAACAAGAACACATGAGTATTAATCACAAGAATAATGAGAATCCTTACAACCAAATATCCCATATATATTTAACCCCATTAGAATCATTCTTTTATGCAACTCAAATTCCAAATAAAAGTTCCTGTGGCCCACAGATAATCCTGCAAAGCTCAGCCAAAACCACTCCTGCCACCCCCCCCCCCTTCCCGCCCCCTCCTTCCATTTCATTCCCGCAAACGAATCCTTCAGACAATGGCCGACCCCCAATAACGTATCCTGGAATCCTAAAAGACCCTTATAGGAACCGCAGCTCTCTCCTGAATACCTGGAAGAGCCTTTTCGCAAATACGGAAATCTTTCATTTCTGGTCTCTGCCACGTGCAGTCGAGAATGACCCTTGATCAAATAATGTTGGTATTATTGCCTTCTATTCTTTCCCTGTTGGAATGAATCTGTCGAGTTCAAGAAACAATTATTCTTATGTATATGCACATGCACAATATTTACACACATAAAAATGTATATATATATATATATATATATATATATATATATATATATATATATATATATATATATATATATATATATATATATATATATATCACATTAAGCTACAAATGTCCAATATCCAATTCCTCTACCTCGGTAATAATATATTTTATATATGTTGCCCGAAGGGAAAATTTTTAGTTGATAATAAGTCCGTCGTCTCGTGGGCTCGAACCACGGAAGACAAGAACTCAGACTACAGTGACGTGAATTTTAACCACACGGCCAACAAGTGAGGGTATAAGTTGATACCGACTCTCACCTACAAATCCCAGTCGAACTCAGGTATTTGTACTTAGGAATCGATATCAACCCACCTTTGCCATACTAATCATGTAGTGCGTTTCGCACGCAGCCATATATGAATGAATTTTTTACATCACCGTGATTCATATACAAGCATTAAGCTACAAGCGTCCTTTAATATCCAGTTCACTCTACCTCGGGAATAATATATTTTCGAATCACGGTGATGTGATAAAAATTCATTAATTCATTCATATATATATATATATGTGTGTGTGTGTGTGTGTGTGTGTGTGTGTGTGTGTGTGTGTGCACATGTTGTACATATGTATGACCATAATTTTTAATGAGTTTGCAGATTTATTGCACTTAATTTAATGAGTATACATGGATATACTGGTACGTAAATAACATACATAGTCGTGGCATTTTACTTAACGATAAATACAACGATGATACTGCAGATTCACACATCAAACAAATACTTCAAAATTCACTTAACTTCAATCACTAAAGCCTTAACCTAAATATAGGACGGGTATTTCACTTCCATCGGGGTTAGACCTCACTCTTTTTTTTTTCTCTCAGTTTCTCTTCTTATCTTATCTCAAAGTCTGGCTTATACAAAAACATTCAGCTGCCCGTTCCTTCGGCCTACTCATAAGCAAAATCAAAGTATACTTCTCGAAATCATCACCGAAGAAAATCAAAACTCGTATCAAAATTTTACTGTAGCCATTTCATTTCTTATTCTTTCCTCTCAAACTGGATGATGGAACGAGGAATTTAAAACCTCGTAATTACCAAAGACTGCAAAGGAAAAGCGAAAAGGAGGAGGATGTGAAAAGGAGTGGAACCTGAAGCCCTCAGGGGAATGAATCCTCTTTAGATTCGGGTCTTCTGCAGTGCTGACCATGACCAGTGACAGGAACACAAGAAAAATAGCCTCATGGACACGTATATATTTTATATGTAAGTTCACAGGATAATGACTGCATTACAATATTACATATGTATTTGGATTCTGGGAATTGAAAATCAACTCCAGCTCTCTCTCTCTCTCTCTCTCTCTCTCTCTCTCTCTCTCTCTCTCTCTCTTTTCCATGTCTGTTTAGCCCAATTACAGTGATGGCTAAGATATCAAGTCTCCAAACCAACCCGATGAATATATTATCGCACATCTATCACAGCTCACATACATGATAAGGCATGTACCCGGAAGGAAATTTCTGAGCAAACAAATACATAAATAAGACCACTTAAAATGGATTCCTGTGGCTTGAGAGAGAGAGAGAGAGAGAGAGAGAGAGAGAGAGGAGAGAGAGAGAGAGAGAGAGAGGGGGGGAAGGAGGAGTGTATCATGAATATTCTTAACTACAGCCATGATCATTTTACTTCGGTTTCTAAAAAAACAACATTAGTGAAGAAGGACCGAAATAATTTTAATTAGCGTTCGCTCATAATTACCACGACTGAGAGATTAACAAAATAAACTGACCTCATAAGATGACACCAATAAACATAGGCATGCATAACAGATTCATTACAGTCAGTGAACAAGAGTACAAACTCCAAATATTTTAAAAGCCTGCTGCAAGTAACTTGATTACTGAAACTGAAGGGCAAACTATACAAATTCTAATAAATTAAACGTTATGTGTTTCAATACACTTTTTCTATGTACAACAACGACCGTCTAAGAGTAATGATTTCTACGTTTAATCTTGCCGTTGTCTACCAAGAGCACGTCTTTGTCACAACTGACCCATATATAAGAACGCAGAATGGTACGTTAGTCTTAACTTCGGAACGGTATGTAACGTACGTAAGGTAGGAACTTGCCTTCTCGACCCTAATGCATATTACTAGAGTTCTCCTCCATGGCGTGGGTACGCTTGTATAGATATAAATAACAAATATGACAAATAATTTAGGGAGGATCCACTAGTTGCTCACACGAGACTTTTCTTTAAGTTTATGAAGTGGCGGCGAGTTTGTATAACCATTCCTCATTTTTCATTATTTGATTCAGCAGTTAATAACTGATTATGAACACTCGATATTATTTTATATTCTACTATTCTACAGTCATCCACTCTCAGGAAGGTTGACAAACAGTCAAGCTAAGTGCTACAAGTATCGAGGAAGACTTTCAACATAGCCTAAAAAAATAGCGACAGCCTTCAGATCTAGATAAACAAAGCACTTGTTTGCAAATAAGACAAACACTACCCTCTCGAAAGCGCAGCAGCAATCACACAAACGCACCAACTGGCACAAATCAATGTGTATTCGACACGAAGACAGGTCCGTACCCTGTTGGTATGTGTTCGTGTGCAACAGGAATGATATATTGGGTCAAGGTCGCTATTGACCCTTCTAGCGTCAATGCTTTAGATCTATACTTACGCCGAAACGACAATGTAGTCGACTGCAAATACCTTAAGGTTCCGTATTCTTGGAACTGAATTCTTGTGTTACGCTTCTCTCTCTCTCTTTTTAGGGTTTAAATAAATTTGGAAACACTTCCTCCTTCAAGACTTGTATTTATTCATTCACTCTTTTAATACCCGAATCCTTGTAACGTCCCTTCTTTTACGACTTGATTTCCGTTGATAATCTTCCCCCACCCGCCCCCCCACCGCCCGGAAGGATTTTCATAACAATGACCTTGGCATTGTCAGGAGCGTGACTTCCTCTTAGCATCTGCCTTTTAGGACTTCTCGAACCTTCCCCCTTGGGACTCGAATTCCAAGATATTCCCACCTTTCCGGACTTACTTCTTTCATAGACCAACTTCAAGAACTTGAATTGTTATATCTTTCCATTTTAGGTTTTAAACTGTCATCAGAAACTTCCCTCGCTCTGGGCTTGAATTTCCCACTTTTACAACTTGGCTTCCCAATATCTTTACTCTCTTTGGACTCGAATTCACGTGTTTTCGTCTTACATGTTTATTGGTTCGGTTTGGTAACTGTTCCTCAGCACTGCGCAACTCCGGAATTCTCGCACTGATTTCGTTTTTTCCATATTCTTCAGACCCGTTTTCTTGTAAGACGTGCGGCAATTGCCTCCGCTTTTTATTATTATTATTATTATTATTATTATTATTATTATTATTATTATTATTATTATTGGGCTTGCATTAAGTCCCTCTTGCCCTGGCTAGACGGGGCCAGTAAGAAGTTAGCCTCATCGACCTTGAAATTAAAAAAAAATAGGCAACTCGTCCACCTTCAAATAAATGAAACTATATTTTACTGCCTAGATGGCACTAGAGAGTGATAAAGAATAGCGTGTATAATGCGGAGGTGTCAGAGGTTGCAGTAGTGACACAGATTCGCCTTCAATGGATATTAAGGATTATAAAAAAAACCCAATTTGAGGGAATTGTATGAAAGTATCGGTGAATCATAAGAACATGAAAAATAAAACAAACCAAGAATAGGAGGTAAATTAAAAAATAATGAAAGTGAATACAAAGAAAAAACTTGAAGATTCAAGACAAAAAAAAAAAGCAGTAACAGCAGAATATGAAAGAGAAAATTGAACCATAAGGTTCAAAACTATACGAAGATATAAGCGGCAAGGGTAAATATTAAAAATAAAAAGAAAAAAAGACAGTGACATGAGACACTGAAGATGAAACAAGTATGCACAAAAGCTGAATAGTAAGATTTCAGAATAATATGGATAAAAACATCAGGAAAAGTTAATAGACGTCAATAATGAAATTAAAACCAGACTTAATAATCAAAAACATAAAACTGGAAAAAATAAAAAAAACACTGAATGACAAAACATCAACAGAAGAAATAAACTGCAAGACACTAAGGTTTAAAAATGAAACAAAGAAGCAAAAACCTTAACTGAAGTAATGCCAAGAAAATGCAGCAAAGCACGCGCAATATAGCACATCTGTGTGTGTGTGTGTGTGTGTACTGAGCAGAGAGAGATCCAACAGGTACGACAAATGACGGTGATACATAATTCATAAGCGCCGCAATGTAACATGACACGCCACCAACGAGAAATCATTAACATGACTTTACCCGGATCTGCCAATTTAGGAGCTAAAAGTCTAGACTTGACTTACTTTCGCTGTAATACAGTGTTCTAGTCTTGTGTTATTGTCCTTATTTTTGCTGCTCTGGGCTTCCAGTTCCCTACGTCGTTGTTGCCCTTATTACTGAATGCTGCTATTACTGGTTTCAACCACTATCATTTTTTCTTATTTCGACACTAATGGTTCTCCCATTATTATCATTTTTTAATCTGTGCCTATTTACTGTAATTACTGGTGCTGGTGTTCATGCACAATGTGTATTAAATAAATATACCAAAGAGCTCCCATAAAAATACCCGTTTTCCTTAACTTTTTACAGTTATCATTTCGGTCAGTGTTCCGTTAGGCTGAAGGAGAGGACACAAGTGACCTTCCCCAATATTTACTGTGGAAATTGGCCACTAATTCCTCCTAACACCAAGATGTAGAATTCCCTTCCGGCTTCCGTTTTCTCTACAGATAATATTAAAAGTTTTTCTCTTAAGAAGCAGGTCAGCCGTTTCCTTTGGGCCTAGACCTTACTCTTTTCCTTCCCTCTCCTTCACTTAGTTTTCCCTTGAGCCTTCGCTGGATAAGGTCACTGCCACCACACGGCATAAAATAACACATCAATTTGCTTTTCAAGGGTGAAACGTCCCTGATATAATAATTCTAAAACAATAAAAAATACACCTATTTCAACATGTGCACCTACCATCAAATGATTTAATTCAAGTTATAATAAAAAATAATCGATAAAGCATGTTTATACTGTTTCAAAGCAAAGATACTGTTTTATTAACTCCATTCGCTCAGAATTTCACATAATAAGCACCCTTGGTTTTAATTGAAAAATGCTTAAAGGGGTGAAAGGACTTCCCACTGCTGGCAGCAGTAACAGCGCGGGCGAGATCGCTTAATAACTTTCTAATTGCTGCCGTGTCAACTGCAATTACGAATGTCTCGGCCAGAAGGACTCCAACACAGGTGTAATTAAGCATGACTAAAGAGCAAGGTCTACTCGCCCCATAGCACTTAAGCTGGTCTATCGTAACGCCTAATGCGTTATCCTCTTGAGGGATTGTTCCTCTTCCGGTATGGACATATGAACAAAGCAAATGGTTTCTCTCTCTCTCTCTCTCTCTCTCATAAGCAAACGCACACCCATATATATATATATATATATATGTATATATATATATATATATATATATATATATATATATATATATATATATATATATACATACATATATATATACATACATATACATACGTTTATATACATAAAATTATATGTGTACAGAGTATGTATATGTATATATGTATAAATTCTATATATGCATACATATAATATATATATATAATAAAACTGGCTGCTTATACATGCACGTAACCTACAATGTCCCAAGGGTTGAGAGCTCCAATTCCTGGCCCAGTTTTAAAATATACACGAAAAACAAATATAAAAAACGGACATATGAAAAACGCATCTTCGCGCCAGTGACCCAAATTTTCCCGTCAAATGGGCATACACCCATTAAACAATACAATATTTTAGTTCAGTCTATGCAATCTATTCAGTGCTATATAATAGAGAACACGTAACCTTTTTCTGGACATTTTCCTTGACTTCTTCTTCTTCTTCTTCTTCTTCTTCTTCTTCTTCTTCTTCTTCTTCGCTTAATCCCGTGTCGGGGTCGCTGTTTTTAATAAGCTTTTTCCAGGAGTTTCTAACACTCACTGAATGACTCTTTATAATTTGTTTTGGCAAAGGTTTTACAGACGAATGCCCCTCTCCATAACAAGTAATCTATTTTAAATGTAAACTCTCGCCTGCATAATAAATAGATTATTTTAAAAAATAAAGTGTTATGACATCTGCGCCTAATAAATAGATATTTAAAAAAAAAATACAAAAAGCGTCATGACACCTGACAGTAACAGTCCCAAGTTATCACTTGAAGTAGTTTCCTACAGCAGCCAAACAGTTCATGTCCAGCCCACGCCTTATATAATAGAATTATCCGAACATTTGCTCATATTATTCATATCCAGTAACTCGCGGCGATACCGCATCTGCGTACGAGACAAATATCATACGCCAAGTTGATACAGTCTGGGAGTTAAGTATACTACTAACTTTATGTGAGTTGGGTGCGCAAGAGGGTGGCTAAGAATATAAACAGTTCTAGGATGGGGGGGGGGGGGAGGGGAGGGGGAGGGGGGAGGAAAAAGCAGATATAAACACTTTCCTACCATACCCCCTTCTTCTCTCTCTCTTCTCTCTCTCTCTCTCTCTCTCTCTTAAACGCAGACGCACGAGCACACCCACACTTTGGGAAACTGTTCGGTGAAATTTACGCAAAGCTATACGCGTCCATGAGAAAACCGGTCTCTTTATTCCCTACAAAAGAAAAAAAACGAGATATTAGAACTATTTAATTTTTACAGCGAAGGGAATTGAAAAAAACGACGCAAATCCAACGAACAAGAGAGAGAGAGAGAGACTCACATACAAACGGAAATAAATAAATAAATAAATAAATAAAAAAATATATATATAACATATACACATACATATACAGTATATATGTATGTGCGTGTGTGTGTTTATGTATCTATGCAACGCAATATAAAACCAAGAACTTTGCATACCCAAAGCAAATATATTACCTAAAAAAGAATCAGTAACATACAAGCATAATGTGACATACACTGATTTTTCCTTATTACATTAACTGCTACATAAATACAACAAAAACTTTAAAATTACATAAACATCACTATCTAAATCCAGTTTTTTAAAAACAAATATAAGGGTAGTGACTTATCGCACTGTTTTTGAAAATGTAACTTTAGTGAACAAAAAAACTATAGAAACCTCCCGTCCAAAAATAAAAAATGTTACTTATCGTAACTATAGGAATCAATGACATTTGAGTGAGGGGAAAGTCACCAGACAGCAAACAAATTCTACTGATTTTTATTCACAATAATCCCGAGGGAAAGAAATTAAATTATACCACTAATTCATGCTTGTGTAAATTTATCTGCTAAGTATAACAGAAAATGAGAGAAATATAGCCACCTTCTTCAACATCAAAGCCAACCACTTCTACAGACTTCATTCTGACCACTTAGAATGGAATGGGTGGAATGGAATATAGAATTTAGGCCTCAGACCAGCAGCTTGGGATCTAAGAGGTCATTCAACGCTGAAAGGAAAATTAAGAGTAAAAAGGTGTGAAAGATGTAACAGGAGGAAAACCTCGCAGTTGCACTATGACAAAATTGTTAGGAGAGGGTGGAAACTAAGACAATATGAACGGACGTACAGTAAAAGGAATAAAAGGGGTTGCAGCTGGAGAAAGGGAGCTGGGGATTTGGTACGATACATGTACACATGCGCTACCGGGCTCTAAGCGATGTCAGGCAGGGCGGCCGATCGAGGCTACGGTCTACCCCAACGCCAAAACAAAGTCCTTCAAAGAAGGCATGGTGCTTACCCCATATAAAAAATGGGAGAAAGCACGTTAAACGAAGAAGAAGAAGCTACGGGCCGAAGGAATGCTGCAAAGCAATGCCTACAGTGCACAAACCTCTACGGGGATGATTACTTATAGCCAGAAAACCTGAATCAAAACTGAATACTGCTATTCAACTGCGCAGATGAAAACGGAGGAATATATTAATTATTCAGCAATACCAGAATGGATGGGCTCGACATATTACTGTACTCGCTGGGCTCGACATATTACTACATTCGCTGTCTCAAAATCCTTTAATGTATTCATTGCAACACCTACTTGTCAGATTTCACAACACCTTACGTATGATGTGAATACTTACACATGTCTCCACGTGCACATATATCACATTAAAGAAATCAGAAGGTTAATGTTACGCGGTGGAAACCTTGAATTTATAATCAAACGCTCACTGCTTACCTCACAAAGTCTCAATTCACATTGCTCTAAGGTAATACTTAGTTGAGTATATTACGTAAGCAGTACTGGTTCTCATGACCGAAAGAATATTTATATCAATATGAAATAATGTTTCTCAAGGCCGAAACAATGTTATTATCAATATGACAGCAGTATTTCTCAAGACAGAAACGATACTTCTATCAATATAACAGTGCAATGTTTCTCATGATCGATACAACACTTATATCAATATGACAGTAGTGTTTCTCATGAAAGAAACAATAGTTATATCAAAATGACAGTAATGTTTCTCATGATCGATACAATATTGATATCAATATGACAGTAGTGTTTCTCATGACCGAAAAAATACTTATATTAATATGACAGTAGTGGTTCTCACGACCAAAACAATGTAAATATCAATGCAAATTCTAACAGTTTTGCACAAGACAGTCCGCTGCTATAAAATAGTATAACCCCAATCAAACACTCGTCTTTAGACGTAATTAGTTTTTGTTTTTTATATCATCTCTCATGAGACCTTTAGCGTGATTGCGTGCAAAACCATTTTAAAGCATAAAAAAAGGACCAAGGGATGTCCTTAGAGTACCTACCCATTTACATCAATAAAGTTATTTATATTATAGAACCCAATAAAGACAGGTAACCTAACGTCCTTAACTAGCCCAGACCTGGTGAAAACGAGAAAAATATGGTGGAACATAGAGGGCGGATCGTAGGAATCAGGAAAACGTGAGGAGGGAGAAAATTCCATAGTATAAACTAACTCCAGAGTAAATAAGTGATGGCATTACAGAGCAAATGTTGGTATTACATAGCCCCCATTGAGGAGGAGAGACTGTTCAACCGGATATCGTAACCTGATATCAGATATCTGAAGCGAAGGATCGTGACAGACTGAACTTGACAGGCGTATGGTGTACGTTAATGGTTATTTACACAACTGGGTCTACTCATTATATGACCAGAGAGAAATGAAATTGATAAATCAAAAGTTTGATTTATTCACATACGTAGTAGAGTAAAAATGAATTATCAAAAACATAATGTGGAAAAGAACACACAAGATGGACAATTAACTAAATAGATAAATGAAAGCAAATTAGCAACCTAACTTGAAAATGAATATATCATAACCTGATTTATTCACATAACAAAGATAATAAAAAAAATTATCAAAAAAATTGTGGAAAAGAGTCCATACAAAACAGACGATTAACTAAAAAGTATAAATGAAAGCAAATTAACAATCAACTTGAAACACTGAGGGCAAGGCTTTAAACACCAGTATATCAGTATATCACAGTACAGACAGAAACATGTAATATTCCATGACATTTTTATACCTCAAATTTTCGAAAACAAAAACATGGCGGAAAGGTGGCTGATAAAAAAAAAAAAAGCTTCAGGGATAAAATTTAAAAAAGGACGGTACGCATGAATGAAGCAACGAACAAAGGATAAAAAAAAAGAAAACAGATAGCAAAAGATCAACAAAGCTTGGAAAACCTTGAATGTTCCATTAGGCGCGTATACAGTCTAAAAACACACGTTACGTCAACTAAAGCCTTCAATCCCTATGAACAAACAAGGTACAGTCCATTCTACGTCAGTATTTCATGGACACTACGTTCCTCCACCAATATATATCCTGTATATATATATAGAGATATATATATATATATATATATATATATATATATATATATATATATGTATATATATACATATATATATATATATATATATATGAGCGGTGGAATTTCACATATGTCACTGCGTCATGCTTCGTAGGAAGCGACGATGATAATATACATGTGTGTGTATATACATATTACATATATATATATATATATATATATATATATATATATATATATATATATATATATATATATACTGTATATATAAATATATATATACATACATATATATATATATATATATATATATATATATATATGTGTGTATCTTGCATATATATGTATATATATATATATATACATATATATATATATATATATATATATATATATATATATATATATATATATATATATTTATACATATAAATATATATATACATATATAAATGTATGTATATATATATGTATATTTATTTATTTATTTTTGTTACTTCGACCTCATACGCACATTTTACACATACAACAAATGCAGGAGCATCGCGACAAATCATAAACAAACAGAAACATCTGTATTTCGCAACATGAAGTAATTATGATTTTTATTTACTGTCAATGCCCCTAAGAACGGCCAACAGCCAGATCTAGAGGGAGATAAAAACAAGTAAAAAATGCTCCTAAGTTTCCTCGGCGCAATCGAGTTTTCTGTACAGCCGCTACTGCGTATAATCAAGGCCACCGAAAACAGATCTATCTTTCGGTGGTCTCGGTATAATGCTGTATGAGCCGCGGCCCATGAAACTTTAACCACGATTATAGATAAATTTTACCTTGAATAAAATGAAAACTACAGAGGCTAGAGGGCTGCAATTTGGTATGCCTGATGTTTGAAGGGTAGATGATTAACATACCAATTTGCAGCCCTCTAGCCTCGGTTGTTTTTAAGATCTGAGGGCGGACAGAAAATGCGGACGGACAGACAAAGCCGGTACAATGGTTTTTTTTATACAGAAAACAAAAAAAATGAAAGTAAAATATACTATCTTATTTTTTTTACTCTGCTTCTTTGTCGCGTGACTAAAATCTTTCCTCTAGTGTCATTCGGCAGGAAAAAAAATAGTAGACAATATATCATACAATCGACTAGTTCAAGCGAAGATGCAATGCATTACTACCCTAAAAGAATTCTCCTTGTATTTTACTTATATTTTTACCTACTTATCTATCAAATCGTTAAATTGTTCTTTTTTTCTTTTCTAATATGTGATCTTTTCTCTCTGTATTTCCTATTACCTTCTGTTAATTCTTTCTATTGAACACCATATTCTTTGGAAGCTTGAATTTCAAGTCAATGGCCACTTTGGGCTTGTTCCATATGAATATGGTTCGTTTTCTGAATAATAATAATAATAATAATAATAATAATAATAATAATAATAATAATAATAATAGATGTGTATGGCATGTACTACAGACTATCTATGTTTAAACAGAACTATCAAAAACCTGCAAAAAAAAAAAAAAAAAAAACTCATTCAGCACGATAGACTTCAGTCACGGAAGATGTTGATTACTACAGTAGCCAAACAGCAATATTCAGCCAAACTGCTACTCCGCAGAGTGAATAATTCATGGCCAAGAGAGACTAGTGTACCCAATTGAGTGGAGTCGCCTCCCACCTGGGGTAACTACGTAGGCGACGACGTATCTTAGAGGTACCTGCTCAACACGGCAATTCACTTGCTGACGCAATAAGGAGGTAGACAAAGCTCCGCCCACTTAGGGGATTTAGGGGAAGTGAGCAGACCTTCTCTTTCTCTTGGCCTTGGAATGATTCTACTACAAAGGGACACGCTCGTGTGCCTTCTTTTATATTTTCTGAGCGTGAGTTTTCTCTGTCTCTTATTTGATTTGATTTATGGAAATCTGGCACAAAGTCCAAGCACTGGGGTACTATCAGCCTTTCAGCGCTTCAGACAGTGGAAAGAGGGAGTTGGAGTGGATGGACAGCAAGACTGAAGCAAGGAAGTGGAATGGAGGTAAAGTGAAAGGATAAAAACAGTGAGTGCAGTTAGGGGCCGAAGGAACGCTGCTTACTTTGAGTAATGCCTACAGTGCACCAGGTATCGTGCCCTGACGGCACTACCCCCTACGGGATTTCTCTATTTTTCACATTTTATGAATGTTTTTTTCTCTTTATTTCAAATGAATGAGCCGGCCTATCGTATAATAATAATAATAATAATAATAATAATAATAATAATTCTCCAGTATACGACGATAAAACCAAGGAAGATTCCAAACTCTATCACAAGCCAACAAAAGCAATACATACGCCACCAGTGTAAAGGTTGTTAAAATTGGATACCAATACGTCGGCGGGAATCCACGTCAAGAAAATCAATAAATGGTACTACAAATAATGCAAGATATTGCAATGTCCATGAAATATAACCACATGCACAATGTTTGCCAATAATCGACTGGCGTTCCGGCATCGTATGTTCTGGCAGGAAAAAAAAAAAGTAAATACAACAGGAACAAACAAAGAATTATTTCCGATATCAGTAGATACTGTGCATGCCACGTCAAGTCGCTTTCCGTCGACATTTATGGAAGCAAATAAAAACTGTAAATGGAATACAGAGGATAATTGCTGTCAATTGCACTCGCGCTTTTACCAGGAGACAAAGAAATAAACCACCGCATGGAAATAACAAACAATCGGAAAAACAAAAGTAACAATGAAAAGGACAGGTATAAAGTTGCAATGGAAAGAAGATAAAAATACAGTAAAAAGGGAATATAAAGAGAAGCAAAGCAACAACAGGAGTTAAAGAGATAATATAACAAGAGAAGATAAGAGAAATAAATTGTCAATAATAAGAGATATATAATATGAACTAAAGGAAGTCACGTAGAACTGGATTGGAGCAGAACATTTAGGCCAAAGGCCAAGCGCTGTGACCTATGAGGTCATTTAGCGCTCAAAAAAAAAAGTAAACATCTGTTAGGAGAGAGTGGAAAGTAAAGTGGAGGAAAATAATATGAACGGACGTATAGCAAAACGAAAGTCACGCAGTGACAAGAAAACAAAAACAAAAAATCTGCATATGCACCCCTTCTCTACCAGGACCTAAAACTCCAAATTTTTCGGTTCTACTTTTTTCTGGATGCTGTGTAGCATGTAAATTGGGTGTACAATTTTTTCTCCTCTTCATATATAGGGAACCTATTCTGAGAAGGGTTGTTTACCAAGTTTCCAAGCCGTCTTCATGGTTGAATTCATTTAATGTAGCAGCAATAAAACTTTTTTAATTTTCTACTGAAACATGCACTTGAAAATTCCAAGGTTTATAATCAGTTTGTTTCTTATTATATATACATACACACATAAATAAATATATATATATATATATATATATATATATATATATATATATATATATATATATATATAATTTGTAAAAATAATTTTATCATTATATTTACATTTACATATATATACGTAAAAATAAATGATTATATATATACTTATAAATACACAGCCATCTTGGGGCTTTAACGGAACGTGATTCCTCACATTACTCAAGAGAATATTACAAACTAACTCTCTCTCTCTCTCTCTCTCTCTCTCTCTCTCTCTCTCTCTCTCTCTCTCTTATCTCTCTCTCTCTCTCCTTTCTATATATATATATATATATATATATATAGAGTGAGAGAGAGAGAGGTTGTTATATACTGTATATATATAAAAACAACCTCTCTCTCTCTCTCTCTCTCTCTCTCTCTATATATATATATATATATATATATATATATATATATATATAGATAGATAGATAGATAGATAGACCCTTAGAAAATGTAGCTCCAGAAAGTTTAATCCTTAAATTTCTTAACTAAAACATTTGGGATGACGTTGCAAACCCACGCAGCTCCTACACTATTGGACAGCAATTTTCTGTTAAAATCTGTATGGTCAAAAGTTGTTCACTGCTTCTAATACACTCTAATAACTCGCTGGTCAAGAAACTGTAGAATCTGGTCACAGCACAGGAGGCACAATAGCGTATAAATTTACCTACGTTAAGCAGTAGGGGGACAGCTTCATAATTCATATTCCACCTGGGACATTTCTAATCTTGCGAGTAAACATTAATATTACGGCACGTTCACGAAGTTCTGTTTGGGATTGGTCCCCAGTGTTATCTTTCTTTACCAATTATTTTTTCTCAGAGTTTTTGAGATTGATATTACGACCGATGGCCAATTTCTATCAGAACTAATTAGAATACTCCATTATACCATGGATAAACCCACTGGAATGAAATGGAGGTTTGCTTTAACAAATGCAAACATCGGGTACATTAGCAAGATTTTTATAGACACTGCCACTAGTTTCTAATCGACAGGTATATAAATTACTGTACTGTAGTTGATGTCCTCAATTCAGGGTTTTGGATTTTATTAAAAACCAACTTTACATTATGGATTGTATCTGTTTCCAACACAAAATAAACTTGTATTTCTTCCATTACACTTACTTAAATAGTTAAACTGTATTTTCTAGCATAACTCGTAGTTCGCAATGATCGTATATTATCACAGTCCTCATGAGTAGTTTATATCTACACTAGTCATCCTGCGTTATCACAAAGATGTATTTTAGCGTTGTGCCCATTAGCAATAATTTAGTTCTCTCTCTCTCTCTCTCTCTCTCTCTCTCTCTCTCTCTTGTTTATTCTTAAATCTAAGCAAGAAATAATAACTAAAGCGAGCCACTTTTGAGTGGAGTCTTCAATAAAAGCGACACCACTGACAAAGACATACAAGCAATCAAAACTTGCTGATAAATGAAGGAGGTCAAACCCAGTTCTCTGCCACTGTATGCAATGAAATTTCCTTTGTAAATCCCCAACGAAATAAAAAAAAAATAAGAGTTGACGGACCATAAAATAGAGAATTCAATACAACCAACAAAACCAAACTAGAAAAAACGAACAATACGAACAAGAAGGCGGCCATGCACAATACTGCACAAGGAAATCAAACGTTAAGTGTAAAGCTGGCTAGTCGCTCACTGTTATGTCACGGTGAGTTCCCTCTCTTGGTAAATTGTGGGATCTTGGCTAGTTTCCAAAACCCTCCGCCAGGCGTAGCCCCAAAAGGAGATTTACGCACAATTACATTTGGCCTCATTTCCAAAAGGAAGCTAGTTTAGGGTTCTGCTTTGGAAGTAATTCGACGTGATATCAGCTCTTCCAAGTATTTCATAAAAGTTTAAATACGATTTTGTTTGCTGCTTTCTGGTAACTGTAGAGATGAGATGTAAACACACATACAAAGCACTAGCTTTGTAAAGCGGGACCCCTGGAAGTCTACAATAATTATTATTTCCCAAAAACACAATGTGCTTTTCAACCACACGATCATCCTTAAGAAATTCCTCCCCAACTATAGATTTCTTACCACCAAAATTTTCACTGTTCCCAAAACATGCCGTCTTCCCTCTAAAACAATTTATCCCCATTAATGCCTTCCTTCTAAACATAACAGCATTATTCTGCCCAAACCTAGAAATAGCAAGCACTAATAAATAAAACAAACACGCAAGAATAGACCGAGTGTGAGAAAGCGCTTTGAACAGCTCACTGTTACCACGAACACTCCAATAAACACCATCCTATTACGACCATCCTAAGCGATTCTATCCCCTGGCAACTGACTCCTTCATGAATCATGAAGGACAGGATTCACTGAAAGCCAGAATGACCAGCTTTTACATTTTTTCATACGAAGGCCCACAAGATGGACATACGAACGTACTTATCTACCCTAGGACTAAAATGGAAAAACAAAGCGTGGTATCAAACACCGGGCTGAGAGATTGACCCGACTCTTTAAGGACGTAGGTCTAAGCAAGCAGCTTCAAATTCTGTGTTTTCCATAGACTTCTGTCGACCTTCTTCTCTGGTCTGCAAACAAATTAAAAAGCAATTATATTTTCTACGGACAATTTCACCTGTCAGTTCCCAAAACTCTAATTGCCATTTCCTTTACCAAGAAGTACTGTGCTGTACGTTTCATTTCCTTTGTCTTGTTTCCTTTACCTAGACATCGATTCAAATTATCGTTTCCTTACCCTAAACATAGCATTCCTGCTTGTTTTGATTATGTCCTTTGTCCAGGTATTTGTTCCAGCTTCATTTTTTTTCTAGTGCCACACTCCAACCATTCCTTCTACTGTCTAAAAACAAGGGTCCATTGTTTTATTTTTTCTTATACACACGTCCCAGTGATCACGCTTTACCTACACTCATAATATTATGTCGACTACAATTTTCTTTATCTAGGCAACTACTTTTGTCTATTTCTCTCTAATTCACATTTTAATGTGCATAAACATCATGCTGACTTTACCTTAAACTCGCGCTTCGATAAATATTCTTTCGTTAATTTTCAATCAGCTAACTTATCCTCTCAGTAACTCCCAAAGTTAGCCCACTTAGATGCTCACTGAGGGATCGTACAACCAAAGACCTAAAAACTAAGGCTGTGTTTAAGCCTTTGTATCACTGTCTTCAACAGTCTTGGTTTTGAGTTCTCTTGTTTAAGGGGGCATTCTTTAGACGCCAGTTTACATAATTAAATCTACTTATACTTATTAACCCTTTCTTATTAACGCCATCTGTAATTAATTCTCTATCTCCTTTCCTTTCCTTCACATAAGAGCACTCTATTCTGCAGAAAGTCCAGGTAAGTAAACGGTATTCTGGGTGTGATCCATAAAAGGGAGAGCAAGCACACTAGCATGTGTCTGCTTTGCCTAGACGCAGATACACCAAAAGCTAGTAAATCAAAAGAACAGCTTAAATTGGGTGTGAATAACACCAGAGCCTTTTGACACAAAGAAACGTGTAAAGTGTGCCTGCTCTTATGTCTAATTCTGCACACAATGGGAATTGACAATTACTGTTGGCTCACCGAAAGGTCAAAATCCCTTTTCATTTACGTTCTTGGTGCAACAACAACAACAGTAAATGACAATGAAATAATACAATAATGATTAGAAATCATATTCATAATAAACATTAGCTCTTTCGAAATATTAATGATTGTTATTTAAGCAGATAAAATTACATGCTCATTAAAGGCAAAAGGCTAGAAAATCTTCAAGTTTCGTTTGATTTCGTAGCTCCAGCCCTCGACAACAAATAAAAGTACAATTAGCCCAATGAAACAAGTACATGATAATAAGAGAGTTACATGAGACAAAAATACAGTTGTATCCCTTGTCTTGAGAGGAAAAGAACAATCCTCGCATCCTGTAAAAAATAAAACTTAATCTTTATCTTACCTTCAGTTAACATACAGTCGAGAGGTGAACACATGAATTATTATGATAACTAAAATAAGAGAAAATGCATTGCTGTAATAAAGTGTCAACCAAAGATACATGGATGAAGTATGGCAGCAATAATAGAAACATGGATGAAAATTAGCAGCAACCACAGATAAAGGGATGAACACAGAAGCCACCAACGACTCATGGATGAAGAACAGCAGCAACCAAAGACACGTGAATGCAGAGGAGCAGCAGCCAAAATTGCATGGATCAAGAGCAGCAGCAGCCAAAGACATGGATGAATAATAGCAGCAACCAAAGACACATGGATGAAGAACATCAGCAACCAAAGACACATGAATGCAGAATAGCATCAGCCAAAGTTGCATGGATGAAGAATAGCAGCGACATAGACACAAGGATGAAGAGCAGCAGCAGCCAAGGGTATATGGACGAAGAATAGTACCAGTCAAAGACACACGGATGAAGAATAGCAACAGCAGAAGATGCATGGATGAAGAATAGCAGCAACCAGAGTGACAACAGCGAAGAAATCAATAGAACATTAACAGCTCAGCAGGTTGTGTGTGTTTGTGTGTGTGAGTTGAAAAGGGAGTGGATGAAGGGAGAGGGGAGAGAGAGAGAGAGGAGACCGCTTCAGAGTGGGTAGCGAGGGGAAGGGGAGAGAGAAGGGGGATAACCAGACTCGTGGGCAAATCGCCCCCTCCTAACCCGCTCGCTCGCTCTCTCTCTCTCTCTCTCTCTTACACCCCAACTTTCCAACCCCTTCCTCCCTTCCCTCTTCCTGCCCTCCCCCTCTCCCTCGCCCCCTGACACAAACGCCATCCTCGACCTATATTTCAGGCGAACGTTGGTTCGATATACGGTCGCAGAAAACGGGAACGATTTAAATGTAACGGAATGTTTAACAAAGAAAATGAAACAATATGAAAGACTCGCAACTGGGGACGACAGATCATTAAGTGGAGACGGCGTACGAGATGCTAAACAATAAAATCTGTGACGTATCTCACAAAATAAACAGACACACACACAAACACGTATGTGTGTCAGTAGAGAGTAAAAGCGGGTGGCCGCCGAGTAAAACATGAATGTTGTCAGTGCCTTATGCATCATCGTTACATGAACCAAGTATGAGTCCCCGAGGTAAAATATTTCTCAAACTGCACCCATGTTCCTCCAGTCACGAAATGTCTGTAAGCGACTGAATGACACAAAATCCTTCAAATAACTGACAGATAAACAAACTAAAAGAAACGTTCATCATTCGCTTAATGCACCCAAAATGGTGCCACAACATCAAAGACCAACAGAAGCGTGAGTTGCGGCACTACTTCAAATCCACTTCCATTTGATGTACTCAACACTTTGGAAATTTATCTATTAAACAATATTTCACGCGATTTCGATTATTATTATTATTATTATTATTATTATTATTATAAACGTCTTTTCCACAACCAGCGGAGTTGAAAACTTCAAAGATCCCCGAAAGAGTGACCTCAAGAAAGTAAGACAATCCGGAAGTAAACCTGCCAATAAAATGGTGCCAGTACGCCTAGCAAGGCGAAAGAAGCCATCCAGGAGTGGCCTATCAGCTGGAGAAGAAGAACAAAGAAGGACTCAAGAGAAATCTAACAGCAAAACTATCAACGAGGAAGCAGAGAACGAAGAAAACATCAATTAAGAAGAAAATACTGCCTTGAAAATCCACTTATTAACGTCTCCTGATTAGCCACGTCGACACACCCTTCACGAAAATGGAGAAAATTTAAAATTAAAGGAATTTGTGATTTAGTTTACCGTCCAAAATGGAGAATCGTACCCAAGCTTCTCGATGGCCAAAGGGTTTAATAACCTGTTATAGGATCAGTGGTGTTACGTTTTTATTCAGTCATCACACATTTAGCTTTCCCCTTTATTTTCGTTCTTTCCTAAGTAACTTACTCATGCGCTAGTTCATTACAATCCTATATAAATATTTTCACGCAAGAGAATGAAGGATAAAGTTTTTTTTAGGAATCACAAGGGCATTAATGTAACGAGAAAATTTCCACATAATAAATGCCTTAAATATCCTTACGAAAAGAGGAAAACATAGCTCATAAGGAATTCAAAATATAGATAAAAGCAACAACAAATTAAAATCGATACAAATAGCTCTAAGACCCAACGACATAAGACCATGGGACCTAAGGTAGAACTGTAGACCCTCTTTTCCATTTGTGTAAATCAATTATAGTAACGCTGCCAAGAAGAGATGTTAAGATCAAAAGCCTGTCGACTAAAGACTCATTTTCTTAGCCAAAGTAGTGGAATTGATATACATAAGACTCACATCTTGAACTGGGCCACAAACAATTAAGAAGAAAATAGCCGAGTTCTTTTGACAACGCCTATTTATAAATGTTTAATTATAACAGGCATCCCAAGAATCCAACGAAGAAATAAAGGGGTTATTTTATCGCCACCCCTTTACATCACATGAATTGAAATAAGGATCTTGAAGACGCAAAAACGCTACGTCTTTTACTATCATCCATTTACGTGAGTTTAATCATAACAGACATCTTGAAAACTCGACAAGAAAGATGAGAAACAACACTACGTCTTTCACCCTAATGTTTTAATAAAAGCTTAATAACAAAAGGCGAGAAACAACACTACGTCTTTCATCCTAACGTTTTAATAAAAGCTTATTTACAAAAACGCATCTTAAAATATAAACAGAAAGAGTAAAAAAAAAAAATACAATTAACCTAATTTTGTTCAAAAAATACAATTAACCTAATTTTGTTCAAGTGAAGATTTTTTTTGTTTTGCAACCCTGGAATTCTCTTCTAGATTCTATTTTCCCACGTTATTCACCCTTCTTTCTATTTCTTTCTTTTATGGAAAAAAGATTCATCAGTTTTTGACCTTTGTAAAGACTCAAATTCCACATCGCATCGGCCCCTGCTTGCAAAAATGGTGCTCACATATAATAGATACAGGAAAAGCTTTTTTTTCGCCATGTACATTAGGCACAGAGATGGAACACTTGTTAAGTGAGGTTACGGAACGGAAAATTCGAAATATGTTGAAGGCAGCAGGATATCACTAAAAATAAAAATTTCTAAAACCACCTTGCGTCATTTTTACAAGTTTTGTTTATTCTGAAGGCAACAGGATATTAATAAAAAAAATTTAGTAATTTTTACAAATTCTGGTTATTCTGAAAACAACAAGATATTACTGAAATACTTTTAGCCAGTTAAACAAATTTTATGTATTCGAAGGCAACAGGAGATTACTAAAAAAATCTATAACAATTTTTCAAAATTTTGTTTATTCAAAATTTTGTTTATTTATGCTGGTTCGAATTGGCATAGTGACTGTCTATTACAGAATCTTTCTCAGTTTAAATACCCATTTCTATTTAACTTTCTCGGTTTTGTTTCTCAGAATTAGAATTAATCGTGTGATTTTTCTCCCTATCTCTCACGAGTTGTTAAAAAATCACAACAGAACAAATCACAGGTATTTAATATTGAAGATACGATCCACATACAAACGTCTTAGGACTAAAAAACTCAAGATTATAATTGGAATGAACCCTGAATGATTTATGGCCGAGTGTTATGTAAACTTCCTCCTTTGTAAAGCCACTCTTCTTCTTCTTCTTCTTCTTCTTCTTCTTCTTCTTCTTCTTCTTCTTCTTCTTCTTCTTCTTCAGACAGCTCATTAAACGTCCATCCTCCGGTTGGCCTGATTTCCTGGTTCATTTTTTATTTTAATAACTATTTTTTTTAGGCATTCTGTTAATTAATGGTTACATCTGATATGGACCAGCTTTTGGGAAAAATTATTCTGGTAATCTCTGAATCATATATGTATATATATGTGGGTGTGTGTATACACTGCACATATTTATATATATAATGAGAGGGTACACCTCTGAATTATATATATATCGTATATATATATATATATATATATATATATATATATATATATGTATATATATATATATATATGTGTGTGTGTGTGTATATGTATATGTATATATATGTACATATATATACATATACATACATACACACACACAGACATTACACACATATATACAGTATATATATATATATAATTCAGGGGTGTACCCTTTCTTATATATAAGTATATACATATATATACATAGCACGTAGTTGTGTATGTGGTAATAGAAATAACAACAATCTGCCACAATCCTCTGAATGCGCAAAATCGCAATTGCACCAGCTGCTTCATCCTCCTACGCAGAAGACTCATGAGCACTGAGATAAAGTCCTACCTATACACAATTCGCCTTCTACATCCATTTCCTAAGCACTCTCGTGCACTAGATATTAATGGCCCTTTGTTCTAACATTTCTGTTGTCCTTTTAGCTAACACTCTCTTGATGCAACTCTCTAATGTCCATGAGTATACAACCTTTCCACATAACAAACCTTGACCTTTATCTACAAGTGACTAAACCATCTCAAGATATTGATCCATCCTTTCAACTATGGTAACCTTTTCACTTCATCTCTCTAATTTTCACACATTTTCACCCGCCCAATGCAACTTAGTTTACATATACAATTCACATCAACAGAACCTCCATCTATTACTCAATTTACACCATCAACCAAACCTTACTTCCATAAAGAAGAGTAGGCTCAACAATTCCTTCGTACATTCCAATAAGTCACCGTAAACACTTCCATTTTGGAAGCTGAGGAAAAGTGAAAAATAAGTGCAAGAAAAGTAAGTTGGGCGTAATGTAACTGATAGATGTAAATCCAACATCTTAAAAAGAGAAAAGCTTTATATATAGAAGAGTATATATATATATATATATATATATATATATATATATATATATATATATAATATATATACATATATATAAATTTTATATATATATATATATATATATATATATATATATATATATGCTTGAAAAAACTGAAGCAGCCAGATAATCTAACTCTTAGACTGATAAAAACTTGAGGAAAAAGATTATTCCACATGTTACTAAGACTTTCAATTAAGCATTTAAAGTAGAACCGTCCTCTACCAAAGCTAGAGGCTTCCCCGTCATAATGGCCTGAAGGTATTCTACTTCACTGATTTTCAGCCAAGCGTTATCCCCCGTAGGAATATGAATATTAATGCATTGATTTTCATGGTTTGATTAATGGAATTTAGGCTGTCAAGCCAAGCACAGGGGGCACTTTAGGCCCTACAGGGCTTAAGACAATGACAAGAGGAAGTTGGAGGGATTGAGCTGCAAGATAAAGAGATCCAGAAAATAGGGAAGATGAATTACAAGAATCTAAAGAGAGATTGGGAGAAAACTCCATGATTCCGCTGCGAAGTAATAGTTTGAGAAGCTGGACAGCAAGATCAAGAAAAAGGGAGTGGAAGGGAGATCAATAAAGGCGGCTAGGGACTCAAGGGACCCTGCATGCGCTTTAGTAATGCCACCACACGGCAGCACAGACGCACACCAACCCCCACGGGACCTGGAGGTCGGTCTGACTCTTACGAGAAGCTACTGTGCCGTTGATGGCATCCCTTCATTACATAAATATATATATATATATATATATATATATATATATATATATATATATATATATATATATATATATATATATATATATATATAGGTGTGTGTGTGTGTGTGTGTTTGTGTATGTATGTATATATATGTATATATATATATATATATATATATATATATATATATATATATATATATATATATATATCGTTTACCCATGCTACGCCTCTATTAGGATCAGAAGGGGGTTCCATCATAAACCAACCTCCCCTTTAGCATTCTGAAAAGCAAAAGGCGATGGAATGAGAGGGTGTGAGAGCCCAGACCACAAAGTCAACTCATTATCCCTGTTCACTTCACCCTTCTTCCCACATCCCCATCCAAAGGAATGTACCGAGTTCTTGAACAACGTAAACATCACTCCTTTGTCTCATCCTTGAAATGATCAACACTTTACCCCCTTTTATTTATTTTTCCCATTCACTTAAGAACAGGTTCTTCGAGACAGCAATAAGAGGGGATAGAAATTCTACTCGGTAGTCTGGGTAATCAGTTTAAAAATATAATAATAATAATAATAATAATAATAATAATAATAATAATAATAATAATAATAATAATGATGATGATGATGATGATGATGATGATGATGAAGAAGAAGAAGAAGAAGAAGATTAAAAATAACAGCAACAATATAACTTTGAGTAAATTAGGTTTGTGTGAACCTAAAGTTTCATTTTATAAATACACAAAATCCCCAGCGCATAAATAATAATGAAGAAGAAGAAGAAGAAGAAGAAGAAGAAGAAGAAGAAGAAGAAGAAGAAGAAGAAGAAGAAGAAGAAAAATAACAGCAACAATACAATTTTGAGTAAATTAGATTATTTGTGCAAACCTGAAATTTCCTCTTATAAATACACAAAATCCCCAGCGCATGTACACACAGGAATAACAACAGCGATAACACCTTCGATAACAATAACAAAGATCAGAATAACCTAACACATACCAAGCAGTAAGAGGTTACACAGAGGGTCAGCCTTCCATTCCCCGTTGGATATCAGGCGGCTCTTAATATTAGGCTTCCCTTTAATGTCTGACATTTACATCTGAAGTGTGTAGGCAGTGCCGTACATCGAAGCTTATGCGCTGAATTTTGTATGCTATACTACAGTCGAGATGGCATGCATGTATATGTGTTGTATACATACATATGTATATACAGTGTATGTGTATATATATGAATATCTATGTATGTTTATATATATTAGATATATGTATATAATTATATGTTGTATCATGTACATGCATATATGTATAAATATGGATATATATATATATATATATATATATATATATATATATATATATATATATATATATATATATATGAAACACATAAATATATATATATATATACACATGTGTATGTATGTTTTATATATATATATATATCCATATTTATACATATTCATGTACATAATACAACATATATACATATATATACACATATATAATTACATATAAATATACATAGGTATTCAATATATATTATATATACATATACACTATATACATATATATGTATACAATACAATATGTATATGTTATATACATATATATAATATATATATACATACACAGGTATTCATATATATATACAGTATATATATATATATATATATATTATATATATAATCTCTTAGCTAAGAGATTATATAAAGACGAAAACCGGTCAAGATTACACCGACTGCTTCATTTTCCTTGTGGCAAAGTTGTATTCATAAATCCCGTGCCCTCTACCCGGTCCACAAAGTATGATGAAATGTTACTGATAAAGTTCAATGAAATTTTGTGGAGGGCTGAGCCACGGGACAAGGAAGAGTTGATTAGATTTTGAGATTGATGAAGATTCACCGAGGGTTCCAGAATCTTTTTTTTTTATAGATTCCATCTACTGGACTAAAGTTATCAATATGTCCGTACAAGAGTTTTTCCACAGTTTTAAAAATCAAAGGATTAGTGTTTTTTGTGGCATATATTTAAACAACATTTTATTGATGGTTACGCAGAATTTTCACGTTATTGCATAAACCAAAATATGTCAAGGAATCAAACATACACCTATCTATACACCAATGATAATGAATAACACAGGACCTGAAAAGGACTTGTACTGGTGTAGCTCATAACAAAGCAACTCTCTGTACCAAGTTCTTTCCAACATCATGAAACTGGTATAATGTCCAATTTACTCTTCGGGTCATGGATGACGATTCCTTACTTAGTCATGAAAATACTTCTATTCCGAATCTAATTCCATGAATCTAATTTCGTGGGCAAATTTCTTCTCCGAATTAAAAAAAAAAACAATGCAATTGCGAATCACTCAAATAAAAAAAGACCTGAAATACTAAAGCCCCAAAGTTCCTCCCAACCAAATCCACGGGGAGAAAAAATCACGAATTTTCCAGAAAACAGCAAATGAGGAAAGGAATTATCATAGTCTGATCCTTCTCAGAATCGACGAGAGAGAGAGAGAGAGAGAGAGAGAGAGAGAGAGAGAGAGAGAGAGAGAGAGAGAATCTCCTGTATAAAAGTGAAATAATCTTAATATCTCAAGTTTTCATTTACAAGGACTATAAAGTCCGGTTTTCTCAGGTACGCGTAAATCTTTGCAAAAACTTCACCTTACAGTTTCCCGAGCTCTGAGTGAGCGTGGGCATGTGTGTGTGTGTGTGTGTGTGTGTTTGTATGCCTGAGAGAGAGAGAGAGAGAGAGAGAGAGACAAAAGCTTCAGAGCCGAAGTCTCACAGTTCATTTGCCACTGAATATCCCTAACAGAGGAAGGAGAATCCCATCGAGGCATCGACATTTGCAAGTTAATAATAGCGTAGGATGCACGCTTCAGCAAACAGAAACTGCCAGTAACGAGCTCAGGCTAATTGCTTCCCACGTCAGAGTCAATTACTTGGGCAAGATATTGGCCGAAGACTATGAAAGAAGTCTCTCTCTCTCTCTCTCTCTCTCTCTCTCTCTCTCTCTCTCTCTCTCTCTTAACCTTACGTCAAAATTGATAAGTAACTAAGTTTATTGGATATCCAAAGATAGTATTTACCATACAGCAGCATAACAAAAGCAAATGTTTGTATGCAAACACAAGGTCATGCACAAGTAAAGAAACACAAGAACGTGAGCACCTAACTAAATCAAATTTTAAGAGCATCCAAATGTCCATATCCACACATACATATATACATAATACAAAAACACACAAATATATATAAATATATATATATATATATATATATAGAGAGAGAGAGAGAGAGAGAGAGAGAGAGAGAGAGAGAGAGAGAGAGAGAGAGAGAGAGAGAGGGATATATATATATATATATATATATATATATATATATATATATATATATATATATATATATATATATATATTACACACTCTTGGACATATGTTTCTCTTAGGCAATTCTTATTAACTACTCATGCGTGTGTGGCATATACCACTTGACGGCAACACATCCCCATTTCCTATGCCCCTTATCATCTTCAAGGAGGAAGGCTTTATAGGAACGACAAAAATAGCAGGTATGTTGGTCCAATTATTCGCGCTTTCGCCGACAGCTGTTTCGGCCGTTAACTAACGATAGACATAAGAAAATAGCTGAAACAGCTGTTAGCATAAGAGTGAATAAATGGAGCAACATGTCGGCTATTTTTAACTTTTCCATAAAAATGCAAGAAATGCTGCCTGAAGGTAATAGATGCAACATGTGCATTAGCATTTAACTAACATACATACATACATGCATACATGTGCATACATACATACATACATACATATACACATATATATATATATGGTGGATAATATATATATATATATATATATATATATATATATATATATATATATATGTATATATATATATATATATATATATAATAATATATTATATAAAGACGTTTAGGGGCTCCTATATTTGATGGAATTCTGTTTTAACAGAAAACATTTCGCAGTCATATGTATATAAAATTTATATTTATATATATACATACATAAATACATACATACATACATACATACATACATACATACATACATACATACATACATACAGATATACCACAGGCAAAATGAAATGTTTCATTTTGTGATACATTGACATATATACGCCACGGGTCATTGTGATTTTAAGCAATGCATATATGCGTGTGAGTGTGCATATGGAAATGCATTTCAGTGATATGATTTCACAACCGTTGCTGCAACAGTCATTCCCGTATTCATCCACAATACGTGATGTGCATGTTTTTGAATATGTATACACATACATATGTATGATAGTATGTTTGGCATGCAAGAGCATGCATCTTTTAAGTCAACTGGCCTCTTTTTCTTATACAGTTACCAGTAACAAACTGGTGACGGCAGACGACTCGGGCAGTTCAGTGCCTTAGTCTAACCCACGCCTGAAGAAAGAGAAAAACTAATCTGGACTCACAGAGAGAGAGAGAGAGAGAGAGAGAGAGAGAGAGAGAGAGAGAGAGAGAGAGAGAGAGAGAGTAAAAAAAAAAAAGGACAGCAAAAGGTTCAGGGGATGTGTAATACAAAAGAAATTCTCAGCTTGGCGAATGACAGGCAAAACCTCTCATACCACAATATAATGTATTTATTCATTTTATTTCATTTTGTTAAAATAATAATAATAATAATAATAATAATAATAATAATAATAATAATAATAATAATAATAATAATAATAATAATAAGCTAACTATGTGAGACAGTTATGACAGGATATAAAAGAGTCCGGATACCGAAGCCCCTTGGCAAGACAGGGCAATCACCGCCTATAAGGCCCGTTTTTCATAAAGTTTTATTATTATAGCTCCCAAAGCGTTATCACTTTTTACCTGTTACATGGCCCGCCCCTATGGAATTTCCGTAAAAAAAACCCACGTAATTCTCTGCGTAGTTCAGCAAAAAAAAAAAAATTAATAAAGAAAACGAAACAAAACAAATCAGGAAACGTTCCTGAAAGCTCCCCTCTTTTTCTCGGACAGGTCAACAGCCTCCTCAGAAGTCAGATCCTTCCTTATCCGTGTTTCTTACTTCTTGTCGCTAACCCCTATTCTCATTTTCTTTTTTTTAACTTGTGGTGGACATCCTTCGAACAACTCCTTACGTCCACAAGAATAGGTTTGATAAGGTTAACTTGGGTGGCATTACATTAGTGAATTTGAAGCTAAAAAAAAGTCAATTTTCATCACCAGCAAGACACCTGGAGCTTACAAAAGCCGATCTGCAACAAAAGCGATAAACTCATAATACACCTAATACTGTAACCATGGAAGGTTACAGTAAATTTAGTTACCAAAGATTTTCCACGAAATTTTTCCTTTTCCCCTTTCTTTCCATTGCTGGAACTGAACTCAACTAAGTCACCCAACATTCTGTAAGATGTATTTACTCGAATTAAATGGCGTCCCAACATCAAAGGTCAAAAGCACAGAGAAGCGCACCGAGACAGAACAAAGAAAGGAAACGGCTCGTCGATGAAATTGGCTTCAAAAACAAGACAGACCACAAAGAAACAAAACAAAGACATTTGAACATTCAGGTATGAGCGAAAGAGGTCCCCAGGCTGAGAAACAAAAGATCAAAGGACCTGATCCTTCAAAGTGGCTCTGAGAAGCTTGAACCGAACAACAGGAGATATCCTAGAACAAACACCGAAGGTCAATCCTCTTGGATTGCTGTTCCCCGTCAGGAGACGTTGTTTCAACAGAGAGAGAGAGAGAGAGAGAGAGAGAGAGAGAGAGAGAGAGAGAGGAATCCATACTGAGTAATAAAAATAAAAAATTTATACCTCATTAAAAAAATATTTAAGGTAACTGCAGGAAAATTTTGCTGTTACAATCCCTTTTTTTTCCTTCCAAGAGAGAGAGAGAGAGAGAGAGAGAGAGAGAGAGAGAGAGAGAGAGAGAGAGGTGAATCTTTACTACTGTATGTAACGAGAACAAAAAAAATTATTCCATAGAAAAAATATATATGAATCACGTAGGAAAATTATCCTAGAATACAATAGACTGATAAATAAATCTATAATTAATAAATTAATAACTTGCCAATTACCAGCTGTCGTAAAATCTACAATATCTCCCACCGAATACCGAACTGAATGATACACATAAGAAACGCTCCAAAAGTCAAAACTAATCATAAGATTTAAAAGCAACTGTCAAACTCCGTCATGTAAATAAGGGACTACATACCGCCTCCGACCATAAACATGGCTGTATATTTAGACTCATGATTCAACATACAATAAGCTGAAGTCTTCTCCATCCCCCACCGCTATCCCTGTGCTAAGGGGTCGGTTGCCTGGGTGCGCCTTCTCCAACAATTCCTAACGCAATCCTCTTCTACTCCACCTTTCTTCCCTAAATCATCCTTCACTTCATCACTCCATTTAATACTTTGCCTCCCACTTGACATTCTCGCCCTAAAAGGTTCCACCCAAGCCCTCTTCACTCTTTCCGCCTCACTCATTCTTACCACATGCCCATACCATCTCCATCTCAACTCTCATCATATCTGTAATCCTTACCACCCCGTCACTTCTCTTAATTACTTCATTTTCCAGTCTCTCGGGCAACGAGTCGTAAATCCCCAACTCTAGGATCAACCTTACAATCAATTATTTATAAATGTGGAAGTCTCTGCTACTGTAACTGATGGGTCATTTAATTGGGTTTATTCTCATACGAAAGCTTTTCATCACCTCAGAAGAGAAGTTAATTTAGACACACTGTTACTGGACTTGTCTCTCCTTTGTGCAACAAAGCCCGGCTCGGTTGTTTCACCAATAGATGCATGTCAAAAATAAAAAAAATGAATTTTAGTAAAATAACTCGTGAACACATTATAGAACTCATCCGCAATGTCCGCTGTATTCTGCAAAGTTTCAGTATTCATTAGGCCCCGCCCTTTCCTAAAATATTCCTTAATCTCTTTCCATTAGGCCCTTCTCTAGATTAGGCCATTCTTCATAAAATAAAACTAAACAAGTTTCCTGTTCGTTCAAGAGGTCGAAACAAGTTTCCGGAACACGAGCCAGAAGAGTTTGACATTCAATTAAAAAGGTGCTATTTATATCTCTAAGGGTGAAAGGGTCCATTACGCTATGCCAGCGTGACTTTAATCTTTAGGGAAAAAGCATTTTCGCCAGAGGTGACATAAAGCGATTGGAGTCTGTCTATAACTCTCTCTCTCTCTCTCTCTTCTCTCTCTCTCTCTCTCTCTCTCTCTCTCTCTCTCTTTATATATATATATATATATATATATATATATATATATATATATATATATATATATATATATAAACTTTTATTTGAGAAATATCTCAAAAAATTCTTGAATAATAAATTTCAACCAAAAATTCCTGTACCTACAGTACCTAAACTTGATTTTTATGTTTCCTTGCCTTTTACGAACGATGAAAAATTTTTAACTACGCTGAGGCAGATTTTAAAGAAATACTTTTACTGTATCAATCCCAAACCTGTTCTAAGTAATCCAAGAACAATTGGCTCTCTTTTTAGATTTAAAGACACTGTTCCCAACCTTATGCGTTCTTTGGTGGTTTATAAATATACTTGCCCGAGATGTAATCTCGGGACTTACATCGGATCCACCGAAACAATAGTGAAAGAGCGAGTCGACTCTCATCGTGGCGTTAGCCATAGAACAGGGTGTACTTTGAGTAAGAAGGAGTTTTCTAACATAAGGAAACATTCTAAACAATGCAAAGCTTATATTTGCTATGACGATTTTGAAATCCTAGAGCAAGCTGCTGATGAAACTCTCCATATCCTCGAGTCGTTAACCATCAAACAACTGGTTCCATCTTTTGAATAGTCAGTCTTCTTCTGCCCCTCTGTTTATTGCTTAAGAGTTCTCTTCGTCCTTTTGGTGCCCTTCTTGGTCACTCAGTTTTCTTTTCTTGAGGCGTTAGGTTGGTTTTAACTTTTATGTTTCGGTTTTAATATCTATATTTTAACGTTAATGATTTTACTGAGTCCTTTGTATTGATTTTAATTGTTGTTATTTTTGTATTTTAGCCCTGATGATGAAGCCATGCTTTGAAACGTTGGCTGTAAATAAAGCTGAATATGTATCACCTCCTTTTCGTCGTCCTATTTGTTCTATATATATATATATATATATATATATATATATATATATATATATATATATATATATATATATATATATATAAATTAGTGTAAATATATATAAATATATATATATTTGGTCATACGTACATATATGTATATATATACACACATGTATGTACATATATAAATATATATTATTTATATATATATATATATATATATATATATATATATATATAAATATTTATTTATTTATATATATATATATATACATATATATATGTGAGAGAGAGAGAGAGAGAGAGAGAAAGAGAGTGGCGACGCCACTGCCCAGCTGTGAAAGGTGCAAAACTCAAGTAAACAGATATCAGAGTCTACTGCTGAGAAGCCGGAAGGTCGTACTCATCTAACGCCATCCCCTCCAAAAAAAAAAAAAAAAGTTGGGGGGGTGCTCACGGTGCGTCTCAAATAACAAGTTATTAAGGATACAAATCTTCATCTCAATTTGAGTCGTCACTGCAACCAAGATTATGTCGAAGAGATGATTCACATACAACAAAATACTCTCAAGTACTGCGAAATGCCCAATCGACTCGACATGCATCGCCATTAGCAAAAAAAAATAACCCAAAAGAAGCAAAATCTCTTAAATTGTAAACACCAATTAGGCCCTAGGCCTTAAAGCCCGACTCTTTTCGCTTTACAGTGTCTTGTTTACATCAGGCTTACGCCAGGTGAAGTCCATTAGGCTGCCCATTCCACCTGATTTTGTTATCCAAATAAGTAATAAATCACCATAAAAAATCTGAAATGAAATTTGGAGATACAAACACACTAGCAAAGACTTTCAAGGCAAACGCCGTCATCTCCGAGGACACATGACCCAACACCCGTAGTACATACAAGTGTTTTGCCACACGTTCACCTACATACACAACGAACACCTGTTCTTGTACGATACTCCATATTGGAAGAAGTTCCCGTTTTTTTTTTATTTTTAACTTTTTTTTTTTTTGCTTCGTTTGGAGTTTGTGTGTGCTTCTGCGCCGAAAATTCCTGGCTGACTACTTTAACTGGAGCTACATCTAACATGGCTCCAAAAGACAAGCATGAAAAGAAATTAATAAATTTATATATCATCTGGAGTGGTGTGTGTGAATGTGTGAAATAGATTGACCTTGAGATTACTATGGGGGGTTGTGGTACGGAAGAGAGACAGAGCTCACGCCCACATACATACATACATACATACATACACACACATACAGTATATGTATATATATATATATATATATATATATATATATATATATATATATATATATATATATATATATATATATTTATTTAATTTCTTTCCGGTTCTTGCTGATCATTTGGGATGAGGTTACTAGTCCCTTGCAATTCTTTAACCTGCCTGCAACTGGCTCAAGTCGACTAACTGCCCGTTACATGGGGAAACAGCAACAATAAATTTGTCAGGAATTTTTCCCACCTCGGGAAAATACACACACACACACATATATATATATATATATATATATATATATATATATATATATATATATATATTATATTATATGTATGTATATACATATATACATATATGTATATATATAAATATATATCTATCTATATATATAAAACTGGATGTATATGTGTGTGTGTGTGTGTGTGTGTGTGTGTGTGTAAGTTCCAGCATAACTCTGAAAAGCAATGAGTAATTTCAACTAAACTTGGTATACATATGACTTACTATCTGAAAAAGAATACCGTGGGGGTAAGACATCACTAGCACCAAAGGGCACCAAAGGCCACCAAAGGGGTTGGGGTGGGAAGGGCTTCCCTGAAACGGTGCTGGTTCTGCCTGTAGACTTAGTAACTAAATAAACTCTACAGGTTTATCATACCTCATTTCGGTATAAATGATTTAATATCTGGAAAAGAATACAGTAAGGGTAAAACATCACTGGCACCAAATGGGGTGCGAGTGGGAAGAGGGTGCAATGTAAAAAATAACCAAAACCCACAGATTTCAGTATCTAATCCATAGCTTTCGAGGAAGCTTAGATGAATAGTGACACTCCCAATGCCTTTTAAGTCCAAGTTCAGCCCCAATAGGAAGAGGGGGGTGAGAAGAGGTGAAAAAAAAATGTCAAAAATGACAGATATTAGAGTCTAATTCATAGTTTTCAAGGTCGCTGACATGAATAGTGAAACTCCTGGCAGTGTCATGGGAGTCTAGTTCAGCCTCTGATAAGATGGGGGTGAGGAAGGGGGTGGGGAATATAAGATGCTCTCAAAGAAATGCTGGGTAGTACAATTGACAACTATCTTAACTGAAACATTAGAGAGAGGAGAGACTTTATCAGCTCATTCAAATTTTCCAGGCAGTGCCAGGTTAGTCAGCTAATATGTATATAACTATGTATATAAATATACATACATATATATATATATATATGTGTATATATATATATATATATATATATATATATATATATATATATATATACATAATACACACAGAGAAGAAAAAAGCACATATCCATAACAAGCAGTATTCAGCCAGAAACAATTTAATGACATGGGCACATCACCCCGTAATAGATGACACAGTAGAAGCGGCCTAGATTCTGGCATTAGAGCGAGGTGCAGAGTCCACTAATCCCAAGCTCTGTGAGTATCAATTCAAATGTCAGATGGACAAATACTCAACGGATTCTTCTATTTTGGTGGGCCATAATGTTACGCGACCTCTCGATGCGGTATCGCCTGCCTCTCTCTCTCTCTCTCTCTCTCTCTCTCTCTCTCTCTCTCTCTCTCTCTCTATATATATATATATATATATATATATATATATATATATATATAAGTGTGTGTGTATATATATGTGTATATACATATATAATTATATATATAATATAATATATATATATATATATATATATATATATATATATATTTATACTTATTTATATATATATAGATATTATATTTATACATATATATAAATATATATATATATATATATATATATATATATATATATTTATATATATTACATAGAACACAAACACCCGCAGCTATATGACACGGAAAACAAGCCTATGACGCATATATCTCTCTCTCTCTTTACCTGAGAATTATAGACAGAAAACTCACTCTCTCTTCTACACAACTCTGATTCACACTTATGTTATATTCACAATACATTTTAGTATTGATTCGCATCTGATTACGTCGAAAATAAGCGATCCTGGAACATGTCAAACACTATTCAACACAAAACTAAATATACCTTTGCATTTATGAGAGAACGCTTGATGGCAGCTTCTAAGCGGATACAATTTTTCAAAAATACTGAGAGAGAGAGAGAGAGAGAGAGAGAGAGAGAGAGAGAGAGAGAATAATTAGGATTTGCAGTTGATACTATCTTTTAAGTACCAGCATTCCCTCCCCCCCGCCTTTGTTTTTTTTTTTTTGTATTCTGAAATATATTCCAATGATTTCACCTTTGAACTTCCACAGACGGAAATTCTCAGCTGACTGCTTCCGCTAAAAAAAATCTCAGGCAGTTTGTGCCGTCATGACCAGCCTTTTGAAGTCAGGATATGGAGGTAATGCCAAAGTTTGATACTTGTTTAATTTACAGTGATAGGAAAAGGGGTCAGTTAATTGCAGAATTTGCAGGTGACTGAGTATGTGATTTGAGTTTTGCTATCATGATTATTCGTATCAGTATATTTCCTAAAAATAAGGTCAGTAGGTAGGTAAATATAGCACAGACTTACAAAAATAAGTTATGCACCAGTACAAGATCAAAACACGTTTGAGAATTGAAAATTACTGTTCCTACTCTACATACCGGAGGAGAAGACAAGTAACAACCAGAACTTTTAATGTTTAACATATATATATATATATATATATATATATATATATATATATATATATATATATATATATATATATATATATATATATATAAATAAACGCCATACAGAAAGTTCTAACCACAATTCCTCATTTTGACTTCTTATTGTTTTTCACTTTTGAACAAGCTACAACAACCCACAATTATCCAGATTCAAAATGATGCATTAACCAGCAGCAAATTATGAAAAATCAGAGTACCGCTCATTTAACAACAATGACTTAGCTTATAACAATCAACAGGCAGATGGGAAGCTCAAGATCCCCTCAATTAATTATATTTGGTTTACCCGACCACAGTACCTGCCCTGCCACATTCAGTAACCTACATGTCTTTTGGGTTTTATTTATTCATTTACTTCTTAAATATTTCCAGGTTTATTAAGTATTTGTTATCAGTATAACCACAAGTGTTGTTTCTCGGTTCTTTCATTCCTTCATATCTGTGCATTCTGCTCAGTGGAAGCTTCCTACTTGATGCCGCGGCCATTTGACTCGTTCTTTAAGAATATACACTCGTTCTTCAAGAATGTACATTCGTCATAATAACGAAAAAGATGCTCTTTAAGGATGTATACGCATTACCAAAACGAGAATCTTCTTCTTCTTTTATTAACATGCATATTTCCCATTTTTGTATGGGGTAAGCGAGAATAATGTTCTTTACGAATTATACTCAATAATATCGAAAGTAATGTTTCCCTACAATATAACTTATCAATAATGGGGATTCTCTCTCCCCCACAACCTCTCTCTCTCTCTCTCTCTCTCTCTCTCTCTCTCTCTCTCTCTCTCTCCATCCATCTTAGTTCCCGCCATTACAAAAGCAAGGTTACAGGACTGGTGATCGTGACTGAGACTTTCCTTCTTCCCCCTCCCCACCTCCCTCCTCCGAAGTACTCTGTCTTCCCAGACCTGCTCCGTCTCAGTATATCAATATCTAAGCCAAGCATTCCCAGAGAGACAATATATCTTCTTTTTTCTTCTTCTTCTCGTAAAATATCTAGACAGCGAAGCGTCATGTCAGTCATCGCCTGATGTGGGTGGAGATGAATACAACAAAGATGAAGATAGATAATCGATGACTGCTGGATTCCCCTTAAGCTGTCTTTAAAAAAATAGTCATGCATATATTTGGTGACTTAAAATTCCCTTAAACTATCATTTTTAAGAGAAGTCATGCATACACTCACGTGAAAAAAAAATATATCAAATTTGAATCATAAATAAACCGCAAAACCGTCATGACTATTATGTTGTTTCACACGCTTGACGATTTTTATCTTTTTTTTTTTCCATCAAAAGACCAGGACTAAATAAACCAGGTACTAAGAAAAATACAAGAAAAATTTTCAACAAATATGAACCTATCATGAATAGGAACTACATCTTTCTGTAGCTTTTCTGCTTACATTATTTAAAGAAGAGCAAAACCACTGACGGTGAGGGAATACGAAAAATGCAAGATCACATCTGATCAGGAAGCAAATCCATCATGACCACCGACTTTCCCCTTTGCTCCACCTTTTCTCCTTTCTCTCGCGCGCTCTTTACCATCTCTTATCTCCCAGCACCTCACAGCCTTCTCCCATCCCCCATCCCCGTAAGAGGCCATCCCTCCTCAACCCGTCCCAGCCCCCATGGAATACCCTCACGATCCCTAGCTTACCCACCATCTCTCTCTCTCCCTCTCTCTTTCCCTCCACTCCGCCCACACATTTGCTAATCAATCTCTCCGTGAGGGTTTTCGCCCCTGATAACTGCGTTCTCTCTCTCTCTCTCTCTCTCTCTCTCTCTCTCTCTCTCTCTCTCTCTCTCTCTCTCTCTGTCGCACGTTTTCACTAGCATGATCACAACTGCGTCTAAAAATCTACAACTGAAGTCATCTTTCAGCGTTAAGAATCATTGTTCAATATCTGCGCTGACAGAAGAAATTCGCGGAACATCCCTCGGGAGTGAATGCGCTAAGGTTTACAATCAAGTTCCCCAAAGGAAATGGTGGATATCGAGTGTTGTGGATATCAATACAGCATTCCAGGCATTTACCAAACCTCTACGGTCTTTGGTCTCCAGATTTAAACCCACCGGTCAATTATTTGACAAACTACTGTTGGATAGAAGATAGACAGAATATAGGACTTAGGCCAAAGGCCAAGAGGTGGGACCTATGAGATCGTTCAGCTCTGAAACGGACATTGACAGTAGGGAGGTTTGAAAGGTGTAACAGGAGGTAGACCTCGCAATTGCACTATGAATCAATTGTTAGGAGAGAGTGGAAAGTGAGATGGAAGAAACAGAATATGGACGGAGGTAGAGTAAAAGGGGATGAAAGGGGTTGCAGTTAGGGGCCAATCAAACTATCGTTATTTTTGCTCTCGTTAAGTCTACAAACTGTAAAAATACGTATATCCAAATGGTATAATGGTATAATTTCAAATGGTACCATGCTTAGGATACCAGCAAACAAATTTCCAAACCGTGAAGATTTAACTACATTCAAGCTTGACTTCCAAACGTTACTGTCAGACCGAATAAATTTCAAGTCTTCAATAAGAGTGCAATGAAAATGCATAAACATTTAGCCTTGTTAAATCCCAAGTGAATTTCAAGTGTGAGGTTGAGAGTGTTCAGGAATGGGTAATTTTTTTTTTTCTAAAACATTTGGAGAAGAAAGTACGCTACGAGAGATACATGCAAGACATTCCCTTCACGATCAGAATCTCTGTATTCCCAGAATACGGAGACCGAAAAGAGCTTAGGTAATGGTGATTCAATAATTACTTTACCCCTCCGACTAATAGTGATTCAATAATTACCTTGCCCTTCCTTCTAATAGTGATTCAATAATTACCTTACCCTTCCTTCTAATAGTGATTCAATAATTGCCTTCTCCCTCCGACTAACTTTATTAAAAGCTGGTACGTAAATGCATTAAAATTCAAGAACTGGTTAATTTTTACAAATGATTATAACTGTTTCCGATATCTATGATGGATGGTGGAACGAAGCTCATAATTATATGAAATCTGGAAACTGTGTATGGGCTTTAAATTAAAAAATAAAATCTGAATTTGTACAATAATTACTGACTAGATAAGCTTACATACTGTAGAACACCTGGCCTTATTTCACCGACATGAGTATCTTACTTGCCACGATGTTTACTATTATTGTGAACATGATTCAAGCCCGCCGCCCTCTCTCTCTCTCTCTCTCTCTCTCTCTCTCTCTCTCTCTCTCTCTCTCTCTCTCTATATCTGTACATATATACATGTATATATATATATATATATATATATATATATATATATATATGTGCATGTATGTCTGTATTATTCGTCAGATATATTAATAAGTAGTGAGCTTTCCCTGGCAATGTGGGCTGATGTGGCAGGTGACAGTTTTTACTGTTTTTACTGATGTACTTAGCAGAATACTAATATATATATGTATATATGCTACTTTATTAATATATCTGACAGAATAATACACATACATACAGCCATATATGTGTGTATATATATATATATATATATATATATATATATATATATATATATATTTATTTATATATATATATATATATATATATAGTATATATAAATTTACATATATTATATTATATATATGTGCACATATATGTGTCTGTACATGTATGTGGCTGAGTAATCGCTAAAGTTGTACGCGTTATTACAACATTAAATTTTGTGAAAAAAAAAAACAATAATTTACTTTTTGGCAAAATGAAGGCACCTAACCTGAGAAGGACTTCTAAAGATCCCAAACCCCGCGTTTTGCAATGATTTTTACCATTACAACCCGGGACTAGTAACTGCCACTGTAGAAATTTTCTAATTCCACGTACACGACGTTTTGGATTTTTCAACAACAAAATACCTTAGCTCTTCAAGATCACCTTTCCGTTATTAATGAATATTTTTCTTCCCTTTTCTCACTTTTGTACTGAATTTCTTAACTTGCTTGGAATTATAACCTAATTTGTACTGAATTTCCTAACTTGCTTGGAATTATAACCTAATTTGTACCGAATTTCTTAACTTGCTTGGAATTATAACCTAATTTGTACTGACTTTCCTAACTTGCTTGTTGGTCCCTGGTTAACTGTTTTTACTACAGAAACAAGTAAAAACTGCGCCGAAATCTCTTCTGCGCAATTGAGTTTTCTGTACAGCCGCTACAGCGTATAATCAAGGCCACCGAAAATATATCTATCTTTCGGTGGTCAATGTATAATGCTGTATGAGCCGCGGTCCATGAAACTTGAACCACGGCCCGGTGGTGGCCTATCCTATATCGTTGCCAGAAGCACGATTATGGCTAAATTTACTTAAATAAAGCAAAAACTACCGGGCTGGAGGGCTGCAATTTGGCACGTTTGATGATTGGCCGGTGGATGATCAACATACCAACTTGCAGCCCTCCAACCTCAGTAGTTTTTAAGATCTGAGTGCGGACAGAAAAAGTGCGGACAGAAAAAAGCGCAGACAGAACAAAGTGCGGACGGACAGACAAAGCTGTCACACTAGTTTTCTTTTACAGAAAACTAATAACTAACACTAAGAGATTTAACAATATCTCGTATAACCAGTGTGAAGAGAACGCTTCCAGTCAACAACGTAGAAGCCGTATATATAATATCTCACGCAAAAGATTTAATTTCCAAATTTCCCATTTAATTAAGGCCCCCTGTACCCGTTTCTCCTCGAGTGGCCAGGAGCCCTCGCCTATTTCCGCCACTCTTTCACGCCTCTGTGCTCGTACTCGGCCACTTGAAGAGAGAGAGAGAGAGAGAGAGAGAGAGAGAGAGAGAGAGAGGAAGTTCTGATTAGTTTCACAGTGTTTGTATGAGACGGTTGCAGAATAAAGAAAGGAAATGTCTTCATTTTATTACCCAAAAAGTTTTCTTTGGTATTCCAACGGATGTCAAAGATCGTTTCATTTACTAAGAACATCGTCTCTCTGTTGAAGTGGTCTATATTTTTATCAAAAATTTTCAACTATGGCAAAAAGGAACTATTTGAAAGGTAATATTTTCATATTTTTTAACATAAACAGCGTCCACTATCTTCATATACGTAAGTATACCTAGTACCCACACACACACACGCACATACACACGCACACACATACACATACATACACACACATACAGTATATATATGTATGTATGTTTGTATAAATAGTTAAAATGGCTCATAAAAACACTATACGAGTAAATACGACAAAACCATATATTTCCATTGACAATACTTCAGTCCTGTTCAGGATGAAAACCCCAGGAAAATCAAAATAAAACAAGTGAATCTGCAAAAAATGAAGTGAGAACATAGGAAAAAACACACGAAATATGGGCTTGTAAGTGAACAATTCCATGTTTTTGATGGAAGCGAAGCGTGCATTAGGTTATGTGGACGGGAGAGTGACTGGTCTGTCGTAAAAGCGCGTCACTACCAAAGACAGGTTGCGTTACTTGACCAACTAGACTTGCATCTACATAAACAAGACAGGTATCTTATTTTTCCTAGTCTTGTCTACTTTCCCTCTGCTTACAATTTACTTACTTAATCTTTCTCTCTCTCTCTCTCTGGAAAAAAAAAGCAAAAAAATATGTAGATACGTATGCATTCAAGTCGTATGGCCCAGTGGCCCACAAAATTCCCCTCTTTCTATTGTACCTCTCACCTTTTCTTTTCACCCCTTTTTTTGGGTCTATTTACAGCCTCCTCTTAATTCTAGCCCATTTGCATACACTTGACCCCCTTTTGAAATACTCCGTTATGACAATTTCTCCCCACTCTCCTGATTCCCCTAATACGAGGGTAATCGCTTGAAAATAATGGTTTGTTTTAAACGTCCCTCTACTCCAAATGTTTATCGTTTTATTATGATTGCATCTTCCTTTAACCACGATAATAATAAATTAATTGATAGTATTACCTGCATTGTAGCTTCACATTTTCCACGATTTTTTAAATCAATTTAGTTACAGACCTGCTTAATATAATTAATTATCTAAATTTCAAGGTTTTTTTTTCCTCTCTGTTGTGACCATTTATCTTTCCTTTGTTTCGTGTATCTCATATATATATATATATATGCGGTTCATATAAATAACAATTTTCCTCCCAGTCACAGCATTCCCCCATCCCTCAATCTGACATTTTATATTTCTCTCTCTCTCTCTCTCTCTCTCTCTCTCTCTCTCTCTCTCTCTCTCTCTCTCTCTCTCTCTCCAGAATTCCTCCATCCTTCAGTCTGACATTTTATATTATCTCTCTCTCTCTCTCTCTCTCTCTCTCTACAGCATTCCTCCATCCTTCAATCTGACATTTTATATTATCTCTCTCTCTCTCTCTCTCTCTCTCTCTCTCTCTCTCTCTCTCTCTCTCTCAAACGCATTAACCTAAGCCAAACACACCTGGGAAAATTCTCCCTCGCTAACCACCATGAATGCTAATAAGAGACTCAGAATTACAAGGACGAAGAAGTGAATTTTATACCTCCCAGTTATCACTATCATTGTAACAGCAGCCACAACTAATACTAATACTACTACTGCTACCAATAACAATAATACAACGATTATAAAAAACTCCGTCCCAGTGGGCCTTTTGTCTTGCCTTTCCTAAAACTCAGAAGTTAGTGATGTTCATTAGGGACGTGTATCTTTGGAGGCCTAGTGTTAGTTTACTCTATGGGAGCTTTCGTGAAGTCTTTAATTTACAGCAGCATCTTTACTTTACAGCATCGTGCAAGGCTGTGAAAAAAGGCAAAGAATATTAAATCTTTAATTTACAGCAGCATCTTTACCTTACAGCATCATGCAAGGCTGTGAAAAAAGGTAAAGGATATTAAATCTTTCATTTACAGCAGCATCTTTACTTTACAGCATCACGCAAGGCTGTGACAAAAGGCAAAGAATATTAAATCTTTAATTTACAGCAGCATCTTTACTTTACAGCATCATGCAAGGTTGTGAAAAAGGGCAAGCAGCATTAACTCTTTAATTTACAGCAGCATCTTTACTTTACAGCATCATGCAAGGCTGTGAAAAAAGGCAAAGAATATTAAATCTTTAATTTACAGCTTTACTTTACAGCATCATGCAAGGCTGTGAAAAAAGGCAAGAGGATATCATCTATGAACAAGGCTGGCATTTGTTTTGACAGCAGTGTATCATAACCACGTGTGTCTTTATACAAATTAATAATTACACTTTCCTTCTAAGATATTCCAGAAGTGATTAATTACTCAACAGACAATTCCCGGGGGAAAAAAATGAAACAGGCGCATCAAATATTCAATCATATCATTATACCCGTAAACAGAAGCAAGTGTGCCACAGGTATGTTTGGCACAATTACAGTCCGTAGTGCCGTATGACGCTGTTCTAACCTGCGTATCCGTGGATCTGTTAGACTGTCAACAAGCCTGCACTAATATTTTCCTTTGAGATATCTTTAAACGCTGAAACTAAGACAAGAGTGGTTTAGCAGCTTGCTGTGTCATAAAGGATAAATGATACGCAATATATATATATATATATATATATATATATATATATATATATATATATATATATATATATATATATATATATATTTATATATATATATATATATATATATATATTATATATATATGAAGACATGTGCGACTTCTGGTGTTTCAATGAGTAATAATCTGAAAGATATGAAATTACACAAAACCTCACTCACTGCAAAGCTAAGAAGTCATTTCAAGCTTTGAATTTTTCATACTTATACCTACCCCCCAACCACCTATTCCTTTCTTACGTTACTTACAACAATGGGATGTTATGCTCTAATGACCATTTTTCCAACTGAAACAACTGTCTACTATCTACCTCTGTTACTAACTCTCCTTTTATTTACTTATTCAAATGTGGGTGACATCACCCATTTGCAAGCCAACATAAAACCCTACGACGACCACATATGATGATGCAAATACTTTGCATTTCAAATAAAAATGACGCAGGTGTGTCGCAGCTGCCGCCAATGTACGTGCAATGATTGCATACTACGGCATCAAAACCTTTTTATCGCATTTTCTATCTTCGCAGGACTCGAGAAATCGCCTCCATCGGTTTGATCCGAGTATTCACTGCCGAGTCATCCCCGATTCAGTACGAGTTTGTCAAAGGTTGTAGAAAGGAAATCAATCATACCCTTCACAGGTCTTGCCTGAGCAATGTCTATTTCGTACAAATTCTACCGAGAAGCCTGCTTTTTCATTTCGAAATCCATTTACTAGAAATTTCTTCCGCCCCCTCACTTCCATGAGAGCGAGAGAGAGCGAGAGAAAGGAAAGAGTTCCCCTCACCTTACCTCACCTCTTTTTTTTCTTCCCTCGCTCTCCCATGCTCGTCCTCAAAGACCACCCATTCCCCCAACCCCGGTCCCCTTCCTAAGAGCAGCAGCCATGTTGGAAGCGATCAGCTGGTCTCAATCATCAGCGCTCGATACCGCTCTCATTGCAACCGGTTTCGCTTTGCCTCTATGAAATTTCCAACTCCCCGGCGAAAATCTCCGGTCATGAGCGTCTACCAGACGTTTAAAAGGCATTGTCCCCTTTATTGTTATTATTTGATCCTTCCGACTTACTAGGAAAACGTATACCTCGTCATCCACGCGGTGTATACTCAGGTGTCCGGTGTCAACCCTCAGAACACAATACAGCATTCGAACGTATATCACTCACCTTTCAAGACCGGAGGTCAGGAAGAATGGAAAAAAAGAACTCTGGCTGATCGTTTCGTACGTCTTCTAACGATGGTAGTAATAATACTGTCCTGTTAAAAGCACTAGTCCAAGCACTTGCGATTTACATTAGTATGTAGGCCTAAGAAGGAGGCGACAGGTGAGGACAGAGAGATTGGAGCAGAAGAGAGGGTCTTTTTTCGAGCTCCCAAACAAACCTATTTTTATTTTTTTATTATTATTATTATTATTTTTTTTTTTTTGAGAGCGTTCGGAAAGATGAATGCAAGAAGGGCGCTGCAGGGCACCGCTGGAATGAAGGTTGAAGCAAAAAGGCCCTCGACCAAAAGAGAGAGATTTGAAACAGGTCACATTCCAACACAGAAACACGCACGACGCCGCACCAGTTAAGCTTGCCACTGGCGCCTGCCGCGTACTGCCTTTCCCGTCGACGCTACCTACCAGCTGATGGTGGCACTCTCATACTGTAAAGGCAACATGGCGATCGATGTTAAAACATCGCGGCCACACTTTTTCCCCTTTATATGACAGACCGTTTGGAAATAGTTAGCATGGGCCTGAAGCTATTTTTAACAGAAATATTGTATTAATCGGTATCTTCTTTGTTGCAAGTGGGTCGATTCTCCACTTTGGTGTCTAGGAGCCCCGGCATTGGTATGTCTGCTAGCGCTCACCAAGCCGCTTCCGGACAGATGTTCAGCCCTTCCAACCGCAACACAAACGAAGTACGTGTCGCGCGAAAGCCTTTGAAATTCGCTGCCTACCCAATACTGCTGATGTTGACATATATGCAATTACAATAAGCATGACTCATTATCATCGAAGCATTACCACATTATTTGTGACTGGCATTGCAACACCTGCTTTGGACGCCGACTTCTCCCTGCGCAGGCTCAGTTTGCTTAATGTCAGGTGTTTCAGACCCGGCTTTACGTTTCATATTGTTTCGATGAAAATTTCTACTTTGATTCAAAGAAATAAAGGTCTTAAAGACATTATAAGAGGTTACAGATCATAATTTATACAACATTTACTTTATTTCCATTCTGAGCTTTTGGATGACATTTTGTATTTTCAGCAATAATAAAGATAAGCGCAGTAACACACAAACGCATCTCTTTCGTTCACGAATGATGTAACCTGGTAGTCAACATCAGCTGGTTAAAGAAAACGAAACCAGCGCGATCAATAAACGCTCGTGTTTATTACAGAAAACGTTCGACTAAATATCGTAGACTATATTATAACAGACTCAACTCCGTTGAATCGATATTTTTCAATTTCCTTTGAGCAACATAAAATACTCAGAACGACTCATAAAATGACTCGTGATTCCACTTGTAACAGAAGGCAACTCGAGAAATACAATTATGGAAAAATTGTAAAATTCTAACTGTTTATCGACAGAAATAAGTCTAGATTTTCGTGACAAAAATAGAACTCATTTGTAACAAATCATAATGAAAAATAAATAGCTGCTAGAAAATACCCATAACTTCAGCTTCATCTTGCATGGTGAGTCTTTAATTAGATTAACGGCAACAGCAACGCAACTATAATTTATGATGATATATTTTCTGTAACAAGGCTCCCTGATTTATTACTAAAGCTGTGGGAAAGGAAATTTGTCAGCAGCAAATAAATCTAACTATATTTTATTGTTATTCTAATTAACATCGACATCATTTTGAAACAGACAGCGTCCATTCAGACACAATTACAGTCTTCGTTGATGAGCCCGATTAGGGACATCAGGCTTGCGTATGCGCAGACGACGAAAAAGCAAACTATAAACGGCCGAAACGTGGACGCCGCAAAACAAACGAGCATCGCTAAATCGACTACAATACGCATTCTCAACAAACCAAAGAACCCAACACTGAGAAATGCTTGACACTAGCAAAGTATTTAAGAAATGAGCACGTACACTTATACTTTTCAGTTGACAGTGTTGTTATTGCTGTGTTCACACTACAACTCTCGCTCAAGGTACAATTCACCAATCACCTTACATGGTTTGAAACACAACAAAGCGTCCCTTCTGAAGGTTTGACTTGTACATTTAGTTTTATTTAGGAAGAAAGCGTTAGTGTGGCCTTTATGACAAATGTATGATATTTATGCACTTGAGACTTTGAGGTCATCGCTCTACGTAGACAAATAGTACTTAATAATGCACGAACCTTTTATTAATAGTGATGCTGTTGCACGAATGAATGAGTGATTTCATGCCTTGGTATGTAATTATTTTGATAACGAGGACCCATTTAATTTCTTATGCATGTATGCACTTTTTGGGAGGAAAAAAAGGAGAAACGTATTCATGAGATATCACCATTAAAAAATTAAAAGAATGATTATTAGAAAAACTTAAAAAACTTAATCAAAACATTTCCATTGTGGAAAGAAATTCACAACTTCTGCTGTTACTCGTATGAATTACCCCACTACCATTCCAAATCTGAGTTAATGACTTAAGAAGTCACTCTGATAAACTTTTGAGCATCATTGCTTCAAAAAAGACGAATTTTATGTGTTTGCTAACAAAACTAAATGCCTGACCTTTTCAAAACGAGTACTCGCATTCACTTTATTACATTCAGAAATGATGCAAAGAAGAATTTTGTTCTTGACAATGAAATCTGAGAGAGAGACCTTATCTGTTTTGCATCAAAATATAACAATTGTTGTTTTGCATTTGATGTTCCAGAGTCCTTTTATTTATTTATTTATTTATTTACTTATTTATTTTTGTAGTAGGCTGTATTTTGCCACAGCAACGTTAGGTTCATGGCCTGGATTCATATACCTCAGTACAGTTGATTATTTAGTCTGCCAATGTTATTTATAAAAATACAAACTCAACAAAATCATGTTCTGGGGAGAATAATTTTTTGCAATTCTCTTTCCTTTGTCAAATGTTGCAAGGTTTCTAGTAGATGCTATTCTGATTCCGATGTTTCTAACATTTCCTCTTACTAACAAGTTACAAACAATTTCCCATCTGATTACAAGTTTTCTAGTATTTTCCTCCTCAGATTATAAGGTGTATAGTATGTTCCCCTTCTGGTTACAAGGTTTCTTGTACAGAGTTTTTTTTTTTTCTTAAAACTATAAGGTTTCTGGTACTTCCTTCTTCTGCTTACTAAATTTCTAGTATTTTCCCCAATCAGATTGCAAGGTTTCTGTATTTTCCCCACCTGTTACATGGTTTCTAGTATTATCCCCATCAGATTACAACATTTTTAGTATTTTCCCCATCAGGCTACAAGGTTTCTAGTATTTTCCCCACTAATTACAAGGTTTCTAGCATTTTCACCACCAGTTATAAGGTTTCTAGTATTTTTTCCATTGGATTACAAGGTTTCTAGTATTTTCCCATCAGATTACTAGGTTACTAGTATTTTCCCCATCAGATTACAAGGTTTCTAGTATTTTCCCCACCAATTACAAGTTTTCTAGTATTTTTACCACCAATTACAAGGTTTCTAGTATTTTCCCCACCAGATTACAAGGTTTTAGTATTTTCTCCATCAGTTAACAAGGTTTCTAGTATTTTCCACAACAAACTACAAGTTTTCTAGAATTTCCCCAATCAAACTAAAGGTTTCTATTTTTTTCCCCCACAATATTACAAAGATTCTAATATTTCCCCCATCAACTTACAAGGTTTCTAGTATTTTCCCCCATCAAATTACAATGTTTCGAGTATTTTCCACTTCTGATTACACAGTTTACAGCATTTTCCTTTTCCCTTTACAACATTCCTAGTATTTTCCTCTTTGGATCATAAGGTTTCTCATATGTTACTCTTTTGGTTACAATGTTTCCAGTATTTTTCATTTCTGATTACGAAGTATATAGTATCTTCCTCCTCTAATCACATGGTTTCTAGTATTTTCCTTTTATGTTCATATACTCCTAGTATTTTCCTCTTCGGATTAAAAGGTTTCTTTTATCTTCCTCCTCTGATTATAAGGTTTCTAGTAATTCCTTCTTTTTTCAAGGTGCACAGTATGTTCCTCTTCCAGTTACAAATTTTCTAGTACCGCACTGCCTTCTTATACTTACAAGGTTTCTAGCATTCTCCTAATCTAATTGAAGACTTTCTAACATTTTCCTCATCTACAGTAGTTACAAGGTTTCTAGCATTTTCCTCATCTAGTTACAGGGTATACAGTTTTTTTCTTAGGAATACAAGATATCTGGTAATTTCCTCTTCTAGTTAGATTTCTAGTATTTTCCTCCTCTGGTTACAAGATTTCTGTATTTTCCTCTTCTGGTTACAAGATTCCTAGTATTTTCCTCCTCTGGTTACAAGATTTCTAGTATTTTCCTCCTCTGGTTACAAGATTTCTGTATTTTCCTCTTCTGGTTACAAGGTTTCAAGTATTTTCTGCTGATAAAAGACTTCTAGTATTTTCCTCTTCTGAAAACAAGGTTTATAATGCTTTCTTCTCCACATCACAAAATTTCTCTTATTGTTCTCTTCTGGTCTCGTATCTTGCCTAAAAATAAGGATTCCCTTAGTTTTCCTCTGATTATGAGATTTCTGGTTTTTTAGTTTTCTGTAAAAAAAAAAACTATTGTGCCGGCTTTGTCTGTCCGTCCGCCCTCAAATCTTAAAAAACTACTGAGGCTCGAGGGTTGCAAAGTGGTATGTTGATCATCCACCCTCCAATCATCAAACATGTCACATTGCAGCCCTCTGGCCTCAGTAGTTTTTTTATTTTATTTAAGCTTAAAGTTAGCTATAATCGTACTTTTGGCAGCGCTATAGGTACCAACAACATAGGCCACCACCGGACCGTGGCTGAGTTTCATGGGCGCGGCTAAGAGTTTTAAGGGCCGTGGCCGAGGCCACCACCGGACGGAAAACTCGATTGCTCTTCAGCGCATAGTTTACTTTTTTTTTTTTTTTTGCCCTGATTGCACGGTTTCTCGTACTTTTCCCCTATGATTAAAGTTGTCTGATTTAACCATGTTGTTACCACTAACTTACAAGAGCAGAGATTTGGTTTACAACCATAATTAGGTCGCAAACTTAGTTTTCTCTCAGTTTCAAGTTTCGCAGATGATCGACTAATTTTAATCGCTGGACACTGTTGACATAGTCAATAGTCTTCATACAATGGCATTTAATACATGGTAATTTGGTAATTTACCTGTTTTTTTTTCCAATAACCGATCCCCATTTTCTGTATTTCCCATTTTTACCTTCTGTTACTTCTTACGAATGAACGCCATATTCTCTGGCCCCTTTGACTTCTCCCAAGTTATCTCACTTCTTTGGGAAAAATAGAAGTTTAAGATCAGGCTTTTGTAGTATTTTAACATTTGTGGTATTCTATCATTTTGGATAAAATAGACAGGCACCTGGAAACTCACACACACACACATACATACATATATATATATATATATATATATATATATATATATATATATATATATATGCTAATATATATTAAGTGAAAAATCGTTAAGCTTTATCCGTAATTTTTATCATTAAGGAATATTAACCCTCCATAAAAACCGATGACAATGACCAAAGTTTCTGAAAACAGATCCCGATTTATTGATTTTGTGTCGATTACAAGAACAGATTCCTATAATCTTACTTTATTATGAAGCGAAAGTAGTAGTGCTTTGTGCGTGTGTATCAGCGCAAGTTCAACTTGTCTACAACTCCTACTCCTCCGACGTCGGTCTCTACTTAACGGAAAGAGATGATAAATACGACAGAATGCGACTTCAAAACGTTCTGTTTATCTCAACACCGGAAGCCATGATATTTAATTTCGGACCCATTTCCAAAACTGCTCTGACTCTTGAAACATGAAATATTTCAATTCTACCTCTATATCATCTTCTTTTAGTTTTCTTTTCGTCGCTCTCAGAGAGAGAGAGAGAGAGAGAGAGAGAGAGAGAGAGAGAGAGAGAGAGAGAGAGAGAGAGAGAGAAATCAATTAGTATAAAGGCGGTGAGATTAAAACACAAAATTAGCTGACAAACGAGAGGAGGAAGAATAAATATATATATGTATATACATATATATATATGCACAGTATGTATATTACATATAATACCATAGATATATATACATATATATACATATAAGTAGCTGTATATGTTCCTTCATTCTTCTCCCTTGTTTGTCAGCTAATTTTGTGGTTTTCTCTTATCTTCAGGGATTTTTTTATATGTACGTAAACTACATTTCTCTCTCTCTCTCTCTCTCTCTCTCTCTCTCTCTCTCATTTCTCTCTCTCTCTCTCTCTCTCTCTATATATATATATATATATATATATATATATATATATATATATATATATATATATATATATATATATATATAAATATATATATATATATATATATATATATATATATATATATATATATATATAAAATCCCTGAAGATATGAGACAACCACAAATTTAGCTGACAAACAAGGGGAGGAAAAATGAAGGAACATATACAATTAATATACATATATAATAATATATATATATGTATATGTATAATATACTGTATATATACTGTATACATATACATATATATATATATATATGTGTGAGTATTGTGTATATATGACATGTGTAGGAAAATAAACACACTTATATGAGATACGATGCCGATGGCTTGACAAGTTCAGTCTCCTTGCCACTCTCCCCATGAAGAATCACGACACCCGTGTCTCGTATCTTGTTAACTTGAAGAGCGATAAATTCTTCTTGACGTGAATTCACCCCCGGTTTAACTTCCCTTCAATGCGATCACTTCTCTTCGACATTCATACATTTATTTTATACGACTTAAATCATTACTAGTTATATGCACTTGCATGTGTACCATTTTCATATCTTCATTATCCTACACGGTTCTGTAGAATATTAAAGAACATGAATATAGCTTTTTCTACAAAAAAAAAAAAAAATCTACTCTACACTCTGTAGT
>NC_089748.1:56118597-56133597 GCF_040412425.1 Macrobrachium rosenbergii
CGAAGGATCAGACTTATTTTTTTAAGAACCCTAGCAGCAGGAATTTTATAAATTGGCGAGAAATGAATTTCTATCACCGAAATATACTTAAGTTTAACCAGGCCACTGAGCTGATTAAGTACTTGTCTCACAGGAGCAACTCTCCCAACGAAAAGGAAAAGGAATTATTTACGTGGCTAAAACCAATTCGTTTACCTAGCAACGGGACCTGAGCTGGATTAACCACATTCCTAGAAATTAATTTCTATTACCAGAAATAAATTTTAATTCCTTATGGCCGGTCGAAGAAGATCGAACGCGGGGCCAGCAGAGTGCTAGCTGAGCGGTACCCACCTGTCAATGAGGAACTATAGGAATTATATAGGGTACGCGAGAGGTTTATAGAGACAGAACTCGTGAAAACACTTGACTTACGGATGAGACTATAGGAAGTGTTTAGGGTGTGTGTGTATATATATATATATATATATATATATATATATATATATATATATATATATATATATATATATATATATATATATATGTAACCTATATGTGTGTGTGTGCATAGTACATACTTACATATATATAGTGTGTATATATATATATATATATATATATATATATATATATATATATATATATATATATATATATATATAGAGAGAGAGAGAGAGAGAGAGAGAGAGAGAGAGAGAGAGTGAAGGGCCCTTTACTTATAAATTTGAAATGGCTCTATTTTGGGAAATAAAAACCTACGTACTTCCAGTCATAGGTCAGAATGCCATTTGTAAACCAAAAATAGTTGATACAGCAGCCAAAAAGTGGGGGGAAAAATAACTGACTTCATATTTCTATGCATATATCTTCTGGAAACCCTGTCACTGAATACTTTTTCCTATGATTTGGAAAGTCTTTACCTATATACATACATACACGCATACATACACAAACACACGCACACACACGCACATACTATATATGTATATATATATATATATATATATATATATATATATATATACACGTTTGTGTATAATATAAATATACAAGTACAAACACACACACAAACATATACACACGTGTGTGCATAATATAAACATACAAGTACACACACACATAGACACATATATATATGTGTGTATGTATATATACATATATATAATATCAATTTTAAGCGCTGTCTATTTCTGTACATGCAAAAATACACTTAAAAAGATACTACGGAAGCTTTATGTAGGTCACATGTTAAAACCCTCTGCCCCAGCTATTAGAAAAATAAAAATTCCCTCCCCCTAAAATACAGGAAGTCCCACCATTCGGTTTTCTTGCATGTCAGAGAGTTCGTTAAATGTGGCATTTCCTTTGTTTCCACAGCAAAGAATTACACAAAACATTTGTCATTTCTCTGACGACCGTCCCTATTCAAGAGAACTGTAGGGGGGACAGTTATTTTAAGTCTGTGTACTTCCTCTAATTCCTCTTCTCGGAAGTTTTGTGCGATCTGTTGTCTAATTAAAGTTGTAAAATTCAGAAATAGCTTAAATTTGAATTCTGTCAAGGAATATCGGAAAAAATCGTACTAATACCTTTTTTTAATTAATCTTATTTTCCCAATATGTTATAAGCTTCATGGAAGTGAATCAGCCGTTTCATCCTTTTTTGGACGAAGTCTTTTCGTAAATTTAAAGAGCTTAAATTAATTTGCGTTTTCTTCAGCATCAATAATCCTTCTTTTGAATCATTATGACTCTCTATAAGGACCAATGAGACAGCAAACAAAAGAAATCTTTCTTATGAGGTCAGATACCTATGAATGCATTACATAAGATTATATGTAAGCGTAGAGACGATTTCAACTAAAGGTAGAGAGAGAGAGAGAGAGAGAGAGAGAGAGAGAAACGTTATAAGGTTTCACTTTAATTTGTATATTTTATTTCGATTGCATACTTGACGCAGCTAATGATTTATTGATTTTATATAACCTATAATCTCAGGTTGTGAGTAAAGGCTACGCTGTTTAACACTGAATATTGATATCTTAATTGCACGAATGTTCTCCTTGTGTGTTGTTAAAAAAAATCCATACAAACACAGTAAGTCCCACTTTACAACTGGACTTGTCACAACCTTTAAAACAAAAAAGTAAATTTACTTTTCTGCTTCTCACACCCAAACGACTCCATTCCTGAGGTAAAACAAACCATGAACATACGCATCAACAACGAGGAAAAGAGCAAACTCAAAAGTAGGCTGAGGGAGCCATTTCCATCTTGCCCTGAGCAGAAGAAGCCGTAACACAGTTTGCAAAGTACGTCGCTCGCTTTCAAGATGCGAAGGCGTCATATGACGACGCTATTCCAGGTTTCGGGCCGGCAATGTTTCGCTGTATTTGGGCGCAGCAGCGTCTCATCGGGGCATTCCGAAGCGCAATATCTCACAAGAGCCCTGGCGGCAAATGTAGTTGCATGGCACTTTGTGAAATTCCTCCCTTGAAGGTCTAAAGGAGACTATGACAGTTCCCCAGGTGCTAAGAGCGATCTGATTACTTCGCGGGTTCATGATGAGAGAGACGAAATTACTCTCATGATGATTATTATCGCGATTAATTAAAGAGAAGGAATCAATTTCGTTAATCCATCTCTTCTAAAACTTTTTAAGAGAATTTTAAACTCGTTCATAACTATACCTAAATGTTTCCCCCCGAATCCGGCGACCTCGTCACATCCGTTAAAGAACGAGATTTCATAATATTTACTGTTTTGAAAATCAACGATCCAAAATCTACTTTCCTCTGTCCTCAGACTTCCAATTCTTCTTCCCTAATCCGGCTTTCCCTGGCTTAAAAATCTCTCCGAAGAGGCGAAACTGTCGATTCTCATCATTTCTCTTTTATTTCTTCTATTTTTACTACAAGACAAGATTAGGGAATTAAGTGACCAGTCCTGTTGGAGTTCCCTCACGAAAAAACAAAATAAATCCTCGCTCGCTGACACACAGTATATTTCACAGACTTCTGTAAAAAACCAGCGAAAAGAACAACTAAATATTTATACTGGATCTAGACTAACAAGGGGCGTCTAAAATAGGTTATCTTTCTTAAACAGCCGCGGAAACAAAACCGGGAATGAATTCTTAGGTTATTCAATTTTTTAGGAATGAGACCCACTCGTAAACAAAGTTCATTCAGAATCATGGCTGCATCAGCAGAGTTTAATTTAGTCTAGTTTCTCTATTTTTCTAATGATTCCTTTTACTGGATGGAAAGATCACGTAGAAAAAAGGAATCATTAAAAGAACAGACTCTTTATCACCAACTATCTAAGTTATCTAAACTAACCACCAAACCTTGTGTCACGGAATGTAAAAGATAAAAAAAAAACTAACAGAAAGAAAGAGAGAACTCATAACATTGGATGTACAAATGAGAGAACTCATAACATTGGATAAACAAAGGAATGGGGAAATAAATTAACACAAGGAATTAAGACTAAAATTCTCGTCTTTCTGCATACAAACCATTTAACTACATCAAAAGGGAATATAAAAAATTAAATTCAATCGAGACATGCGAGTTCACAAAGCAAACGACTCGTACTACTGTTGCAACAACGTGTTTACTCACCAGAAAATGGATTAATTAAGCGAAACGAAAATAAAACCGTACTCAAAGCGATCTCCTCGACCGGAAAAGACTGTTACGCAAAATCCTTTCATCTAATCGGCTTCTCATCTATTTCATTTGACTGCTGTCCAACGAAAGTGGCTGAACTAAGCCTTTTCCAATTCATTTTATTCACTTATTCGAGAAGTATGTAAATAACTGGAGATCGTAAAGTCTTTTAAATGATATTATGTGCATCTACACATGACGCTATGATTTTCAGTTTTTCATATATATATATATATATATATATATATATATATATATATATATATATATATATATATATATATATATATATATATTATATATATATGTTTGTATATATTGTACTAATACAATAACATATTTCCCAGGCTTCTTCTCTGGGCAAGTCTGTGTAAGAAGAAAAGTCATATTACATTACTTAACACTCAAAATATGCTGCAGTCTCTACCTCTTGACTTTTCGAGAGTTTTTGTTTGAGTATAAGAATGACATTACATGAAAACGGTCTCTCTCGGTGTTATCGAGAACAATTACAATGAACGTTCCATTTCACATAATCAGAATTTGGCCAAATATAACATTAGTTGACGGAAAAAATCTAAAAACCATATTATGTTATTCATTTGCTTTCTAAATAGCGGAAATCATGCTATACAGTGCAAGTTTCATAGGGATGTTCAATGGATAGCAACAATTACAAGCAAATCTGTCATATCAGGGATCTCTAACACCGATGAAATGTCGATCTGTATGGTTTCATAAAGATGCCTTCAACCTAGAACCCTGTTGTTCAGCACTAGTTTCTAAGCAACTGCCAGCCGAGTTGTTGTAAGAGATGTTTTCAAACTCCCTCTCTGATGCTCTACGATTTCTGTTCTAGGACTTTTGTTGTTCATAATAATTAACAAGTTTCTTCCTATTTGACAGCACTTAAAACAAGTAACCCCAACAGAGGGGAATAGTTCAGAAGGCTTTCTGTATTAATGCCAACTGCTACAGATCTTAAATGTTATCGCAGGAATATTTTTCTTCAGCATAAATGCCAACAGTTTCCTGGGATATTTACTTTAGAGTACATTTGCTCGAAGTGGTGATTTTGTTGTCCCAGCAATAGTAATTAAGATATCGTTGGAATATTCTTCTTCAGCATAAATGCCAACAGTTTCCTGGGATTTTTACATTAGAGCACATTTGATCGAAGTGGTGATTTTGTTATCCCAACAACAGTAACTAAGATATCGTTGGAATATTCTTCTTCAGCATAAATGCCAACAGTTTCCTGGGATTTTTACTTTAGAGCACATTTGCTCGAAGTGGTGATTTTGTTATCCCAACAACAGTAACTAAGATATCGTTGGAATAGTTTTCTTCAGCGTAAATGCCAACAGTTTCCTGGGATTTTTACTTTAGAGCACATTTGCTCGAAGTGGTGATTTTGTTATCCCAACAACAGTAACTAAGATATCGTTGGAATATTCTTCTTCAGCATAAATGCCAACAGTTTCCTGGGATTTTTACTTAGAGCACATTTGCTCGAAGTGGTGATTTTGTTATCCCAACATCAGTAACTAAGATATCGTTGGAGTAGTTTTCTTCAGCGTAAATGCCAACAGTTTCCTGGGATTTTTACTTTAGAGTACATTTGCTCGAAGTGGTGATTTTGTTATCCCAACAACAGTAACTAAGATATCGTTGGAATATTCTTCTTCAGCGTAAACGCCAACAGTTTCCTGGGATTTTTACTTTAGAGCACATTTGCTCGAAGTGGTGATTTTGTTATCCCAACTACAGTGACTAAGGTATCGTTGGAATATTTTTCTTCAGCATAAATGCCAACAGTTTCCTGGGATTTTTACTTAGAGCACATTTGCTCGAAGTGCTGATTTTGTTATCCCAACTACAGAGATATCGTTGGAATATTTTTCTTCAGCGTAAATGCCAACAGTTTCCTGGGATTTTTACTTTAGAGCACATTTGCTCGAAGTGGTGATTTTGTTATCCCAACAACAGTAACTAAGATATCGTTGAAATATTTTCTTCAGCGTATATGCCAACAGTTTCCTGGGATTTTTACTTTAGGGCACATTTGCTCGAAGTGGTGATTTTGTTATCCCAACTACAGTTACTAAGATATCGTTGGAATATTTTTTCTTCAGCGTAAATGCCAATAGTTTCCTGGGATTTTTATTCTAGAGCACATTTGCTCGAAGTGGTGATTTTGTTATCCCAACTACAGTGACTAAGATATCGTTGGAATATTTTTCTTCAGCGTAAATGCCAACAGTTTCCTGGGACTTTTACTTAGAGCACATTTGCTCGAAGTGGTGATTTTGTTATCCCAAATACAGTAACTAAGATATCGTTGGAATATTTTTCTTCAGCGTAAATGCCAATAGTTTCCTGGGATTTTTACTTAGAGCACATTTGCTCGAAGTGGTGATTTTGTTATCCCAACTACAGTGACTAAGATATCGTTGGAATATTTTTCTTCAGCGTAAATGCCAACAGTTTCCTGGGATTTTTACTTAGAGCACATTTGCTCGAATTGGTGATTTTGTTATCCCAACTACAGTAACTAAGATATCGTTGGAATATTTTTCTTCAGCGTAAATGCCAACAGTTTCCTGGGATTTTTACTTAGAGCACATTTGCTCGAAGTGGTGATTTTGTTATCCCAACTACAGTAACTAAGATATCGTTGGAATATTTTTCTTCAGCGTAAATGCCAACAGTTTCCTGGGATTTTTACTTTAGAGCACATTTGCTCGAAGTGGTGATTTTGTTATCCCAACTACAGTAACTAAGATATCGTTGGAATATTTTTCTTCAGCGTAAATGCCAACAGTTTCCTGGGATTTTTACTTAGAGCACATTTGCTCGAAGTGGTGATTTTGTTATCCCAACTACAGTAACTAAGATATCGTTGGAATATTTTTTTCTTCAGCGTAAATGCCAACAGTTTCCTGGGATTTTTACTTAGAGCACATTTGCTCGAAGTGGTGATTTTGTTATCCCAACTACAGTAACTAAGATATCGTTGGAATATTTTTCTTCAGCGTAAATGCCAACAGTTTCCTGGGATTTTTACTTAGAGCACATTTGCTCGAAGTGGTGATTTTGTTATCCCAACTACAGTAACTAAGATATTGTTGGAATATTTTTCTTCAGCGTAAATGCCAACAGTTTCTGGGATTTTTACTTAGAGCACATTTGATCGAAGTGGTGATTTTATTATCCCAACTACAGTAACTAAGATATCGTTGGAATATTTTTCTTCAGCGTAAATGCCAACAGTTTCCTGGGATTTTTACTTAGACACATTTGCTCGAAGTGGTGATTTTGTTATCCCAAATACAGTAACTAAGATATCGTTGGAATATTTTCTTCAGCGTAAATGCCAATAGTTTCCTGGGATTTTTACTTGAGCACATTTGCTCGAAGTGGTGATTTGTTATCCCAACTACAGTGACTAAGATATCGTTGGAATATTTTTCTTCAGCGTAAATGCCAACAGTTTCTGGGATTTTTACTTAGAGCACATTTGCTTGAAGTGGTGATTTTGTTATCCCAACTACAGTAACTAAGATATCGTTGGAATATTTTTTCTTCAGCGTAAATGCCAACAGTTTCCTGGGATTTTTACTTAAGCACATTTGCTCGAAGTGGTGATTTTGTTATCCCAACTACAGTAACTAAGATATCGTTGGAATATTTTTCTTCAGCGTAAATGCCAACAGTTTCCTGGGATTTTTACTTTGAGAAACACATTTGCTCGAAGTGGTGATTTTGTTATCCCAACTACGTAACTAAGATATCTTTGGAATATTTTTCTTCAGCGTAAATGCCAACAGTTTCCTGGGATTTTTACTTAGAGCACATTTGCTCGAAGTGGTGATTTTGTTATCCCAACTACAGTAACTAAGATATCGTTGGAATATTTTTCTTCAGCGTAAATGCCAACAGTTTCCTGGGATTTTTACTTTCAGAGCACATTTGCTCGAAGTGGTGATTTTGTTATCCCAACTACAGTAACTAAGATATCGTTGGAATATTTTTCTTCAGCGTAAATGCCAACAGTTTCCTGGGATTTTTACTTAGAGCACATTTGCTCGAAGTGGTGATTTTGTTATCCCAACAACAGTAACTAAGATATCGTTGGAATATTCTTCTTCAGCATAAATGCCAACAGTTTCCTGGGATTTTTACTTTAGAGCACATTTGCTCGAAGTGGTGATTTTGTTATCCCAACAACAGTAACTAAGATATCGTTGGAATATTCTTCTTCAGCATAAATGCCAACAGTTTCCTGGGATTTTTACTTTAGAGCACATTTGCTCGAAGTGGTGATTTTGTTATCCCAACAACAGTAACTAAGATATCGTTGGAATATTCTTCTTCAGCATAAATGCCAACATTTTCCTGGGATTTTTACTTAGAGCACATTTGCTCGAAGTGGTGATTTTGTTATCCCAACAACAGTAACTAAGATATCGTTGGAATATTCTTCTTCAGCATAAATGCCAACAGTTTCCTGGGATTTTTACTTTAGAGCACATTTGCTCGAAGTGGTGATTTTGTTATCCCAACAACAGTAACTAAGATATCGTTGGAATATTCTTAAGCATTCACAAATACCAACAGTTTCCTGGGATTTTTACTTTAGAGCACATTTGCTGAAGTGGTGATTTTGTTATCCCAACAACAGTAACTAAGATACCGTTGGAATATTCTTCTTCAGCGTAAATGCCAACAGTTTCCTGGGATTTTTACTTAGAGCTCATTTGCTCGAAGTGGTGATTTTGTTATCCCAAATACAGTAACTAAGATATCGTTGGAATATTCTTCTTCAGCATAAATGCCAACAGTTTCCTGGGATTTTTACTTTAGAGCACATTTGCTCGAAGTGGTGATTTTGTTATCCCAACAACAGTAACTAAGATATCGTTTGGAATATTCTTCTTAAGCATAAATGCCAACAGTTTCCTGGGATTTTTACTTTGAGCACATTTGCTCGAAGTGGTGATTTTGTTATCCCAACAAGCAGTAACTAAGATATCGTTGGAATATTCTTCTTCAGCATAAATGCCAACAGTTTCTGGGATTTTTACTTAGAGCACATTTGCTCGAAGTGGTGATTTTGTTATCCCAACAACAGTAACTAAGATATCGTTGGAATATTCTTCTTCCAGCATAAATGCCAACAGTTTCCTGGGATTTTTAACAAGTTTTTACTTTAGAGCACATTTGCTCGAAGTGGTGATTTTGTTATCCCAACAACAGTAACTAAGATATCGTTGGAATATTCTTCTTCAGCATAAATGCCAACAGTTTCCTTGGGATTCAGTTTTAAAGACTTTAGAGCACATTTGCTCGAAGTGGTGATTTTGTTATCCCAACAAGTCAGCAACTAAGATATCGTTGGAATATTCTTCTTCAGACATAAATGCCCAACCAACAGGTTTCCTGGGATTTTTACTTTGAGCACAGCGAAGTGGTGATTTTGTTATACTAGTGAAGATTTGTTATCCCAACAACAGTAACTAAGATATCGTTGGAATATTCTTCTTCAGCATAAATGCCAACAGTTTCCTGGGATTTTTACAGAGCACATTTGCTCGAAGTGGTGATTTATTATCCCAACAACAGTAACTAAGATATCGTTGAATATTCTTCTTCAGCATAAATGTAACAAGTTTCTGATTTGCTAGAGCACATTTGCTCGAGTGGTGATTTTGTTATTCCCAAACCAACAGTAACTAAGATATCGTTGATATTCTTCTTCAGCATAAATGCCAACAGTTTCCTGGGATTTTTACTTAGAGCATTTGCTCGAAGTGGTGATTTTGTTATCCCAACAACGTAACTAAGATATTTCGTTGGAATATTCTTCTTCAGCATAAATGCCAACAGTTTCCTGGGATTTTTACTTTAGAGCACATTTGCTCGAAGTGGTGATTTTGTTATCCCAACTATAGCGACTAAGATATCGTTGGAATATTTTTCTTCGGCATAAATGCCAACAGTTTCCTGGGATTTTTACTTTAGAGCACATTTGCTCGAAGCGGTGATTTTGTTATCCCAACAACAGTGACTAAGATAAGCCGTTGTTGAAGGATATCCTGTTTGACCATCTAGCATAAGTTCTATCTAAACATCCACTGTCGACTTAACCATTTGGACCTCTGGACTCAACGCTAAGCGTCAGCAGCCACAGTTACCATCCCATCCCCATCCATACTCTTTTCACTGTAAAAATGTGGCACTGCCTTCCCTTCACCATTACGGGAAATGACTGTCATGAATTTTGAGATTGGCAGTATTTCAAGTGCCAAGTACCAATGCATTAATTTTGCTTATTTGTTTGCTATGTTCAGTTTTCCTAGGTTAGAATTTGGGATTCGATTTTCTGGAGGGTCACTTTGCAAGGTAAGGGTGTTATCAATATATAATTGCACATTTCGAATAATAATAATAATAATAATAATAATAATAATAATAATAATAATAATTTATGTGTGCGTTTAACTTCCACAGAATATTGAACAGGGCAATGCACTGTAACCAAGATAAATGATACCATATAAGTACAATGCAACAGCATTTGACGGGACAGGTACACTAATAACAACAAAAATCAATATGCCGTTTGGCAATGGCAATAACTTTGGGGCAAAGCAACCACTGAAACCCTGGAGCAAAATTCCAAGATGGAGAACGGAAATGGATTTATTGCAAGGAGTAGTGCAAATTGGCTTTGCATGATTCTCAGTTCTCATAAATTTGTGAAATCTACATCACCAATCCTTATCTTTATTCTCTTCTGGCCTAAAATGCTGAAAGTACGTCCATGATTCATACGACAGACGTGGAAAACCTATTCTGTCTCTGCTCTCAGTATCAAGTTCAAAGGACTGGCAAGTTTCAATGGCCAGTTTCTCTGTATTCTTGACATTTCATTGATCAGCTATGATTCAATCTATACAGCAAAGGAAATTCCTGGTAACGGTTTTTTGAAGATCAAACCTTAGCGAACATGCACGGGAAATTCCAAAATGATTCGTCCGTTGGCTCCCGGGGAGAATATGCTTGAAAGGTTTTAGAACCTATTTAAAGATTTTAGAACCTGGCCACGATGACCACCAGATTACGTGACTAATAACATATTGGGGGAGTGTTGGAGGGGAAAAAGTGTGAATATGTTGGCCGACTATGGGAGGGAAAGGATGTATGGAACAAGTTGGGGATATGTTGGAGTCAAAGTGTGTCTTTAACATGTTCAAGAAATGTTGTGTAGTAAGGGTGTATGTAAAAGACTGAAGGAGTATTGGAGGTCAATGGTGTATCAAGATGGTGGTGAATTTTATAAAACAAAGATCTATATATTTAATATGATGCAAGAGAGCTGGAGGCCATACTAGCTTACAAGTGGCTTTTTGCCCAACACCACCAAGCCAATATCATGAGTTTTGGTACCTTACCTTTTTTTCAACTTATTAAAAAAAAAAACGATTTTGCTGCGGGAGAATAATATAAACGAAAAAATAATCCCAATAAGAACAATAGTGGACAAGCAAATCATGCATCGCTTTCTAATAAAATTCAATTTGTAATATTATTTTGCCGAATATAAAAAATTTGCAGGCTGCCCATCCGTTACAGAGTTACCGTTACGTATGAACTAATAAGTCTTTTCAAATACAATAATGCGTTTCTCCCGTAAGAGATGGCGCTGGGGTATTCTTCCGCGAAGAGTTACTTGCACTTCCCAAAACCAGAAACAAATTCCAACTGTAATGAAATATTTCACACATTCCGACTACTGCTGCGGTCCAGTCTCGTTCCTCTCTCACTCTTATCTCTCCATTTACCTGTCTCTCTCTAGATCTCCTCTCCCTTCCACATTTATCTCGATTCATAACTTTCCCAGAAAACTCAATCCTGGATTTGACGTTAAATCTTATGGAAAAATATCATAAGGAAGAAACTGCCCGGCCGAGTTGTGAAGTTTGGTCTTACCAAGGGTGCAATTTCCTTCAAAGGTCATAAACATGAGACCTTTTCTATTTGACACCTTAATTTTGTTCTAGTTCAACATTTCTTTACCTTTTCAGATTATTGTACATGTACCTACCATGTCTGGATCACAAAATCACAAATATTAATATATATATACGATGCGGTGTGGCGTTTGTCATTCTGCAAGTACCTTATTTTCTCCTTCATTTTAGTTCGGCTTTTTTATCGTTATTACACTTCTCGATAATGCTAATGGCTACCTACTGTTACCAATACATCCCAGTGGTTATTTCTCATATCATTCAGTGATTAACTTCTTTTGTGAATCACGAAAAACAGCGAATTTCAAGAAACGAAATTGTTAATGTCAGTCTACCCTCTGGTGACAGTAATTCTTACCCAAGCAGGATCTATTTAAACTCTTGTTTTACATACATATTTAAAAGATAAACATATATATTATATATATATATATATATATATATATATATATATATATATATATATATATATATATATATATATATATATATATATATATAAACAGTTCCTCACTGGATGGGTCGATATCGTACTCGGCTAGCACTGTGTTGGGCCCAGCGTTCGATTCTCCGACCGGCCAATGAAGAATTAGAGGAATTTATTTCTGGTGATAGAAATTCATTTCTCGCTATAATGTGGTTCGGATTACATAATAAGTTGTAGGTCCCGTTGCTAGTAACCAATTGGTTCTAGCCACGTAAAATAAGTCGATCCTTCTTCCGGACCAGTTCCTAGGAGAGCTGTTAATCAGCTCAGTGGTCTGGTTAAACTAAGGTATACTTAACTTTAGCCCATAAAAACACCAGCTTGGTAGATTTTATAGCGTTGTATTTCTTAAGACAACTGTTTCCCTCAACGGACAGGTAATGGATAAAGTGGCACATATAAGTGGTATTTATACAGGATTGACGTAGCTGCCGACTTCTGAATCATTCCTTCAACAGTATAAATACCACTGTTCTATACCACTTAATCCATTACCTGTCTGTTTTGGGAAACAGTTATCTTCGAAATATAACGCTATAAAACCTACTCTTCTGGTATCTTTATGGGCTGTCTTTATTAGATGGAATTCTGTTTTAACAGAAAATTTTTTCTACTTATATATACGAGTATATATATATATATATATATATATATATATATATATATATATATATATATAAAATTACATATACGTATACACATATACATATACATATATATGCATATATATATGTATTATAACTCTTTCACTAACATGTAAAGTTTTCATGAAATTACCGACATCAGTAATTGGATACCCACTTGCACGCCCAATTAGGCACAAGAAGCCACTAAATCTTAGATCTCGTATTTTTTTGTATAAACCTTACATTCAAATTTCCCTCTTTGAATACACCGGTTTTGATGTCAAGAGCATATTTCGAATTTGGGTAGTTATCCATTTAACATAAAAAATTTGCACATAACTAGGAAAATGAGAGAGAGAGAGAGAGAGAGAGAGAGAGAGAGAGAGAGAGAGAGAGAGAGAGCACTAATCCAGTCAAAAATGAAATTACAGGGATGCAAGTTACCAACATTTTCGAGCAGAGAGCAAATAAATACTACACACGTGTCAATGCTGTTACACCTTGTCTTCAATGGCTTTGGATGGTAGGATTGCTATAGTATGCCACTTAAGAGAAGTACAGTATGCCACTTAAGAGAAATACACTACGTCACTTAAGAGAAATACAGTATGCCATTTAAAAGAAATACAGTATGCCACTTAAGAGAAATACAGTATGCCACTTAAGAGAAATACAGTATGCCACTTAAGAGAAATACAGTATGCCACTTAAGAGAAATACAGTATGCCATTTAAAAGAAATACAGTATGCCACTTAAGAGTACAAGTGTTAGAAATACAGTATGCCACTTAAGAGAAATACAGTATGCCACTTAAGAGAAATACAGTATGCCACTTAAGAGAAATACAGTATGCCATTTAAAAGAAATACAGTATGCCATTTAAAAGAAATACAGTATGCCACTTAAGAGAAATACAGTATGCCACTTAAGAGAAATACAGTATGCCACTTAAGAGAAACACAGTATGCCATTTGAGAGAAATACAGTATGCCATTTAAGAAAAATGCAGTATGCCATTCAAGAAAAATAGAGTATGCCACATAAGAGAAACACAGTATGCCATTTGAGAGAAACACAGTATGCCATTTGAGAGAAATACAGTATGCCATTCAAGAAAAATACAGTATGCCATTCAAGAAAAATACAGTATGCCATTTACGGAAAATACAGTATGCCATTTAAGAGAAAAATCCTAAGCAATGAAGGATCGAAGAACATTCACAGCTATAAATCCCAGATGGGAAGGATTTATGGTAAGAGTTTATAAAGTAGGTCAGCTGTGACCGTCTATAATTTCACCTCATTAAAATTTTTCTTTTTATACGCCCGACATTTTTATATACTTTATTTCTTAAACATTAAATCTCATTATATATTTGCCTTCACCCCATAATTTTTTCATGTAAAATTTCTCTCTCTCTCTCTCTCTCTCTCTCTCTCTCTCTCTCTCTCTCTCTCTCTCTCTCTCATTAATTTCATGATTCAAATATTAGGAAAATATATACTTTCCTGGAACAGAAAGTTAACTGGATTACTGCAAGCACTCATTTACAAAAATCATCCATTTTCCATAAGTCGTAATTTTAATTTCTTACTTTCATTAACAATTATTTAGTCAAACTGTTGACTCATTAATTTTTTAAGCCTCCGCCTGATGAGATTAATGAGAAACTCATTTTGCATTACCGTTATATATGGCAAAATACAACTACATTAACGATTTACGATAAAATTTCATATTTTGTAAAATTAAAAAACAAATAAAAAGCAAATAATCTCGAAGTAGCGTATCATTTTTACTCAACAATAATCCATGATGTTGGCAAACATTAAAAGATTTCTGCTCTGTTATTTTCCGGAAGATCCTATTGCCATCCTACCCTGTCGTCCTAATTGCCACGGCCTTCGCAATACATGTCTTTGTCTCTCAGCGTCAACAACCCTATTCCCTTGGGCTGACGGGAAACTGTTCCACTATCCAGTATCAGAGAGGGTCCATCCCTATCTTCCTGACACGGTCATGGAAGCGGATACTCCTGACCTTTAAGAGAGGTTGCACTGGAACGAAGAAGAAGAAGCAAGCTCCCACGCCTTTAGGCTCTTTGCTCTAAGGTAACAAACATACAAACGTGCGTACACACACACACACACACACACCACACACACACACATATATATATATATATATTACATTA
>NC_089748.1:56138597-56421097 GCF_040412425.1 Macrobrachium rosenbergii
GCATAGCTTCATGACTAATAAGAGAGTCGCATTCGAATCACTTGTGTGTATCATGTTATTCATGCAGGGAATCCTGGCGGAATTGAAAATATGGCGGTGTGTGGAAACGACCCACCCGATTTCATCACCGCCAGACGTAGCGTTTGGAAGGGTAGAGTGACAGACCACTCCGTTTGGAAAGGTAGTGTTACTCCAGTGATCTATAAATAAGTCAGTGGTGGAAAATACAATCTTTAGGTAACCAAGGAGTTGTAAGAACGTATAATAAAAGTGTGTGATCTACAATATTTTTCTTCATTCACCGGCGAAAAGACAGTACCGGAAATTGCTGCCGCGAAAACCGCCCTACAAAAATCATACCGACGCCTCTGAAAAAGGTAAGAAAAACAAAAATTTCTCAACTGTCCTTTTGTGTCACATTTCAAAGGCGTTTTGTACGTTTAAAATCAACTATGAAACTGCAGTTCTGCTATTCAGTTTGCCTAGAACTTCCTACGTACTGAAAAGGGTGACAAATCACTACGACATTTTACTGTTTGTATACATACATATATATAATATATACACATATACTTATGTATATATACATATGTATATATGTATGTATGCAATATTAAACGGGAGGTTTGCGTGAAAAGGTTTTCTACAAAGTGACGCAGAAGTCAATTCTCAATAACCTAGTGGGAAAAAAACGAGACAGAATGATTGCGGTTTCAGGGAGAAGCAAAAACGTTATCATAATGTTGAATCCAGGTGGTTTATGAAACTGTCTCTAATAAAGTCAACAAGGCAACATTAACTAATTCTCAATTTGCGTGTATATATATACATGAGAAGGAAAGATGTATGGATTTTAATTTTCAACAACTTAATTGTTGATCTTCCGATGAAAAAACAAAATAGAAAAACAAAAAGAAAGCCAGGAATATGGAAATGTTTCCGTTTCTTTCATTCTATGATACGTTTCTCAATCTCCTTTTTGTGTGCTTTATTCACAAACTCGGAATTATAACCATAAAGTAGATCTAAATATGCGCCCTGAACAACTCATAACCAGACTTCAATCTCTAGTCATCAATTAAATTCTAAAAACACGAGATGTAAAGAAATACGAAGTAAGCTAAAAGCTACTGAATATTCGTCTTAAAAAAGACATGCAATAATGCGCAGACCTTGCCAAAGGTCGTCGTACGTTAGTATGCATTTCAGCTGTTCCTCAAGCAAGCAGCCAACTTAAACCTGTTGTGATGTAACACCAAACACGTGTGTATTTGTGTATTTGGTTACTGGTCTAACGATGCCAGAATGAGCTCAGCGCCAGGAAATAGGCCTAACACATTTTGTATGCAGCCATGTTTCCCCAGAACCAATGGTGTTCAACTCTGTACTTCAGTTACGAAAGCTGAAATTATTAGCCTAATGATTCTCATCAGAGAACTAATGAAATATATATATATATATATATATATATATATATATATATATATATATATATATATATATATATATATATATATATACATATTACACATATATATAATACAATTTCAAATTAAAGCTTTGACCAAAGGGGTAGAATTTTACAATTAAACATAGTACCTTAATCAGCGCAAAAGTAGGCCAAAGTTTTAATATGAAATTATATATATATATATATATATATATATATATATATATATATATATATATATATATATATATATATACATATAAAATATATACAATATATATAGATATACTATATATACACGTATATATATGTATCTACATATTTATATATACTATGTATATATATATATATATATATATATATATATATATATATATATACTATATATATAATATATATATATATATATATATATATATATATATATATATATACATAATTTCAAACTAAAACTTTCACAATGTTATTAGTAATAAGTTTAAAGTAAATTCTTCCTCTTTGGTTGCTTCGTGGAAATTTTAATACTGTATATACATTTCCTCGTGTCTGTTTATTTATCCGTCCATAAAAATATCAAAGTTATTACTGTATCTTAATGAAATTTTGGAGATGGTTGGGATATAGGCTGAGGAATAAACTGGTTGGATTGTCAAACGAATTCGGATCTGGATGTGGTCTCTCTCTCTCTCTCTCTCTCTCTCTCTCTCTCTCTCTCTCTCTCTCTCGTTGGTGGACTAAGCGATTTCCGAGTGTTTACCACAGCTTGATTTGCGTTAGTAAAAACAAGGAAAATGTTAGGCAACTTTCATTCCTGGCACGTGCAGTGTTTTGTGACAAGCCGAGAAGAGAATGTGTGGGATTTAGATAGATGCTAAGGTTTCTTTAGGTTGCAGTTTATATATGGAATGGAATACGGAATTTTAACCAAAGGCCAAGCGCTGGGACCTGTGAGGTCATTCAGCGCCTGAAAGGAATGAAAGGGGTTGCAGCTAGGGGCCGAAGGGACCTGCAAAGAACCCTAAGTAATGCCTACAGTACACCGCATGAGGTGCACTGACGGCACTATCCCTCTACTGGGAATTTATCTGGGATATTAAGTGAAGAAAGTGAGATTAAAAACCAGGCTTAGCCCAGAGCTACTGACTTGATATTGACAAATTAGGTAACATTAAATTGGGGGTGTTTCAGATTTGTCAACTACTTCCAGTTAACAGAGGAAATATAGAAGTTTTAGATCTTTCTAGGTTACTCTAAGTAGACTGTAGTGTGACAAAACCCGATCTTTGTTTACATTTTCAGACAAATGGGGTTAGTCCTCCTTGGCACAAGTCACAACAACTTTTGTATTTAAATGATGTAAAGGCTAAATTCTCCTTTATGTTTTATCCATTATGATACCGTAGTCTTACTTTTAACTGCAACCGTTCATATAAACATATATTTTCGGGATTATTTCTCAATTATGTAATATACGCTTTTATCAAAAGACATTCAAAAGCGGTTTGCCAAAGGATTGTTTTCTATGACGTTAGTCGTGCGAATATCTGGCTAGTCACAGAATTTATTTATAGGCAACTACTCGCAGCAATTCTCCTCAACACATGAGTGACACCGTCTAGACCGTCACATTTACTTAGTCTAAGATTACTGGTGTAAGGCCTACGGAAAGACTGCAATACGTATACCGTATCTACATCATCTGTCTTCATTTATCACAAAACATAGATCCTGCTTCAAAACGAAGTAAAACGACTGTGTGTGTGAAATGTGATACAATCTTAGCCCAGCCTTAAGAGCACTTTCACAGAAGACTATTGATTGAGCATGTATGAAATAATGATGGGGATAAGCTAGAAAGAACAGGACTTGTGATAGTGAGAGCAGGCAAAAGGGCAGCTCGGTCTAGGGCTTCGCAAACGTGCAATTTATGATCGTCTATTGTTTTTACTCAAATAACTGCGTTACAGTGTCGTATGTTGAATGTGGCCATTAGGGAAATTAACAGCTTTAACGTTTCCCATTTTATTATCATATAATCACCAAGTTGTCGTATGCCGATAGAGTAAAAGGTCAAACAATATTTGACTGTTTCCATTTACAAACCCGAATAATTGTTGTGGGCACAATAAAAGAAAAAAATACAATTACTGCAGATGCAATCCGCTTACTCAATAAATTTACCATTGCATTTAACGGCAATTTATATGTCGTCTTCCTCTCGCTGTCTACACACAACCAGACAATCGTGCTCACATAATATTGCGAAAAAATCGAAGTTTTTTCAGCATGCAGTGCTCGATGTGTTCTCTTTTCTCGTATGCTTTTCTTGCGCAAGGTGTCGAAAAATTACAAAAAATAACGGGAAATGCCTCTTTAATTTTGAAACTCTTAGAAGTCTTATGCTAGTTCACTCGAGCATCGTTTCAGTAAATACATTTGCTGGCTTTGTGCCAGCACGCGCTCTTGCTTTTTCGAAACGCTAAGAGACACGCTTTCCTTTGCATAATAAAAGTAACCCTTTCTCCTCTACAAGATAGCTGCAGCAGTGAGATTCTTTCTCATTCTCTTCACTAACATCTATGAGGTCGCTTCTAACAGTCTTCTTCACTAAAATGAATGAAATTGCTTCTAACTCAGCTTCTTCACTCGAATTAAAATGAATAAAATTTCTTTCAAAGTGAATGAAATGTTGCTAAAATTAATGAAATTCTAACAGTCTTCTTCACTCAAATGAATGAAATCGCTTCTAACTGTCTTCTTCACTCAAATGAATGAAATTACTTCTACCAGTCCTCTTCACTCAAATGAATGAAATTGCTTCTAACAGTCTTCTTCACTCAAATGAATGAAAGTGCTTCTAACAGTCTTCTTCACTCAAATGAATGAAATTGCTTCTAACAGTCTCCTTCACTCAAATGAAATTGCTTCTAAAAGTCTTCTTCACTCAACTGAATGAAATTGCTTCTAACAGTCTTCCTCACTCAAATAAGTGAAATTGCTTCTAACAGTCTTCTTCACTAAAATAAATGAAATTGCTTCAAACAGTCTTCTTCACTCGAATGAAATTGTTTTAGTGAATGAAATTGCTTCTAACAGTCTTCTTCACTCAAATGAATGAAATTGCTTCTAACAGTCTTCTTCACTCAAATGAATGAAATTGTTTAATGTTAGCAGTCTTCTTCACTAAAATCCGTTAAATGAATGAAATTTCTTCACTGCAATGAATGTTCTTCAGTCTTCTTCAAATGAATGAAATTGCTTCTAACAGTCTTCTTCACTAAAATGAATGAAATTGCTTCAAACAGTCTTCTTCACTCAAATGAATGAAATTATTTTAGTGAATGAAATTGCTTCTAACAGTCTTCTTCACTCAAATGAATGAAATTGCTTCTACATGAATAGTCTTCTAACAGTCTAAAACTCTATGAAATTGCTTCAACAGTCTTCTAAACGTCTTCTTTACTCAAATGAATGAAATTGCTTCTAACAGTCTCCTTCACTAAAAGAATGAAATTGCTTCTAACAGTCTCCTTCACTAAAATGAATGAAATTGCTTCCAACACTCTTCTTCACTAAAATGAATGAAATTGCTTTTAACAGTCTTCTTCACCAATGCCTAAGCATTCCTATACTGTCAGTATACCTCCTATACCGACAGAATATTCGTCCCCACTAGGAATGATCAAATGTTTTAGTACCTAGGGCCTGTTTTCCACAAAAGCTCTGCCCTTTCTTTCAATTCAGAGGTGAACATGGGTCAACTTATTCACTTCATCTTCCTGCTTTCCGTCTACCTTTTTAACCTTATTCTTGCTACATTTACTTTTAACTTTCCCTTCTTGCAAAATATTCACAACTCTTTTAGCTTTACTTTTAAATGCCCTCCTCAAATCTTGAGCAATTGCTGTCACTGCTACCAGTTATTTTCTAGCCATTAACTAGATTGGTGACCATCATGGAATGTAAAATCTGCTGGCACATCAGCTCCAGTGACACTTCAGGGGCATGGACTATAATAGTAACTTATTCCAAGATCCAGGCTTGGAGGTAGGAAAATACCACCTGAATTATTCCTTGCCTGGAATTAATATTTTTTAATTATTCTTTGCCTGGAATTAATATTTTTGAGGTATTCCTGCTTAGAATTAATACTTGTTAACTATTCCTTGCCTTGTATTGATATTTTTTAATTATCCCTCGCCTAGAATTAATATCGTTAAATTATTCGTTGCCTGCAATTAATATTTTTGAATTTTTTCTTGCCTGGGGTTAATATTTTTAAATTATTCCTTGCCTGGAATTAATATTTTTGAGTTATTCCTTGTCTGGAATTAATGTTTTTTTAATTATTCCTAGTCTGAAATTGTCAGTTTTGTATAAGTAAGAGAATACTCATTACCAAATTAATTTTCCATCTCGATTCGAGGATGAATCTTTATGCAGTAAATTTTGATAAATTTTGATAAATACATCCACACTTTTGCCCCGTCCTCCCAAGCCTGAACTTCTGCCCAAGAAATGACTAGATATACTCGTATTTCCACTGACATCCATCCCACCATCACATACATAAAATGATTATCCCATCTACTTAATACTAATACGTATTCTAACTTTTCATGACCATATACAACTTTGTTGCCCTTAGACGTGCCACTGGAGGAAAAACTCTATTGTATCCTAAGGCAGATGAGCATCTACTGATGGGCTGTGGAGCCTACAGGGAAGAGGGGGGGGTTTCCTAAATTGCTTGTCTCTTTATATGAGGCCAACCGCACCCACCCTGTTATTTTCCGAGAAAGGAAAGTAATAGCTTTCTCGCTGCTCTGCACATGACTCACCAAAGACCAGGGCATGTGGCTTACAACCCCACACCCTCTGCTGATAATGCAAGTAAATCTATAAAAATGTCATATTTATTTTAACTACGTATGAGCCTGCGCCCATACAGATAACATACGTATGCCTATGTGTGTGTCTGTGGGGCCATATTCAATAAAAATAGATACAAAACCTCACATAAAAATCGCCCAGGATTCGTAAATCTTGAGAAGAAAACGAAAAATACCGTCCAATTCTTTCGGTCTTCTTTTCGTGTAGGCAGGAGTTGACCGAGCTTTAAAGCTGATGACAGCGGAAGAATTCTTCTTCTATACTGTTGGAGTCAGTGACCTTATTGCCCTACTACAGTTAGCTTTCTTTAAATGATCCAGTTTTCTATTTTCATTCAGATTCAGATGGGAAGCAGTTACAAATATGGGCTGCATATTAATTTAGACACTGTTATCATTATATCTGTATAATTCCCTTGGAAGTGCACATCCACTCGTAATTATTCTGTATAAAGACAAGCCAAGAATCTAAATACAGATGATTGCTTATGTTATTTGTTTCAAGATATCTCGGACTTGCCGGATAACATTTCATTATACTGTACCTGCATTGTTACAAACAATTTTGTTCATTCCCAAAATACTTGACATTTGAAGATTTAACAAAGTACATATCAAAAGGATATTGTATTCCTATCTCTTTATATATTTAGCTATTTTATTCATGTCATAATTACGTAATTATCAAAATAATCCGAATGTCAGACGCTAGAATCACTGCCAAATATAGATCGGTCACAGGAGTATGTAATTTAGAATATTAAAAATAAAATGTTAATTGGGTGTGGAAATATTCCCGATGAGAGAGATTAGTGGAATTTCAGCCCAGGTGTACAACACATCGACCTTTGCAGGTAATGTTACACATTGGTGTCCTAGGCAAATGAAAACACCGGAAGCAGAAGTATTGATATCTGAGAGTCCACCTCTCTCTCTCTCTCTCTCTCTCTCTCTCTCTCTCTCTCTCTCTCTCTCTCTCCAAACGAAACGAAGCCTTCAGTAATTTATGATACACCATTACATGATTATTCGGAAGCACTGCTAATTCTATATCTTTTTGAGAATCTACTTCTCCGTAAGCACACACAAGTAAAAAAATGCGCCGATGTTTCTTCGGCACCATCGAGTTTACTGTACGGCGGATAATCAAGGCCACCGAAAATAAATCTATCTGTGGGTGGTCTCGGTATAATGCTGTATGAGCCGCTGCCCATGAAACTCTCAGCCGGCCGTGGTGGCCTGTGTTGTTGCGCTTCCAGAAACATGATTATGGCTAAATTTAACCTTAAATCGAATAAAAACTACTGGGAGTAGAGGGCTGCAATTTGGTATGTTTCATGATTAAAGGGTGGATGATCAATATAACAATTTGCAGCCCTCTGGACTCAATAGTTTTTAAGATCTGAGGGCGGACAGAAAAAGTGCGGATAAAAAAAAGTGCGGACGGACAGACAATGCCGGCACAATAGTTTTCTTTTCAGAAAACTAAGAGACGAGGCATTTAATAATCTATTAAACACCAAGAGACGATTAATGACATCTATCTAGAACAGACCTAGAGAAAAAAAAGGTTAATGAATGTCTATTTTCGGTACAAACTCAACTCACTGATAGACCAGCTTCAAATGATTTGCTGTTCACCGCCACGTGATTCATCACTAACACTGTAATTTACGTCTTTAAAAATTACATTTCGAAAAGGTAATAGGAAATGTTACTCCTGTACCAAATCAGTGATATCCTAGTGATCTCAATGTCACCTGTGTAATTTTGCAACTATGTATATATACTGTATATGTATATATATATATATATATATATATATATATATATATATATATATATATATATATATATATAGATATATATATATATATATATATATATATATATATATATATATATATATATATATATATATGTGTATATATATGTATTTTATATGAATATATATTTATATATGTGTATATCAAACATTTCTTTTCCTCTATTGAGAAAAATTTGGTTCGCCTTCGACCACTAGAACAGCAGGCGCCAACCTCTCTATCCAGGCCATGTCCTAACTAGTTCCTTCCAGTACTGCACGCGGGAGCTAGTGCCTTGTGCATTAACGTGGGAGGGTCTGCACGAATTCAGTTGGTTGTAATGTTCGTGCAAGAACTGGGAATTGGGAATTATACGTATATGTATATGTATGGTATAATTATATATAAATATATATATATATATACATATATATATAAATATATATATATAAATATATATATATATATTACTTACTTACATTATATAAAACATATATATAAAAACATATATATATATATGTATGTATGTATATACTATTTTTACAGTGCCCTCTGGTACAGGGGACTAAGAGTTCGTTACATGGAATTTCATTGCGAACTGTGTCTATATATATAAACACAGAATTTTTGTCACATACCGAATGACTATTTATATTTACATATATTAAGCCACAAATATCGCTTCATATCGGATTCACTATACAGTACCTTAAATAACTTACTCTCAAATGGCACTCATCAGTTACAATTCCCTCTCTATCCTAGTTTCTGAACCAGGGGCCCAGTTTAGAATCCTGGTCGAGGCAAAGGCACTTATTAATTATAATTATCTTTGGATGCAAGTTATTTCAAGCTATAGTGACTTCTATATAAAACGATATTTGTGGCTTAATAAACAAACGTACATACATACATAAATTTTATATGTATATATATGTATATATATATCTGCATTTTTACATACATACATACACATATATATATATGTATATATATATTATAATTAGTCCATGTATCTAAACTTTTTCCATACCATCTCCAGTAAGAGGGATATACTTACCAATTCACTGTAGAACATAACAACATTGTAAGATAATCTCTCTCACTAAACTGATTTCAGTTTCCTGAACTGCTGACAAACAACCCACTATCTCTTCATCCGGCCTCTTAACTTTTCTGGTCACTATCACTGCTACCGCTGTTAATATTTCTATAAAATATCATTGCCAGTCCTTAGCTACTATTAATTTCTTTGAACTATTGTTGCAATTCGTGAACTACTATTACACTATTTCTATGAACTATTATTGCCATTCCTGAGCGTTCATTACAATATTTCTATGAACTATTATTGCCTTCTGAGCGTTCTTTAATGTTCCTGGAGCGTTCATTACAATATTTCTATGGACTATTATTGTCATTCTGAGCGTTCATTACAATATTTCTAAGTGAACTATTGCCATTCCTGAGCGTTCATTACAATATTTCTATGAACTATTATTGCCATTCCTGAGCGTTCATTACAATAATTCTATCAACTATTATTGTCATTCCTGAGCGTTCATTACAATATTTCTATCAACTATTATTGTCATTCCTGAGCGTTCATTACAATATTTCTATCAACTATTATTGTCATTCCTGAGCGTTCATTACAATATTTCTATGAACTATTATTGCCATTCCTGAGCGTTCATTACAATATTTCTATCAACTATTATTGTCATTCCTGAGCGTTCATTACAATATTTCTATCAACTATTATTGTCATTTCTGAGCGTTCATTACAATATTTCTATCAACTGTTCTTTCCATTCCTGAGCGTTCATTACAATATTTCTATCAACTATTATTGCCATTCCTGAGTGTTCATTACAGTATTTCTATCAACTGTTATAGTCATTCCTGAGCGTTCATTACAATATTTCTATGGACTATTATTGTCATTCCTGAGCGTTCATTACAATATTTCTATGGACTATTATTGTCATTCCTGAGCGTTCATTACAATATTTCTATGAACTATTATTGCCATTTTTGAGCTATTAATACGGCTACTTCTATGAAATACTATTACCATTCCTGTACTATTATTTCACTATTTCTATTAACTCCTATTACCATTCCCAGTTACTAATACAGGTCTCACAACGGCTATTCCTGAACACAATAACGCTGACCTAGTATCACACGAAGCGTTCCAGCCATCCCTAACGAGATAGCGTTGTCCCGGGATTCCGCCTGCAAGTAATTTTGCAAAATGAATCATTACGTCGCGTGGATGGCCACAACACGCCTGAGTCCTTTGCCTCGGCTCGACGGATGTATCGCATCAACCCACACCCTCGCGTTGTTCTTACATGACGAATATTCCGGGCTAAGAAGAAAAAAATTAGGTTTTTATTTAAGTTATATGAGGTAATGCACAGGACTGTTAAGAAATGCTGGTTAGTTCCTAGCATCAATTTGCTTGGTGATAAGAATTAAGAAGGTATTTCCAGGCTATTATGTCGACTTTTTACCCCTAATGTGGTTTTATATATAAATATATACATACAGTATATATACTGTTGTATATGTGTGTATATATATATATATATATATATATATATATATATATATATATATATATATATATATTTATATGTTTGTATATATACATGTATATGTGTGTGAGTATACACATACATATATGTATATATACATATAAATATAATATATATATATATATATATATATATAGAGAGAGAGAGAGAGAGAGAGAGAGAGAGAGAGGTAATGCAATGAGTATCCGAGCCTGGTCAGCTCCTATCATCGACCTTTTATTGATAACAATTAAGAAAGCATTTCCAGAGTATTATGGCGACTTTACCCGTATCCGGTTCGATACCTTTAATCCCTGGAGTACAATTTCCTCTCACGTCACCCGGCAAGATAGCAAAGGAATTGTCGATTGATACGACGTAAGTCCAACGTAACCCATGACAGTAGTCCCGGAGGAATGATGACAAAAAACTCCCCAAAGCTCTCTGACAGGTTAACTAATTCAAACTTCCCAATACGGCATTACTAAACCTTTAAAAGTACCGCATAGTGACGTTTGACATTTCTCCCCAGTAACCCATAACAAACTCAAAAAAAACGTAGCAGAAGTTCTAACTAGACCCAAGAGGACTCCTTATAAGAAACTACAAAAAATCCCAGGTGACCCCTGGCATTAGCCCCAGGTGATGTATGACAAAAAGTCCCTGAATGAAAATTTTTTTTTCTTAAAAAAAAAAGTCATCATGACACAGCTTTCTCACCTGTGTTCACGCGTGACGGAAAACGTGATTGATGGTGCTTCACACATACCACCCTCCACCCACCCTTCCCCATCGCTCCCTCCGCCCATCAATCTCTCTAATCACCTCTTGAATATTTATCGGTTATCATACAGGCTCTAAATAACTGAAACCATTATTACATAAAATATTCAGTTTAAATCATCACATACTGGATTTGCATATTGGGTAATGTCAGATCATATCTATACATATCAATTTCCGTAGAATTAATCTGGTCTGTCGAGCTCTTTGCAATAACTGAAAAACCATATGATATCGTTTCATGAATGACACTGATCGGATTGGCTAATTGCCACACACCATAATACTGGATTTTTTGGCAGAGTCCCGATTCAAATTTGGCCGTAGAAACCCATACCGAATCGAAAGAAAAACACGATCTCTTTTGTAAGTTGATTAATAATGAGAGACCACAGAATTGTATTTTGGCATAACCTCGATTCAAGATTTTATACCATTGCTAAAACACAAATATTGATTGCGACGAAGGAAAAAAAATTGGGACATTACCTTTATAATATCATGGTACTATCACGAAGCATTTCGCAGACATAATACGCTGTCTAGACCTGGAAGTCGATAGTCCCCAGTTCATTATCTTGAGTAACATGTACCTGAAAAGGATATAAAAATTTCGTGTATTCCTTGACTCCGATATAAACAAGTAGAAAATGCGCCGGAGTTTCTTCGGCGCAATCGAGTTTTCTGTACAGCGTAAAATCAAGGCCACCGAAAATCGATCTATAATCAAGGTCACTGAAAATAGATCTATCTTTCGGTGATCTCGCTATAATGTTGTATGGGCCGCAGCCCACGAGACTTCCAGCCTTGGCTCAAGGGTGGCCTGTCCTACAGCGTTGCTAACGCACGATCATGGTTAATTTTAACCTTAAATAAAATAAAAACTACTGAGGCTAGAGGGCTGCAATTTGGTACGTTTGATGATTGGAGGGCGGATAATCAACATTCCAATTTGCAGCCCTCTAGCCTCAGTAGTTTTTAAGATCTGAGGCCGGACAGAAAAAATGCGGACGGACAGACAAAGCCATCTCAATGGTTTTCTTTTGCAGAAAACTAAAAAGGTTTTAAATCGTTCGTCAAAGAACAACTTGAACAAAATTATTTTTATTTACAACACACACTACGATGCATCAGAGGTTTTAAATTCACGATTCATTTAGGAATGGAATATAAAATTTAGGCCAAAGGCCAAGCGCTGGGACCTATGAGGTCACTCAGCGCTGAAATACTGTTGAAACATTTGTTAGGAGAGGGTGGAAAGTAAGATGAAAGAAAGAGAATGTGCACGGAGGTAAAGTAAAAAGAATGAAAGGGGCTGCAGATAAAGGCCGAAGGGACGCTAGAAAAAACCTCAAGTAATACCAACAGTTTACCGCTTGAGTTGCAGTGACAGCACTAACACCCCCCCCCTAAAAAACCAACACCCCCCTACGGGATTTTATAATCATAATAAACATTTTTTTCGTCGATTAAATACAGAACAATATTACATTTCCATTTGTTTATGAAATGCTATAATCATAACTCTTTATTCCCTCCTTGCTTAATAATAATAATAATAATAATAATAATAATAATAATAATAATAATAACCCCACAGATCCGGCGAAAGTAATGCGGAGTATGAATCGCATGACAGAGTCTGCAAGGTTAAATAAACAGCTGAGCGACATATGGCGCCAGGCGCAATAAAAAGATAATTCAAGGAATGCAAACTGTCACTGATTTCTAAATACAGTATGTGTAAATAATTTTTAATCGATGATTGTATAAATAAACAGATCTTGGAAATATTCTATACTTATTATTATTATTATTATTATTAAATAATAATAATTATTATTATTATTATTATTATTATTATTATTATTATTATTATTATTATTATTATTATTATTATTATTATTATTATTATGTTAAGAAGAATGGCAGCATCAGCGGAAATGATTTTACATAAAGTCTTTGCAATTCTTCTCACTAGTCTCTTTTCTTCAGGGCTGATATCTGCTTTATATAAAATCATTTCCACTGATGTTGTCGTTCTTTTTAACAGAACATGCTTAAAAGAGGGTTTACTCCCTTCATATACTATTATTATTATTAAGTGATGTCCAAGTATTTTTTTTAATCAGACTTTGCCATCAACTTTCTGCCCGTGGCAACCTGCCAAGAATTGATTGTTTTACGCCTCATCAGCTAATGAGGGGGTCCAAAACATTCCCCTTCCTTGCAACCTCTTGCAATGTTATAACCATACCATGACTGAAGCAGACAGCAGATGACTGAACAACATCAGTCACTGGTGTTGCTTTCTGTCGAGTCACGAAACCGCACACTGATGACGGCTAGAGCACCATTATATCCGTTCAGATTGAGAGGATCGGTAATCCCGGTTCTCTGGGAATCTCCACAGCTTCTGTAATCCCAGATTCATATAATCTCAGATTTGGATTAATTAAGAGCATGGTGATCGCATCATTCCTTTGAAAGCAGTCTCCTTGCTCCTGCATGTCAAACTGGTGTAATTAATGTCCGAGCGTTGCATAACTCACTTGTTGCTTACTGGTTAGTTGTGGCGTTACAATTACCTTTCTCTCTCTCTCTCTCTCTCTCTCTCTCTCTCTCTCTCTCTCTCTCTCTCTCTCTCTCTTTCAAAGGGTTCTATAACCCTTTAGAGTGCTTATTAAAGTTTGTGCTGACGCCCTAGTTCAAATTCACTCCAAAAGCCACTATTACTCCGATGTATGTTTTTATGTGGGTATTCTTATTATATATTATTTTAACAATTTGCCTCCTAACAGCATAAAGTATTCTGCTGTATATATGATACATCCCTCTTTAAAATGCTGAAATAGCTGATGTACGATATCTCACATAACTAAGGAAACAAGCAATGTCGCTTCCCTGTCATCATCAGATTGTGCCAGGTATTTTTTGTGATGAAGCAAACTTTCTTGAAGTAGCGCCGTTCTGCACTAAGCACCAGCAGCGTTGTAGCAAAGAAAAAAAAAACTACTCACCATCCGTATTTTCACAAACAATAACAATAACAGTAAATGACATTAGGTTTACACTATTCAAAACATGAAAATATTATGGTTAATAAATAACCTCGCTACCAATATCATCTATCAACAAAGTGAAGAGTAGGCAACATTATTATGAAATATATTCTGCAAAGTCAACTTTAAGCATATTGCACGCTATGTAATTCCCACAATGACCTCTCAACTTGTCGATTCTTCACACTTTTCCGATACGCTCGCCACAACGGCGGCTTAGATCCAAATGAAGTCATTCTGATGTCCGTAGCAAGTTTCGAACCCGCAACCAGAATGAAATAAATGAATAAAACTATTTCTAGAAGTGAAGATTCTCAGCATCCGCAGTGAAATAAATAAATTAAATTAATTAATTAAATTAAACTGTGTCAAGAAGTTAAGATTCTCAGCATCCAGAGTGAAATATATAGAATAGATAAATAAATAAATACATAAATAAATAAAAATGTTACAAGGCAAACAAAATTCTCTACACCCTTCGTCCTCGTTATTTAAAACATTTCCATCTTTCTACATCTCCCATCTCAAACGTAACCGTCACAAGCAATCTTAAACGAAACCGTCACAAGCAACCTTAAACGGAACCGTCACAAGCAACCTTAAACGGAACCGTCACAAGCAACCTTAAACGAAACCGTCACAAGCAACCTTAAACGGAACCATCACAAACCTTAAAGCGGAACCGTCCAAGCAACCTTAAACCAAACCGTACAAAGCAACTTAAACGGAACCGTCGCAAGGCGACCTTAAGCTAAAACCGTCTGACAAGCAATCTTAAACGAAACCGTCACGAGCAACCTTTAAACGAACCGTCAAACGATCTTAACGAAACTATCACAAGCAATCTTAATCCAGAGGCAATCACGAAGGCAATCTTAAACAAGAAGCCGTCACCAACGATCTTAAATGAGCATCACAAGCGAATCTTAGCGAAACCGTCACAAACAATCTTAAAGCGAGCTATCACAAGCAATCTTAAAGCAGAACCGTCTGCAAGAAGCAATCTTAAACAGAAGCATCAGCGAACAAGCATCTTAAAAGAAACAGAAATACGCAATCTTAAAGCGAACCATCTGAAGCAGTCTTAAAGCGAAACTATCACAAGCAATCTTAAACGAAACCGTCACAAGCAATCTTAAACGAAACCGTCACAAGCAATCTTAAACGAAACTATCACAAGCAATCTTAAACGAAATCGTCACAAGCAATCTTAAACGAAACTATCACAAGCAATCTTAAACGAAACCGTCACAAGCAATCTTAAACGAAACCGTCACAAGCAATCTTAAACGAAACTATCGCAAGCAATCTTAGACGAAACTATCACAAGCAATCTTAAACGAAACTATCGCAAGCAATCTTAAACGAAACCGTCACAAGCAATCTTAAAAGAAACCGTCACGAGCAATCTTAAACGAAACCGTCACAAGCAATCTTAAAACCGGGCAAGCAATCTTAAACGAAATCACAAGCAATCTTAAACGAAACTATCAGAAAGCAATCTTAGAGTAAACTATCACAAGCACTTAAACGAAACTATATAAGCAATCTTAAACGAAACCGTCACAAGCAATCTTAAACGAAACCGTCACGAGCAATCTTAAACGAAACCGTCACAAGCAATCTTAAACGAAACCGTCACAAGCAATCTTAAACGAAACTATCACGGCTGATCTTAAAACGAAACTATACGCCACGCAATCTTAAACGAAACTACAAGCAATCTTTAAAAGAAACCGCTTACAATCGCAATCTTAAAAGAAATCATCACAGCAATCTTAAAGAAACTGTCACAAGCAATCTTAAAAGAAACTATCGCAAGCAATCTTAAAAGAAACCGTCACAAGCAATCTTAAAAGAAACCGTCACAAGCAATCTTAAAAGAAACCGTCACAAGCAATCTTAAACGAAACCGTCACAAGCAATCTTAAAAGAAACCGTCACAAGCAATCTTAAACGAAACCGTCACAAGCAATCTTAAACTAAACCGCTACAAACAGTCTTAAGCTAAACCGTCACAAACAATCTTAAAAGAAACTATCACAAGTAATCTTAAAGAAAAACCGTCACAAGCAATTCTTAAACGAACCATGCAACGATCTTAAACGAGCCGTCACAAGCAATCTTAAAGAGCATCACAAGATCTTCGAGAGCGTCACGAACGATCTTAAACGCGAAACCGTCTCAAAGCAATCTTAAAGCGGAAGGCTAGCCAATCAAAAACAATCTTAGGAGAGCAATCTTCAAGCAATCTTCACAGAAACGTCTAAGCAATCTTAGACCGTCCACAAGCAATCTTAAGCGAGAACATCACAAGCAATCTTAAAAGACGTCACAAGCAATCTTAAAGAAACGTCAGAAACAGTCTTAAAAAGAAACCGTCACAATCTAAACAGGAGTCACCCAAACGATGCATGGGAACTGCAGTCTTAGAGAGCCGTCACCAAGCAATCTTCAAGAAACGCCAACAAAGTCTTAAAAGAGACCGTCACAAGCAATCTTAAGCGAAACTATCACAAGCAATCTTAAAAAAGAAACATACAAGCAAATCTTAAAAGAAACAAATCTTCAAAAGCAATCTTAAAGCCGAGAACTACAAGAAACCAGTCTTGAACGAAACTTTATCTGAAACAATCTTTAAACGAAACCGTTACAAGCAATCTTAAAAGAAACCGTCACAAGCAGTCTAAACGAAGGCTATCACAAGCAATCTTAAAAGAAACCGTCACAAACGATCTTAAAAGAAAACCGTACAAACAGTCTTAAAAGAAACCGTCACGAGCAGTCTTAAAAGAAACCGCACGAGCAGTCTTAAAAGAAACCAGCCATCGAAAGCAATCTTAAAAGAAACAGTCACGAGCAATCTTAAAAGAAACTGAGTCACAAGAACAGTCTAAACGAAACCGCTCACGAGCAATCTTAAAGAAACCGTCACGCAGCAATCTTAAAAGAAACCGTCACGAAAACAATCTTAAACGAAACAAGTCACGAGCAATCTTAAACGAAACAAGTCACGAAGCAATCGAAAGAAGAAACCACGAGCAATCTTAAAAGAAACCGTCACAAGCAATCTTAAAAGAAACTGCAAGCAATCTTAAAGAAACCGTCCAGCAATCTTAAAGAAACCGAAATCCACGTAGCAATCTTAAAAGAAACCGTCACGAGCAATCTTAAACGAAACCGTCACGAGCAATCTTAAAAGAAACCGTCACAAGCAATCTTAAAAGAAACCGTCACAAGCAATCTTAAAAGAAACCGTCACAAGCAATCTTAAAAGAAACCGTCACGAGCAATCTTAAAAGAAACCGTCTGAAACATAATCTTTAAAAGAAACCGTCACGAGCATCTCTTAAAAGAAAAATCACGAGCAATCTTAAAAAGAAACCGTCACTAGCAATCTTAAAAGAAACCACGAGCAATCTTAAACAAAGAACCACAAAGCAATTAAAGAAACCGTCACGAGCAATCTTAAAAGAAACCGTCACGAGCAATCTTAAAAGAAACCGTCACGAGCAATCTTAAAAGAAACCGGCCACGGTAATCAGTCTTAAAGAAAACCGTCACAAGCAATCTTAAAAGAAACCGTCACAAGCAATCTTAAAAGAAACCGTCACGAGCAATCTTAAAAGAAACCGTCACAAGCAATCTTAAAAGAAACCGTCACGAGCAATCTTAAAAGAAACCGTCACGAGCAATCTTAAAAGAAACCGTCACGAGCAATCTTAAAAGAAACCGTCACGAGCAATCTTAGGCTCAGCATTCGAAAGCTGTAAAGACAAACAGATCAAACCTACACCAACTTCAATCGAGTCGGCATTTCTATTGACTTTCAGATCGTTCGTGTCTAGGGGGATTTGAGGGATTGCGTTTTATTCAGTGAATGGGATTTGGGGATGTATTTGTAACCCCGCAGCGTGGTTCCTATTTCACATATAAGAAAAAAAAACACGTTTTGCTACTTGGCATGTTCCCTAGGCTCTACCATAGCTCCTTTTTTTATGTCTGTAAAGAGTAGGTCTTCGCGAATTACGAAATATTACTGAAAATTAAGTAAATAAAAGTTCTTTTTGTACGCATTAGCAAAATTATTATTTTGATGTAAACATGTACAAAATCCTTCTGAGATCATTCTTTTGAAGTACGTATGTGCTAACCAATTTCTTGTAAACTGGGAGTGCATTACGTTCTTTGAAAAAATATACAGTATGCTTTTAGTTTTCTATAAAAGAAAACTACTGAGATGGCTATTTGTCTGTCCGTCCGCACTTTTTCTGTCCGCCCTCAGATCTTAAAAACTACTGAGGCTAGAAGGCTGCAAATTGGTATGTTGATCATCCATCCTCCAATCATCAAAAGTACCAAATTGCAGCCCTCTAACCTCATGAGTTTTTATTTAATTTAAGGTTAAAGTTAGCCATGATCGTGCGTCTGGCACCGCTATAGGTGCCAACAACACAGGCCACCACGGCCCGTGTCTGAAAGTTTCATGAGGCAGCGGCTGAGAGTTTCATGGGACGTGGCTGAACGTTTCATACAGCATTATACAATGTATAGAAAACTCCACTGCGCCGAAGAAACTTAGGCGCATTTTTTACTTGTTTATCACTGGTAACAGTATCATGCAAGATGTATCGTATAATCTTTTACAAACAAAATGGTGTCAGTTACTTTCGTTGTTGTGAAACCAATCTAAATTACAATCTACTAACTGTAAATTAAAAAACAAACTTGAGGCAAACGAGAGAACTAATCTCCGGCCCAATCTGCACTCCACCCGCACTGGCATATGGCAGAAGTCAGGGATATAATTCTCCCGCAAGTCGTCCTCGAACTGAAATAATACCGAAGTCAAACAGGTGTCCGAGATGGGCGAATGCCAAGAACCGTCGCTGAGAACAAATAGGGAGTTAAACCTCCTCTTTATTTATATCGGAAGGTGGGTCTGTCTTACGCGATGCAAGGGGGCCCTTAATTACCCCCTTTCCCTGGCGGGCCAAGAGCCCTACTGACCCCACTAAATGGAATACCAAGTTACAAAAGATACAGGGCCATGATCAGCCTGTGGACGAGGGGAAAAAAATAAAGGGGGCCACAATAGGCAACAGAAATAGTGAGTGAGTCTGCGAGCTAGGCCTCTGGGGGCAACAGCGTCTACATACCTCAGTCCATGAGGTGACAGATTAGTGACGTTCGCGCCACATCACCATGTGGAATGTTGGCCTGGGTTTAGGAATGCTGAAGATGAAAATGAATTGTGGGATTATCAGGTTCAAGGTTTAGACCTTAACCCTAATACTGATTTGAGTGCATAGCGAAGGTCCACGGGAAATGATATGACGTTCGAACTACCAAGAAAATACGTGCGGGTATCATTCATAAGATAAGAGATGCAGTGCTTAAAATCCGTCTTAAACAATCCTTTTTCATGTGTGCATCAAGATAGGTTCACAAAATTTTCCCAAAGCCTGTGAGAGATGATAGTCATAAAATTACTATTTCATTTAAACAAATTTGTTCAGTGATCATAAGAGTGTATATCTTCAAAACGCCATAAGATTCTTCATCTCGGTCTATTTCTTGAGACCACTGATTCCTCAAGGAAGGGATCTGGTATTCACAAATTTCCCAGATAGCCTTCCTAAAGAATAATACCCATCATACATTTACGTTGATGGTGACGCGAAGGAGTAAGGGTTCGAAGTATTTTTTCACGTTATTACTGGGGTATCTTCCCATAAAAATCGAATATCCATGCATGATTTGGCAGGAGAATTTTCTTGAATTTTCTTACGCAGCAAGGCGTTTAAATCATTATTAACACGTACTGCTTTAATTCCCACACATACACATTCAACATACATACGTACAAACATATAGTATATACATATATATATATATATATATATATATATATATATATATATAATATATACTGTATATATATTATATATATTTATAATATATAATATAACGCGCGTATATATATGTATATATATAAGTATATATATATATATTTTTTTATATAGTATATATTATATTTAAACTATGAAATATATGGCAATAATGAGTTTTTTTAGGGCATAGTTTTCTCTTAAACAATTTTCGAAAAATACGCAATTCCGAGTGGCAACGATGAGTTTCTTGCGCAGTCTTCATAACGTGAAGTTTTCCCGATTCTCGGGGGCAATTTCTGACGTGAAAAAGACGCAAGAATCTTCATTGACTGGAAGGAAGAAGTCTGCGCATTTTTCAGAAAACTGAGCCCTAAAGCACACGAAAATCGGAAAAAAAAATCTCGAGGTTATATATATATATATAATATATATTGATGCATATTACTTTCAGCGAAAATTTTATATATATATGCCCTAAAAGCATACACACACACACACACATAATATATATACATATATATATATATATATATATATATATATATATATATACTTCGCTGGGTAGGCAGGTTCCCGCTGGGTGAGGGTTCCATTCTCAGCGCTACCACTCTGTTGGTCGAGTTCGAATCTCCGACCGGCCAGTGAAGAATAAGAGGAATTTGTTTCTGGTGATAGAAATTCATTTCTCGCTATAATGTGGTTCGGATTCCACAATAAGCTGTAGGTCCCGTTGCTAGGTAACCAATTGGTTCTTAGCCACGTAAAAATAAATCTAATCCTTCGGGCCAGCCCTAGGAGAGCTGTTAATCAGCTCAGTGGTCTGGTTAAACTAAGATATACTTAACTTTTGTATATGTACATTATACACACACACATATATATATATTTAATTACTAAAAGGACCGATAATGTGGACTGTTTGTCCAAGAAAGCTTGTAACTTTTTCTGAATAAATACTCCATTCAGATACCATCCAGTTTGAATGAGGTCCTTTTAGTAATTCTACTGGTGCACAGAACAATTGTGTATGTGATAAAGTTAACATTTATACATATATATGGTTTCAAGTATATTAGTGCGTTGTGTACCTGTCAATGCTGAAGTAGCTCAGATTTTGTTTTAAACTTTTTAGTCACAAAACAAAATCCATGCAACAAAAAGGCAGTGCCAACGCACAGCCTTTTCTTTCTTTAACTCAAAAACTTGAAAAGACTCTACCTTCCCCTGGGATGTTTGTAAGAGCTGGATATGACTACCCCTTGGCTCTGGCCCTTCAGGAAGGATGAGTAATTTCAGAAACCAACAACTTCAAAGGGCCCCTGGCATTTAATTAAAACGAATCATACCTCAGAGAGAGAGAGAGAGAGAGAGAGAGAGAGAGAGAGAGAGAAGAGATAGATTTTTACTCCTTACAGAGGGTGGCCAATAGACAGAAAGATATATTTACCATACATGTGTATGTTTAATATATAGTATGTATGTATGTATGTATGTATGTGTGTGTGTTTTGTGTGTATGTATATGTGTATGTATATATATATATATATATATATATCATATGTGTGTATATATGTATATATAATCAACATTATTAGGCTTCTTCTCTTTACAAGGAATAGGTTCAAAGAAAAATAAGGCAATGAATTGAATTGAAAACAGAATTTAGGCCAAAGGCCAAGCACTGGGACCTATGCGGTCATTCAGCGCTGAAACGGAAATTGAGAGTAAAGGCAGTGGTTACCGCCCTGTTCACAATTGAAGAAAACTTCCTGGAGGATCCTGAGATCTTTACTTTGCAGTACCCCTTTGTAGCATTTCTCCACTCCGCCCTCTTTAACACTTAAGAATTATACGCTTTTCAAAAATCTAGCGTCCACTATACTACGCATCTTCAGCAGTTTCCACATTGCCTCTCTGTCAGTACTATTCAAGGCTTTTTCTAAGTCCATGTGTTCACAGATCACTTTTCATTTTACTTTCAAACTTCTCATATTACATTGTTTCACATTACTGTTTTCTCACATTACTATTTCATTAAACATTCGCATTACTGTTTCAATAAACTTCTCACATTACTACTTCATTAAGCTTCCCACATTACTGTTTCATTAAGCATCTCACATTACTGTTTCATAACAAACACTGAACGTTCCACAAACCCTTTTCCTTGTATAAAACCCTACTGTTCTTCCCCTTTCAATCCTTCTATTGTGTGTCGTACTTGATGTAAATCTTGCCATGCACCTTACCCCATATGTTTAGGAGTTATGTCCATGTATAATTCTTAGAACCTTCTCAATCACTTTTACCTTTGAATAGTGGAACAATTATCCTTCTTTACCCTCCCTTAAAAATCTTGTCCTCAAGTAGAGAAATAACTTCCATGCATTAGTCAGCCACAGAATCACACTGTCACACTGCACCCCAGTATCTCGCATACAATCCTGGGGTCTTTCCATTCTTCAACCTCTTTATTATTCTCTTTAAATCTTTAGCAGTCACTTCCACATGCATTATCCTTTTAACTCATTCCACTCTGCCTCTCTTTTATACTCCATGCTCAACTTACCTTCAAAACACTCATTCCATCGACCAAAGGCTGCGTTCACATCAAACATTTCTTCATGTGCATTTTTTTTTTTGTGACCAATTTGTTCACCAACCTTCCGACCTGCATTGACCTACCTTTTTAACAACTTATTCTTCATTAAATCCTTGCTCGTCTTTATCCGTGCATTTTATTACCTACCTTCTTTTTCTCCCCTGCTTTTTCTCGACAACCCCAATCCATCCTCCTGTATGTGACCTTCCCTTCTGTTATGCAATTACACATCAATTTTTCTTTATCCTTTACTAATCCTCTCGTTTCCTCATCCCACCATTTACCGTGTTGACTCTCTCTACCCTCCTGCACTCGTAAACATTTCCTGTGGGTCACGTAAGCCCCTAATGAGACTTCACGAATTCTGTTTTTAATCAACCAAACTACTTTTTCTTTTCCATTTTCTCGTTTTTTCTCAAATATACTTATATGTGTGTGCGTTCAGAGAGAGAGAGAGAGAGAGAGAGAGAGAGAGAGAGAGAGAGAGAGAGAGAGAGAGAGAGATTAGGAAGTGGCGTTCTGCTCTGAGATTCATTTACGAACCATTGATCCCAACAAAAACCTACAAATGAAGACGACTTTTACTGAAACGCCAAAGATATATTTCGAAGCTTCACGTCTCGGACCTAGAGTGTGTGGTTTCGATAAGAAACGTGCTCTGAAACCTGTATGTGGCTTTCCAAGAAAACTCTCCATCACCTGAGTTTTCTATTTGAAGCGTTGGCTTTTTAATCAGTTGATTCACTCTCCAGTTTAACATTTTCTTGGTATTCATCCAAGGCGGAGAAACAATATTTTATTCCTCAACCTTATGACAGATGTTACTAAGTCCATTTAAAAGCATGACAGGTGTTATAAGTCCATTTAAAAGCCAAAGCTGAAAATTATTTTGTCCACCCAACTTCCTTGGACCATTCTCTCAAAATTCTGTACACACGTTGAAGGACATACTTCACCCCTCCCACACACACCTACAGTCAAAGACAAGGAAAAATTAATTTCGTGATGATTAACAGTTTCCAACGTTACCCATCTTATTCTTTCAGCAGCTTGAACCTTCACAAATGTTTACCTTAGGCTTTTGTACCGTTTCTCTTAATATCTCGTCTTGGTCCTCGACTGAGTAATGTTCCTCTAATCTTTCAAAGGCATATCTCATGGCGTCAGCATAGCCTATCCATTTCGAATATTGAACCAACAGTTTAACCAGCTGAACTTAAATGCTGTTTCGAAAAACAAAACAGATTATACACTTCTTGATTCTCCACTTTCGTTTTTTTGATATGTCGACTCTGTTAGCCTCTACCTCATCAGGTTTTCTCGAGGCTGCTTTATTCCTGTCTACGTATGGCCCACGTTTCTCCTAATTAACTTTTTGTAACATTAACCCTAATCTTCAAATGGATCCTTGTTGCTTTAAACCACGCCCACTCCCTGCTTCCAAACAATCCGTGCCGCGTTAACTTCACTTCCTAAGAAATTTAGCTCCTCTAATGGTGTTCTATAGCCATTCTAAAATGATTTTTGCTTAGTGTGCGTTCCATTCTTCCAGCGACCCCTGAATGAGAAGTCTAAAAGTACTGGAACCGTTAAAGAACATTAAAATTCGTTCAAAGTAACTGATACTCAGTGAGGACATGTTCGTTATCTTGGCTTATTAACTTAAATTTTCTTTAATAAACGCTATTTAGTAATTTTTAGGAGCATAATATATATATATATATATATATATATATATATATATATATATATATATTATATATATATATATATATATATATAGTTTTCATAAATATATACAATATATACCGTTTTTAATATATATATATATATATATATTTCTGAGATGTTTGGTTTATGACTTATATATCATTTATATTACTATATATATCCAAATCAGGAAAAAGAACTCCAAAACTCCTCTTTTTTTGCAGATAAGATATATATATATATATATATATATATATATATAGGGTTTTTCAGTGATAGGTATATCAACACCCGTTTTTAACAGACCAGGAGAGAAGGCCGTGGAAAATATAAAGTTATTAAAAATTTCTGAGATGTTTGGGCGGTTTTACACCTTGACTTACCACCAGGTCATTTTCATACAGGACGCAACATCTTTCGTCACATTACTATGTTATAAATTAATCAGCCGTGTCCAAAGTCAGGAAAAAGAACTCCAAAACTCCTAAGTTTTACATTTTTTTTTTTTACGGAATAAGATATTTTTTCGATAAGTTCAAATATTTTTATAATTTTTTTATGTTTTATGTATATATACTTTATATATATATATAATATCCTATTTAATTTTATAATATAGATGACACATGATGATGTGACCATGGGAAAAAATATATATACATATATATATATGTATATATATATATATGTTATACATATTATATATATATATATATATATATATATATATATATATATATAATCCTGTGTGTGTGTTTGTATATTCACCCCTTAGACTGGCAGCCACGAAGTGTAACCTCAGCTCTGTGTAAGCACTTTAGTTTTCTGTAAAGAAAACTATTGTGCGGGTTTTGTCTGTCCGTCCGCCCTCAGATCTTAAAAACTATTGAGGCTAGAGGGCTAAATTGGTATGTTGATCATCCACCCTCCAGTCATCAAATATACCATATTGCAGACCCGTAGCCTCAATAGTTTTTATTTTACTTAAGGTTAAAGTTAGCTATAATCGTGTATCTGGCGACTACATAGGACAGGCCACCACCGGGCCGTGGTTAAGATTCATGGACCGCGGCTCATACAGCATTATACCGAGACCATCAAAAGATAGGTCTATTTTCGGTGGCCTTGATTATAAGCTGTACAGAAAACTCGACTGCGCCGTAGAAACTTCGACGCATTTTTCTTGTTTACTGATTGGATGAGGTTGTCAACCACATGGTTTTTCCTTCCTGGTTGTAAACGAATAGAATAAACTAGATATTATGTACATGAGCTAAAACTTCAGTCAACAGAAAAAAATGGGATTTAAAGGAATATGCCTCATGCGTTCCACCTAAATTGGAAACTGAGCTCAGGTCTACTCGCTAGTTAGGAGAGCATCTTGACCTAAAATACAAGGATCAATGAGTATGTGTATAATATATACTGTGTGTGTAAATATATATATATATATATATATATATATATATATATATATATATATATATATATATATATATATATACATATATATATATATACATATATATATATATATTATTATTATATATATATATATATATATATATATACGTTCTCAACAGCCCATTGTATTATAGCTTTATATTGTTTATAGTTTAGTTACATTCATTTGAACTCTATTTTTATATTATAATGGAGATAAACAAACTGTGTAATGTGTATACATGTATGTATGTATATATATAAAAATTTGTATGTCTGTATATACACATACATAAACACAGTTTGTTTATCTCCACTATAATGAAAAATACAACTTCATTGAATGTTACCGACAAATATAAAGCTGTAAACAACGGTCTGTTGAAAACAGTGTCCTAAATTCAAGACGAACTTCTATAACAGGATTAGCCCATCATGAAGATCGTACAAACAAAAGTATCCTACATATTAAGGTGCGTAAATAACGGAAGTATTTCCCTGAGATTGCTAAAAAGAACAGAAATTGTTAAAAAAAGACAGAAACAGCTAATGGTGAAAGATATCTATTAATAAGAAAGGCTAAATGCAATAACATCGGTTAGCATCTCGTTTTTGTTTACTCCCGCCATGGGTGCGTTCTCTTCTACCTTCCAGGATTAGGAGCCTGCCTTCTGCTTTGACGTGATAAGACCCCTATTGACGGCAGCATCGCTGCTGACAAGTTATGCTTGCTCCACTGGGCTTGAGACGACCATTTCGAGAGCCTTGGCAGAAGCTGCGCTGCGTAAGATAAACTGTTTGGTAGCAAATATAAACACACACACATACACACTAGTTCTATTTATATATATATATATATATATATATATATGTATATATATATATATATACATATATATATAAATGTGTACATGCGTATGTGCTTGCGCGTGTGTTTATTTGTTACCAAACAGGTTATCTAATGCAGCACAACTTCTGCCAAGGCTCTCGAAATGATCGCCTTAAACCCAGTGGAGCAAGCATCACCTGTCAAAAGGTATATATATGTATGTATGTATGTGTACGTGTATATATACTATATATATATATATATATATATATATATATATATATATATATATATATATATATCATTCTAAATATTACATAAACCAGTTCCTCATACGGCTCATTGACAAAATAATTATGTCATAATTATCAGTAACCAGTTTCCTCATCCTCATTAACGTGTGAATGGATGATGAGCTATTTCTGTAATTCCGATGAAAATCATGAAGGAACTGAATTACCTTTCCCAATACGAAAACATAGTGGCATATACACGTACTATTATTATCATTAGCATCGTTATCACAGCCACGTACGTAACATCTAAATATGGTATCATTCACACAAACACGCATACATACATACATTATATATATATATATATATATATATATATATATATATATATATATATATATATATATATATATATATCCACTCCATACCTTATCAACGAATGCAGTATTGATGCCTTCTGCCATCAACCAAATACCGCCCTTCCTAAATATCTCATATTATAAAATTGCGTCATTTCTGTCGGCCCTGAACCAACTGGTTAGGCAGCATTACTTAATCGATACACTGTAATTATGTTTAATGGCCTTGAAATGTTCATCAGTGATGATCGCTATCAACAACATGCAAAATAAACCTCCTCTTCGTATAAAAGTTAAAATAGTATTCCCTGTAATGGCAGGTTTATACCTATTTTTTTTTATTGTTCATCGATGACTAATACCTGTCATTTTCTGTTGTTTACGAAATTATTTCCAGTCAATACTTAATCGTTTATAATTTCTTATCCTGTCTAACGAAAAGTCGATTTTCTTGGTGATAGCTGGGAAAATTCAAAACTATGTCGCTTGAAGCAAAATTATTGTCAGGAAAAATAAATGTTCATCATCTGTAATATACATACACACAGACACGTATGTGCGTGTGAGTGCATAACTTACCTTTAACAGAACTTCGCTGTCTATTGGATATGAAATCTCTATCCTCTGAAAACTTGGTACAAGAACCTACCTTACACAATTATACGTACTACTTTAAGTGAAATATATGATATATGAACTCTCCAGTATCTACAATTACCGTACTTTATAAATATAGGTACTGTCAACTATATACTAAAGTTACTGATGAATTTTAGAACGAAGAACATCCAAAGCATATGCTTAACTCTTTATTTTTGAGGTTTCGGTACAAATCTGGTACCATTTTCGAAGAATCAGCTGAAATGAGCAAAAGACATGGGTATGGTAAAAGTACATACAATATTACAAGGTCTAAAAATTAAAGGAAAAATCTAAAGAATATTTTAAAAACTAGGACATGATAATATAAAACATATTTACATTATGTACAAAGGATATGCACTGCCATCAGGGTTTAATGCTTGTTTATTTAATCTAATCAGTATAGATTCTAAAATTCTAAGTTCTTGTTCATTCCTGGACCTTTAAAGTCCTCTCTGTTTACAGCTGCGTGACATAAATTTTTACAGCGATCTCTTGTTGCTGACTGTAGTATCATCTCCGTTGCGTACAAGAAGGCTTTCACCATAATTGTGCTACATGCAATAAAATGCTTCATCACAGAATAGGCGAAGCAAGGAAGGTAGCGAGGTGGATGCAAAAGTTGTGGTTTATGAATGGAATGTTGAGCCAACTCTCCTTTAAGGAGATGAGGTGTAGATGTTGAATGCAGATGAAAGTATAGAGGTTAAAAGTAGACGGGCATGGTCAATTAACGACCTACACTGATGAACTAAGCACTAAACTGGGCATTCGCTAATCAGTATAGCCAACTGCAAAGGTTGCAAACATAGCTGAATAGGGTATAGGGCCATCAGCTTTATCCCAAAGACTTACGATAAGAACACACAAACACACACATATAATATATATATATATATATATATATATATATATATATATATATATATATATATATATATATCATTAAGATGTTGTCCTTGTTTCACAGATAAACAAGTCACTGCCATGTTTATATTTCAAAACTGATGAACCAACGATTAAGCCCTGTGCAGAAAACCTCCCTAACACTAGCAGTTTCATAACTTACATAGAAGGCTCATCAGTAGTGCACTGTGCCCTTACAAACATTCAGCCATTCACCTTTACCTTGCACAGGTTCTTTCATTTCCTAGATATTTAGGTTCTTTCTTTTCAACACCTCTTCCATCCACCTGTTCAACCCTTTCCAGGTCGTCTCTTTCCTACAAAAGCTTCTGATGAATTATACACTTTTTTCGCCCAACTATCATCCACCATTCTTTCCACATGATCAACACCTCTCGATACACTCTGATCCATCTTTCACTTAAAAAAAAGTGTTTACACCCTCCAGTGTTCCTTCAAATTTCTCAACCTTCTGAATTCCTCAAATGTCACGAACACTTTGCAAACAGATTATCTCAACAGCTTCAATTTTTTTTCGATGCCTCCTACATTCAAACTCTACCTCCACGAGGGAGACTGGTTCTAGGTTCACTTTGTACATTAATATCTTAGCTTCCATAACCAAATCAAGTCTCTTCCCAACCTTTTGCACACACCCTGACACTTCTATAGCCTCACCTATTCTTTGACCCAACACTTGTCTCATCCTATTATCATACTTATTCTTTACTCCCAAAGACCTAAGTGAGTCAACGCTTTCTTTCTTCCATCAGTTATATTGCATTCATTGCTGTATGCCTACAAATGACCTTTTCTTGCAGAACAACTGAATTAACCTCGATTTTACCTTCACTAAACCTTTCGTCCCTGCGTCCCATATACTTACTGCTTTTTATCCCATCTTCCCACATTCCTAAATGTACAAACATTCCCTGGTGTCTCTGTGGCACATCCTAGGATTATTTGAGCTCCTAATCTCCTCTGTCTATATCCTTGTCTTTAACCCTGACCCTTATTTCATCCATTTGCACCTTATAATTTTCAATTCCTTCACATCAGACTCACTTGTCTCAGGTGCATTTACAGCCACATCTCCTCGTAGTCCTTTCAACTTACAATCTTAACACTTGCTTCAACCAAATAATGATCAGATGTACTTCCTGCCGCTGCTCTCCTCACCTTAACATTCATATACTTGCCCAGAAAAATAATTTAGCAAAGCCTTTTCCTCACTGTTCCCTCTTGCCCTTGTATTTCCTTCAGGAAATTCATCTTTGGAAACCATCTGCAAAAGACCCTCTTCATTCTTACCTACTCCAGGAACTTTATATATATATATATATATATAGTATATATATATATATATATATATATATATATATATATATATATATATATATATATATATATATATATATATATAATATCTACGGATACTTGACAATGAGGACCGTTGGTCATAGAAGCTTGCAACTTTTCCTGATTAAATATCTCAGTTTTAATGAGGTCCTGTTAGTAACTGTATTAATGCACAGAACAACTGTGTAACAACTGTGTAAGTGATATATATATATATATATATATATATATATATATATATATATATATATATATATATATATAACATATCACTTACACAATTGTTCACTTCATAATTGTCTTGTTATATATATATATATATATATATATATATATATATATATATATATATATATAGCACGTGTTGGCCGTAGGGACAGGTGTAGTTTTACGTAGTGCCATTTTGAACAGTATGCATAGTTATGGTAATTTTTTCTTAACGATACTGATGACTCTTGGTGAAATTAGAATTTGCTAATCAAGGAGATGGAATCTGACGTCCAGTAAAGAAATTTGTAGTTCCCCTGGCGCGTTACTTTTATATTGTGTATAGTAATAAGATTGGAGTTACTTGCATATTTTTTATTTTTCTTTGGGGATGTTTTACATCTTTCCATTTACACAAATATATATATATATATATATATATATATATATATATATATATATATATATATATATATATATATATATATATATATATTATATATATATATATAATCATATATATTAAATACACACACATATATATATATATATATATATATATATATATATATATATATATATGTATGTATGTATAATCCCAATATCCTGGCATCCTAATCATTTGCGTCTGATAAATTTTTGCGATGGCAAAGGCCGATAGGACAAGCAACACCAAAGCACCTAGCTATCCCACACCTGGTGGGAAAAAAGGCAAAGATTAATTAAAAATGCATTCACACCGGTGTCGTGGCGAACAGCAGCCTAAAAAAAAGCAATTCGACAGCTGCTGATTTCCACTGCAGATAATAAGAGAATAGGGCCACTTACCAAAATACGACCTGTAGAATATATTTTCCGAGTATACCAACATAGAGTAGAAGAGAAAAATATAGGAGTGCCTTACTTATTCTTGATAGCTCATTATTTTACACTGGGAAATATATATGAAATTTTGGCCAAAAGGCCAAGCGCTGGGACCTATGAGGTCATTCAGCGCTGAAAGGGAAATTAAGAGTAGAAAGGTTTGAAAGGTGTAACAGAAGGAACACTCGAAGTTGCACTATGAATCAATTGTTAGGAGAGGGAGGAAAGTAAGGTAAAAGAAAGAGAATATGAACGCAGGTACAGCAATAGGAATGGAAGGGGTTGCAGCGAGGGTTCGAAGGGACGCTGCAAAGAACCTTAAGTAATGCCTACAGTGCCCCACGTGAGGTACACTGACGGCACTACCCTCCTACAGGAATTAATTTCTATTTAAAAGGTATTCAAGTATGATAATCGATATTCATTTAACATTCTGTAATGCTGATGTATTTCTGTTACTGCATCTCCATATTTAAAATAAATAAATAAATAGAAATCGTCGCTGACATACCAAAATCCACCATTACCGTAATGTGACGATGATTCATCGGAAAGAAAAACCTCCCGCACAAGAGCTATTTTCTTCATAGCGCTCACCTTTACCGCATTACTGAAGGTCACCAACCATAGGGCCTTAACTGCACACTGCCTATTACCTCCACGTGGTTAGGGAAAGTGAAAGGGGGGAACTGAGACGTCTCACCGCAACACTCAGGAGTTTTCGTCATTACATCCACTGATGAAGTTGTTTTTATCTTACTGATGTGCAATCTCCTTTCAGAACGCTTTCAAGATTCATCTTTCACCATTCTGTTTCAGGTATTTTAAGCAATACTTGATCTGTACTTGCTTAGTTGCTGTGTAAGTTACAATAACTAAACAAGAGCAGGTCAAGTGTTGCTTACAGTTACCTGGGAATGTTTGGCTGACTATAAATAGGTCTGCGCAATGATCATTGTTAAGACTACTGATTACGGTGTTCCAAAGACTTAAATTATAGCTATGCAATGAAAACTCAACCTTGGCTTAATCGCTCAAACATGATATGAATAATAAACTGGGCAAGGTTACAAATTTTTAGCGTTCTTTCACTCCTGAAAGAGAAAACCTGACCTTTAAATTGGAGGACCGTCATATATTCCCGAAAGCAAAAACTACGACGACCGGGAATTCAGTCGTGGAAACAGAAAATAAAGGAGGGCAATCAATGTTTTGTTTCTGGGTCCACAATCTCCATGCACTGGTAAACTCACTTTTCCAAAACATACACAAAAATAATGACAAACTTGAGGAGTTGACGAGAAGGCCCCAATTAAAGAGAAATCCTAACAAAAACAAGGACATATGAGCCTTCAAGCATAAATCACGACATTGGGTGTATGGATATTATAAAGCAAAGATCCCAAATCGAAAGGAATTAATCTGGTCAGTTCTATGGAATTCGCAAAACAATGCATATTATAAGGGATAAGTGTTGACACAGACATGCAGAATATTGTGTGTGGAAGAACAAAATAGTATGTTTGCCAGAAAGCTACCAAAAATAATCACAGACAGAGGCGCATATAACACACATAACTGTCAGTTACAGCGCTCGTATAACCCACTATACATAAATGGCCTTAATATTCGGAAAGACTGAGAGTGCACGAATATAGAAGTGAAAGGCACAGTGTATAAAAGGGTAGTGGACATTCTGCTAATGCAACTTCTGTGTACGTACATGAAACAGCTGTAATGCAATGGAAGATATTTCCATAACGGCTTTATCCTCGCTGACAGTGACTGCTGCCTTGTCTTCTCAAAGGCCCTCCTTTTAGGGAAAGACCTGTGAGGGGGGGGGGGACCAGACCTTTTTAATATGCTATCGTCAAATTTACGAGTCTTAGAAGAATTAAAATTCCTTGTACGTAAACTCAAATATTCACACTTAGGCTTCGCTCTTCCCTTGACCTTTCCTGTAAGCGCCATATCAATTAGGCCCTGTGCCAACTCCTGCAACTTTGGAACCTAAACGGTCTGCGAATAATTGAACAAGTTTATAAGAGGTTTCTCTGCTAAATCTGAATTAGAGAGAGAGAGAGAGAGAGAGAGAGAGAGAGAGAGAGAGAGAGAGAGAGAGAGAGAGAGAGTGGTTGTGTACAGCGAATCATGGTCCACAGACTATCTAACCTTTCTCATCTCCGTTCCAAAATAGCCCCCCATTTCCTGGTTAATTTTCGCATGTCACTACCAGAAATGCACCTCATTTTTGCTTCCAGACAAAAATATTCATTGGCAAATTGTTTTTAGGCAAAGACTGAATACTCAAGCACTGTACGCCTTCAGTGGAAGAGGTTGAATTGAACTGAATTGAATACAGAATTTAGGCCAAAGGCCAAGCACTGGGACCAATGAGGTCATTCAGCGCTGAAACGGAAATTGTCAGTAAGAAGGTTTGAAAGGTGTAACAGGAGGAAAACCTCGCAGTTGCACTATGAATCAATTGTTAGGAGAGGGTGGAAAGTAAGATGGAAGAAAGACTATGAAAGGAGGTACAGTAATGGGAACGAGAGGGGTTGCAGCTAGGGGCCGAAGGGGCGCTGCAAAAAGCTCATTTCTAAGACAACAACAGACATATGAACGACATTTAAGACTCACATTTAGATTTTGAAACGTCACAATTACGACAACTTGAATGTTCATTTCTCAACTTAATCAATTTCCCCGTGATTCCAAAAGGCTTTGATCCAATCAAGATTAGGATTCTCTTCGTTATCCAAGAGCCTCCGTAATTCCCTAGAGGAAATTGGCATCGAATGACATAAGAAATTCTTGTCCAGCCTCAAGTCATCGTCTCCTTCTTTCTTTCTTTCTTTCTTTTCTCTCTGGCGTCTTCCGCGAACGGGTTTTATTTCTATCCCCTTGTCTGAGTCACCGGTCACGTTCCGATACGATGTTCCCTTTATCTATTTCCTTTAACTATGTCCCCTTTTTTTTTGTTTTTCGGTTTATATCCTTTTTCCTATTTTTTATTTCAAGTCTTAGTTTTCTGAAAAAGAAAACTATTGTGCTGGCTTTGTCTGTCCGTCCTACCCTTTGCTGTCCGCACTTTTCGTCCGCTCCTCAGATCTTTAAAACTACTGAGGCTAGGAGGGATGCAAATCGGCGTTGACTATCCACCCTCCGCTTATCAAACATACCAAACTCCTGATCTCTAGCCTCAGTAGTTTTTTTTATTTACGGTTAAAGTTAGCCATAATCGTGCATCTGGCAACGATATAGGCCAGGCCACCACCAGGCCGAGGTTAAAGTTTCATGGGCCGCGGCTCATACAGCATTATACCGAGACCACCGAAAGATAGAGTTATTTTCGGTGGCCTTAATTATACGATGTACAGAAAACTCGATTGAGACGAAGAAACTTCGGCGCATTATTTACTTGTTTACTGTTATCTCTTCTTGTAGTCTGAAGATTTGTTCAGAGTCTTTCCCAAAATTTCCCTGTTTATCCTGTGGAAAGTTTTATCTTCGAGCTGATCCCAGAGTTTTCCTATTACGAGTGTTGTGCATTATATAGCTGCCGAGGAAGAAGGCAACTTGGAACACATAGCCAACTTGCATGTCTTTTAGGTATATCTGTTCGTCATTATCTGTTTTAATACGTTTAGCTTTTTTTTTTCTTATGTTTACTTTTTTTGGGGAAGTTAAGTATATCTTAGTTTAACCAGACCACTGAGCTGATTAACAGCTCTCCAGGGCTGGCCTGAAGGATTAGATTTATTTTACGGGCTAAAAACCAATTGGTTACCTAGCAACGGAACCTCCCAGGCTTATTGTGGAATCTGAACCACATTTATAGCGAGAAATTAATTTCTATCACCAGAAATAAATTCTCTTATTCTTCACTGGCCGGTGGAGATCTGAACCGCGGCCAGCTGCTCCCCAACAAGGGAACTTTTTTGAAGCTTTATATATTTGTTGAAATGATGTTACTTCTATGTTTAATACTGCTTTGATGCAACAGAATGTGTACAAAGTCTAAGCTGAAGGACATATACTGTATAACTTGAATGAAATTACTGAAACAGTTTATTTTTTCTAATAGTCAGTAGACCTTCAACTTCTTTCGTCTGAGCACAGTTCATTCAAGTTCAAGCTAAGCACAAAACAAACAGATAATCTGTTTTCATTCAATTTTATACTGGCTTAAAATCATCATCATCACTATTTTCATTATTCGCATGCGCATATGATCTCATGAGACATGACAATAGACGAGCGACTCCATCCATAAAACCATCAGAGCAAAAAATAAAACTGGATAAAACTGGATCGTACTTAATTACTGAGAAAAATCATTCCAAAACAAACAGAAAGCTTGAGTTTAAGTGGTTCCAATCTTATCAGTTCCTGCTGTTTTAAATATAAACATCTAGGGATGACAAGCCCCCCCGACCCCCAACCAAGCAACTTGAACAGAGGGGTACCACCTGACTCTGTGACGGAGTGACGGTGTGAAAAATGTGGCCTGCGTTTAGCTAAGGGAAGCGCCGAAGCCATTGCGCATGCGTTTAGGGGAAGCGTCGAAGCCATTGCGCAACGGAAGTAGAAGGCTATTAAATGTTTCTCAACAAAGCTGGAAAGTTCATGGTTAACTTTCATCTGAAGGCTGTCGTGTGTCTCAGTATGAAACAAACAGCTTGCGATCTATGTAGCCTGTATTTAAATCGACTCTAAGTGATTCAGAAAACTAGCATATTTCAACTTGATGAACCCAAATATTTGCTCACATAGCTCTTGTGCGACTACCGGGTCTTTGCCAGCGGTGCAAGTGTCCCAAAATAACACGAATATTTAGGAAAACCATCTTTTTCGGAATTCATGCTATTTTGATGTTTTGTTAGCACAAGCATCTCTATCCCACCTCGAAATTTCAATGGACTACACAGTGGTCTGACTCCTATGGTTTGTTTAATTCAAGCCCCTGCAGAGGATGAGAGTAGTTCGGTCTTTCTCGACTGATGGGATCTCTGGTTATTCTCAATGATGAGAATATTTCAGTCACTTCAGTCGTTCTTATTGATGAGAATATGACAATAACTTCAGTCTTTCTTAATGATGAGAATATTGTAATCATTTCAGTCTTTCTTAATGATGAGAATATTTCGGTCATTTCAGTCTTTCTTAATGATGAGAATATTTCGGTCATTTCAGTCTTTCTTAATGATGAGAATATTTCGGTCATTTCAGTCTTTCTTAATGATGATAACATTACAATCACTTCAGTCTTTCTTAATGATGAGAATATTACAATCATTTTAGTCTTTCTTAATGATGAGAATATGACAATCATTTCAGTCTATTTTAATATGAGCATATTACAATCATTTCAGTCTTTCTTAATGATGAAAACATTACAATCATTTCAGTCCTTCTCAATGATGAGCATATTATAGTCATTTCAGTCTTTCTCAATGATGAGAATATTTCGGTCATTCCAGTGGGTAATCTTACTCGTAGGTTTACTTCGAGGACTCCACGCAGAAACAGACAACAAACAAACGAACGAACGGACGATTCTCCCTTCCCAACAGCCATCATAGAAGTAAAATAACCAGATTACAAATCCTCTCCTAAGAGGAGGCAACAGCATATTCGGAGAACATGGTAGCAGAAGATACGTGGGTTGGTGGTGATTGTAATGTAGCCTGAAGGCACAGCCCGAGCGGAGGACACTTCTGACGAGAACTCTCTTCCTTCCTTCTCCATTCTTCGAGGGCACCATTATACCGTAAGAAATTTCGTGAGGAACATCTGCTGGTTCGGGGGAAACGAGTTTTCAGTTTTGCTTAAAACTTCGAGAAACGAGTTTTAAGTTTTGCTTAAAACTTCGAGAAACGAGTTTTAAGTTTTGCTTAAAACTTCGAGAAACGCGTTGTAAGTCTGCCTGCAACTGCGAGCCATATAAAAAGTATTTCATGTATGTATGTGTACAAATACATACAAATATACAAACGTGTGTAAATAGATAGATAGAAAGACAGATAGATAGATATATAGATAGATAGACATAAGGTCAAGATATAACAGAAACGAAAAAGTCCAAGACACCTTAATTTCTTAGAAAGGTTTCTTGGGATTTTTTTTTTTTTTTGTATGATTACTACAGACTTCGGCCGTTAAACTGCCAAAAATTAATTGGGTATCAAAACATTCCTATTTTAATTTGTTTTTAGCTTGGTATTACACTGGCGTCGAATTTAAATATACAAATTGAACCAAGTGTACAACAGCTTCTAAAAGCTTTGGAAGAAAAAACGCCCCCTACATTTGCCTACACCCAGACTTCAGGTCGCATCATGAATGGATGAATGCACTATAGTTGGGCCATATGGCCAGGTGCAGCAGGGGCCGGTGTTGAATCATGGGTTACCCCTACGAGTTCCTAATCCAGTTCCTGCCTTTTCGTAAATGTGATGGAGAGTTTCACCCCTTTTTTCCGCCTACGTAGAATGCAGGGTCCTGGTAGAATGTAAAAGTGGTGGGGTTAAGGTCTGCGGGAGATTTCAAAGATTACATCTGGATTTTCTGATTGAGATACACACACACACACACACACACACACACACACACACACACACACACACACACAGGCTTGTACAAAGAAACGTAAAATAAACTCTGCTTAGTCTAGGCTGTGAGTCAGTGGATGTATATCACTTCAGAGTAGCCATTAAAAGAGCTGTAATGTTGAATATGCTGAATGGTTCGGCTATAGTCATGGCCAAATTGATTATTTCAAGTGTTGTCGCATTTTTAGAGTTCCCGCCGAATATTTATAAATATCACAGAAGCACAATAATTCACGCATTTAAATATCGCTACATAAAAAGCTACCAACGCCTGTTGCTTACAATAATAATACAATTTTCATATTGGAATTATAAGAAATTCAAGACCCCAGCCTTCCATGAATACCAAAATCGCATACCCTACACAAGCTACGGCAACAAAAGCTAGTACAATAATATGCTTAACTGAATGATCTCATGCCATAAAGAGGCTTTACAACAACTATGGTCAATAACGCCGAACAAAAAAAGTAATTTCTAAAATAATTACTTGCACGTGGCACCACTCACGCAGCATTAAGTAACGAAAAACAAATAAAATTAAATTTCACTATATTTATCTCTTTTCCAGTACAAATGAGCCTGTCATATCGGTTCTTCCGTTTGCGAGAGAGAGAGAGAGAGAGAGAGAGAGAGATTTATGATTCCCAATCTTCAATGATTCACACCTGATGCAGGGTCATGCAAGGACTGGCGGTGACGTAACAAACAATACTGTACCAGATAACCGAGATAAGAATAAGATGGAATTTGAGGAAACGGCACAAGACTCTTCCTAACTTCTTCTAAAAACATTATCACATTAAAGAAATGAAATCCGAGATACTTTTCAAAACTGGAATCTTGAAATCACGCCCATATTAAAATTTCTTACTTATTTACTAAAACTGTAAGATATACGATTGTAAATAACAAATTTACCCCTGATAATATGACCAGAATCCGGGTTTACAATATAATCAGCGTTTATTTCCCTTGATGTTTTAACACAAGTTGAATAAAATAATCACTCGGCCACAACACATCCGTTCAACTTCAGAATCTAAACTTATATTGTAAAGTTGTGCAATAAATTCTGTGGCCTTAAGAGAACTCAATACAAACTTGATTTCTCAAATATGAGGCCAGCCTACTGAAACTATCTTAAAACCATTAAATTGGATCGATTTAAGAAAATAATTAAATCTTCTGTCTACACGTTACATATCAAGTCGTAGAAGAGATTACATCGGATTCAAAGAGAAAACACTCAACACACAAGTTCTGCATACAGTACATACAGTCTATAAGTGACAACACTTTCAGTCCGTCATTGTAATAACATGAATAAGCTTATCGTAACTTATTTACCATGCCAGGCGAATAATTTGCAGAAGTTAGTTACGCTAAGAGTCAAATCCCTAAACTCCTAAAAATAACATACAACACAAGGGAATGCTCTCGATGTTATACAAGCCAGTTAAGACAAACGAGAAACCTTCATACATCGGCACGTCCTAAATTCCTAAAACAACAACAAAAATATGGAAATCATAATGGTACCGCCATCCCGCCCTTCCGCAAACCCCCAACCTGATCAATTACCCTCGCCATTATGGTCCCGGCAAATGATTTGTAAACACCTCTTCTCTCTCTCTCTCTCTCTCTCTCTCTCTCTCTCTCTCTCTCTACCGTCTAGCAAGCTAGCGGTCGTATTTGGAAACAGCGATTAGTACTCACTGGTTTGTCGAGGAGAGAGAGTGATGATCAAGTGAGCTGTGTACATTGCACGTCGGACTGACACTTCTGTTTGAATGGGAATTGTTATTGTTTTCATGTGACGAAATACTGTAACTTTTTCTTATATGATTTGGCATTGATACGTTCGATGAATAGTTAAATTCCTTAACGGAATGGTGTGACAATGAATTCACTTGCAGTGCACAAACACACACACATGCACACATACACATAGCAAACAGCTTAGTTGAACTATTTCAAGTCATTTGGTGTTTAGGAAGTGAAACCAAACATACATATATACATTATATATACAGTATACATATATATAATATATATATATATATATATATAGAAAGACAAAAAGGTCCATAAAGACACTATATACACGTTGGTTGGCGTACAGAGTATAGTGTTTTTATGGGCCTTTCCATCTTCATAGTGTACAGTTAGATCACAATAAAAAGACACTCGGTGTGTATACATATACATACATATATATACACACATATATATATATATATATATATATATATATATATATATATATATATATATATATATAAACCCTTTCAAAACTTCTCTTCTTGATAAATAGGAACTAAATGACTTCGTTAAGTCAGTGACCTTTGAAGTGGACATGTAACAAAAGCAACAAGAGCAAAGCAAAGTCTTACACAGCATCGTTCCGAAACGAAAAAAAAAATCCGATTCGAAAAAAAATGGCGAAACCGACCAACTGGAAGCATCTACGAGACCGTAGCGTGGGTGAGTAAATGAATTTAAATGCAAGTTTATTTGCAATGGCAGTAGAGTAAACAGACGTAGAGCATATGCAGGGAAATCTCGAGTAATAGAGTTAAACGCAAGTTTATATGTAGACGCCTTTGGCTGAGTAGAATTAAAAGCAAGTTTATTTGCCACGGCAGTACAGTAAACAGGCGTACAGCAAATGCAAGGAAATCTCGAGTAATAGAATTAAACGCAAGTTTGTATGTAGACGCTTTTGTCTGAGTAGAATTAAATGCAAGTTTATACGTAAAAGGCCTTGATCGCACAGAATTAAATGCAAGTTTATAAGCAGGTAAATTTATGAGCAAACGCCCTCGGTAGAACGGAATTAGATGCAAGTTTATAAGCAAGCAAATTTATGAGCAAACGCCCTCGGTAGAACAGAATTAAATGCAAGTTTATAAGCAAGCAAATTTATGAGCAAATGCCCTCGGTAGAACAGAATTAAATGCAAGTTTATAAGCAAGCAAATTTATGAGCAAACGCAAGTTGATAAGCAAGCAAATTTACGAGCCAACGCCCTTGGTAGAACAGAATCAAATGCAAGTTTGTAAGCAAATCAATGGCAAATCCTATGCTAGCGCCAATGGTTGAATGGAATTAAATGTTAGTTGAATTAACAGGAGTAAATGTTAACTGTCTAAACGCCTTAACGTAAACAGAATTAGATTCAAGTTGAAATGCAAGTGCTGTCGAATAAATATGCTAGCTTTACATACAAATTTATATGCAAACGCCTTAAAGTAAACAGAATTAAGTCCCATTTATATGCAAAATGCCTTTCGCCCCAATATTAGTAAATGCTAGTTTATATGTAAACGACTTTCAACTAATAAACTTACTGCACATTTCTATATATACATTTTTACAGAATAATTGAAAGTTTTATGTAAATGTCTGGTAAAGAAAAATAGAATCAAGGTTTGTAAGTAATCATCTTTGAACCAGTTATAATCAATGAATGTTTTCCATAAAAACTCTTGACTGATTTCATTTGCTAACAGTGAAATCTCTGAACAGGTGCAAGCTCTGATAACGCGATCCGTGATTTCTTATTTATCTTATCAACTCTGTAAGTTCCATGCGATACAACTCATCAACTCTCAAGTTGCTTCTAAAATAGCATCACAGATATAAAAGAGTAATAAACTGACTTGGCAAAGGCAATACAAAATAAAAATGAGAGAGAGAGAGAGAGAGAGAGAGAGAGAGAGAGAGAGAGAGAGAGAGAGAGAGAGAGAGTCACCCGGCACTGCTACGGCGTTTTCGCTTTCTAGTTCCACGGTCTAGTCCATGACCTTGAAACAGCTACAGTGAGCCGTAGATGTGACGCAACAGCCGTTCCTTCAATGGCTTACAAGGAGTTTCTTGAACGTACCTCAAGTGTACCGTCCCGTATATACATGTAGCAGGCCTTGACATTATTTTTCTTCTTTCAGTTATTTCGACATAACTTGGTAGAGGCTGGTGTAGATCTCGTTGTAATGTTTCGACATGTATTGATGTGCCTACAATGAGCGTTAACAGATGCTTCAGAAACCTTCATAGTCGAGCTCTCTCGTTCTCTCTCCCATGGCCAACATCTTTTAAAAATTAGTATTCACGTCAATCCAAAAATTAAAATGCATGTAATGAATTCCACGAAACAATGAAAATTCTCTCGAAAACAAAACAAAAGCAGGATGATAAAAAGCTATTTTATTGAAATAGTAGATAACACATTGGATCACTAGAAACATTTACGAAACGCCAGAAAAATATTAGTCTTTCTCTCTCTCTAAATATATATATATATATATATATATATATATATATATATATATATATATATATATATATATACATATATATATACCAACAGCAACTTCTACTTTAACTTGACTGTAGATCAATATACAAGTATCAACTCTTTGTCTTCATACACTATGAGCACATCTAAACAGCTTCTTTATCTTCAAAAGAAAATATTAATTCTCATTATACTCTTGCGGCAAGAGTTTAGTCACTTAGTGGTATTAAACAGTCTATAACCGACGACTGGATTCCGTTCCCACTACCACTGTGGCGAGGCGTTCTCTTCATTTGTTTAATTGATGTCTAATTTTTCATCTTTAAGCGGAAATGTAAATGGCATTCTTTGCGGTTAAGCCCCACTTTCCGCTCAGGGTTTCTTCACCTTTAGTCCCTAATGCATCATTGAGATCAAGTTTTTCGCTTAACAAAAAGTTCAAGCTACCATAAATGAAAGGAATTCTTGGTAACAGTTCACCGGAATGTTTTGTACTTTCACCAACTTTCCATACCGCCAATGAGAACGTGTGCCAAATACTGATTTGGTAGAGGCATCCTAGATCATGACGCGTACAAGAAACACAAAGACAATTCGAACGTTCTTCACCAAATGAAAACGTTACGAAAGGTTCAAAAATGAGAGTGAAAATCCTCAACTTTGGAACTTAATCCAAATATCTCTAAAAACGTTTCGACGAATGTTCCCGTCACATGACAGTTAAAATACGTGAACAAGTGAGGTTAGTTACGTGTCTGTATGAATTTTGGAGTAAATATATTTCTTAAAGGTTTCGATGAATGTTTCCGTCACATGACAAATAAAATAAGTAAACACGTAAGGTCAGCTACGTGTCTGATTAAATTTTGGAATAAATAAATCTATAAAAATGTTTCCACAAATGTTTCCGTCACATGGCGAAGAAAACAATGAAACACGTACAGATTAGCTACGTGTCTGAGTTAAATTCAGTGGTTTTTATTTGTATATCAGAGGCTAGGTTTCTTAACTGTTACTGTTCTTTATAATTTATTCCCTCAAGTTGATCGATTTTAAAAATGAGATTCTGTTATTGTGCTTGAACTGTATTCTTATTGAGAATACAGTACAGTACAGCCAAATACTAGGAAAATGTTCTTAACGCAATCTTTTGATCGAGCAACAATAACCTTAATAAAATAATACATATGACAATAAAAACACCAACAAATGCACCAGCAGCTCGACAATTTAATAACAGTCAGTGGCCGGAAAGACGTTCCTAATATATTGTTCGAGTAAATCCAAAAGAGTCCTCGAGAGATTCTCAGGTCCTTTAATTACGACGCTTCCAAAAAAAGTTCATTTCCCAACGTTTCTATTTTTTTTACATATGCCACTTTGTATCTGATGATCTTCAAATGTCATATATCATAAATCCGTTTTGTATAAGGTCCACAATATCAGTGGCAGATTGTGAGACTTTATAAAAAAATGTATAAAATGCTTTCGAACCCTATCCTGGGTTTATATTCAGTCCAACTACTGTAAGTAACTATAACATAAAACGTGACGAGGTAAACTTCTGAAAAGATGACATATAGGGTGGATAGCGGTTGGTGGTTAGCTATGTCATCTTTAGGTCATCTTTTCAGAAGTTTGCCTCGTCACATTTTACGTTATACTTACTTAGTTGGACTCAAGATGAACCAAGGATAGGGTTCGAAAGCTTTTAATACATTTTTATAAAGTCTCACATTCCAACACTGATATATTATCGTGGACCTCATACAAAATTACTCCTGTCCTCGACATTGAGAGTTCTGCACATGAATCCATTACCACAGGAAGGAAATTAAATCAATTTAGACCTCAAATGAAACACTAACATTTGGGTGCGGGTGTCAGCACGGAGTATTCTTGCACAGACGCTGAAAATATCGACAACAAAAAAATCTTATGAAAAATAAAATTATATATAAATACCATGTAGACATATAACATATTCCTTAACAAATCTTATGGAAAAAAACTTTATATAAATACCATGTTTTATGCATAGAACCTATTCCTTGATATGTGGATAATCTTTTGAGCAGAACGATTTGGCTGATGTACAGCAATGTCTAGTCATTCGTACGATTACCAGCTGTTGATATCCAAATATGCCAGGATATTTCGTTGTATAGTTTTATTAAAAGTAAACAACTCTATTCATAGAAAAATTTTAGAGCGAACTTCACCTCTGCAGGTAAAAAAAAAAATTGTCAACATCTATGCGTCGTAGAGGTTCTGAAAAACTTTTAAAGTATTCTAAGAGGGGAAAACTTGTCATCCGGAGGGGTGGAAAATTTTCCTTTGCCGTTGATGACACAATTTCACTTTTAAGAACAAGTAAAACATTGATTTTTTTTTCTTTCTCGGAAAAAATGTTTGTAAGTAATCAGTACAACAATAATACATGCTCTCGTGACTTTTTCAGTTAACAAGCTAACCAGTTCTTCATATATTAATAAATATCCTATTTCTTTCTAGCGTGGGTGATGGCGGGTTCCCGCACCAAGAGCCTGGCCCGGATATTGGGCATAGGCGTGGGCGCGGTGGGCGTGGGCGTCCTGACAGCCTCTTATTTTATGGAGGACGATCAGCACACGAAGGTAAGTCTTAACAACACTGGAGTACCCAAACTGAATAATGCTACTATTACTACTATTACTACTAACCTAAGGTGAGTCCACAGCATAGTAAAACATGCCATAAACAAGTTGGAAAACTATTGCATACATATCAAAACATGTTGACAACAAATCAACGACCGTAAGTGGAGAACGAACCTTCGGCAACTGCTGGATAATCGCATGAAGCACTGGTCAGGACTACCAATAAGTCGCTGACTTGTATTCAACCTGTCTGTGTGCCTGTGAGTCAATAATATATCCACTTACTATTTAATCTGAAATATGTATGTTTTTTAATCAAAGTTATCCACGCTGCCTTGTGAAACATCAATTGCTTCCAGACAGACTGTATGAAAAAATGGAAAAAATGCCCTATGGGAATATTACTCTAACGAAAATGTTCGTGTCTGACATGCTGGCGTTTAATAATAGCGCTCTTAAATAGAACAGCATTTCCATTCTAATTTGGCGCTATTTTGTCACACGCGGCTCACAGCCCAACATGAAATCCCAAAGAAAATTAGTGTATTTACTAACAAAATATTACATTAGTGATGAGCAGAACCTGACATCCCCAAATCGAATTTGTCATTCATATGACCTAAACATCCAAAAACACCAGTCACTTAGTATCCTTACATTATGTCCCAGTTATGGAATAACATGCCCCCGACTTTGGAAGAGCAAATGAAAACTGAGATTTGAACTTTACAAATAAAATTAATCTTATTTTATGCATAAAAGCATTTCACGGTTTGTTGTGGTTGAAATAAGCAGTCATCAAATCAATACAAGAAAGACGATCTCATCAAAGTTCGAATTTGGAAAGTGCTGGCCTTAAAGGTTATTCTGTGACTTCAATGATTCTTAAATGCCAGTGAAATAATCCCATTATTCAATAATCAGTAATATCTCTTAAAAGCCAAACACGGTTTCAACAAATGAACTGTTACAATACTTACCCCCATCCTCCTTTTTTCTCCAATTAATGACATCTTCTTTCCAAATGGTCGAATATGCTCGAAACACAAAGGCAACTTCTGAAAAAGTATAGAGTTCATGTATAAAACTGAAAATCAAGGAAAAACATACTAAAAAGCATGAAAATGTGGCAATGGCAATTACAGGAACGCATCTTTAACTAACCTAGACACAGCGTCCTACCAGGCAGGGGAGGAAGGGAGGGACAAGACACCCTTTTACCCTTTGCTAGAGAGGGTTGCAGTTGTGTATCCATGTTCCTATCGTCATTGGCACCACCAAAATAAAAATCATTGCTATATACACTTTGCTGGCAGTAAAAATTGCATCATGCCAAAATCACAAAATACCTGCATCACCGGAAAATGAACAAATACTACTTACTGGCAACAGATATTTTAATGCAGACCACGTGAAGAATGTATGGCAAAAACGAATCACTGGAAGGGACTTTCACCATTAACTTATTCAAAATATAGCTATGGATAAGGAAAAGTGCTTTATATCCATTGGAAAAAATAATTCTTAGGATACCAATAAAGATTATTCACTGCAACACTACAGGACCCTATGAGATTCTGATGACAAGTTGATGCATCATTTGCAATCCAATCTAGAGATTTCTTAGACTTGACGGCGGGTTACAATGAAATCAATCGTACGTAATTCATCGTAATGAAATCAGCTGTAACTGAAATTGTAATTGAAATCCACTGTATTTCATCATAAATAACAAACACAATGTTACAGCAAAAGAACTTGAATGTGTTTTTTTAAATTATCATTATTATTACCCCTTTGGTGTCTGCATACACAGAAAAACTTAACAGTGGCACCAGTTTACAAAGTTAAATTTGTATGCTATGAAAAGACGGTAGGAAATTCTTATGTAAAAGCATGAGTGTGCGTTTCTCCTGATCTTTTCTAAACATCTAACTCTCTCAAGTTTTTGGTGAGCTTTTCAAAACATACAGTTGCGGTGATATATATTAATCTTTGATCAAAACATGTTATACAACCAAACAGCAAAAAGTACGTCTGTTCAGCATTAAAATGACACCAAAAGCTAGTTTCCATATCACGATTAGTACCCACAATAATTGATCACGGAAAGTATTATTTAGCATAAAACACTATCATGTGAGAAAAAGTATACCTTTTAGTTTAACTTTGTGACCACTGAGCTGATTAACAGCTCTTCCTAGGCTGGCCCGAAGGATTGGGATTTAGTTTACGTGGCTAAGAACCAATTGGTTGCCTAGCAAACGGGACCATGCGCTTATTGTGAACTAACTACATTACAGCGAAAATGAATTTCTATCACCAGAAATAAATTTCTCCAATTCTTCATTAGCCGGTCAGAGAATCGAACGCGGGCCCAGCAGAGTGCTAGCCGAGAACGATACCAACCCCTCCAATGAGGAACTACTATCAGCGAGAAACTTCAGTTCTCTGAAATGTCCATAATTTAACGTGGGCTAAAATGTCGCTTAGTTTATAAAAAATGAGCTACTTCCTTAGTCAGAAAAAATATGTCATACCTCTAAGTTAAATTTCACGACTTAGGAAACTGGAGAGCTCTTGAATTTAAGAGAGCTTCTGCAGGCATTAGAGGTAGAAGCCAGCTTTAAACCCCTGACAGAGACATACAACTCAGTGAACTGAATGAGGCCATTCAGCGCTGAAACGGAAATTGGCAGTAAAAGGTTTGAAAGGTGTAACAGGAGTAAAACCTCGAAGTTGCACTATGAATCAATTGTTGGTTGAGTGTGGAGAGTAAGATGGAAGAAAGAGAATATGAGAGGAGGTACAGTGAAAAAGAAACGAAAGGGGGTTGCAGCTAGGGGCTGAAGGCACGCTTTAAAGAACCTTAAGTAATGCCTACAGTGCACCGCACGAGGTGCACTGATGGCACTAACCCCCTATGGGATGCAACTTTGCAAAGTCTTCTGTGTCGCAAAAAATTCTTTAAAAATAGCACTAGGGAACTTTTTTACTCTTATTTACTGCTGTACATATCAATACTAAATTATAACCTTGTACAACAAGCACATAGATAAGATTGGCATATATTTTATCTCAAGAATCTCAATGGGTTTTTGTATTACTGTCTATTTTAGTATTATAATGGTCTCAATATCAAAGTTCAGTGAGGCCAAAGGAGAACTAAAAGCACTAACTATTCAATAATACTCAATAAAAGTGACCATTTCAATCAAAATATCTAATGATTCTAAAATAATGAAAGACTTCAAGTAAAGGTTTCTTTTACCTATACTCCAATCTAATATTGAAATGAGATGTACCTGTCCTTTAGAAGTAAAAAAATAAATACACTTTCATAATACATGCACTTGAAAGGACACTTTGTTATGATGTAAAGCAATCTCTAAAATATAATCATTTTTGCACATTTCTATGCCAAGATTAAATATTACTCTATAGTAGCCTTCACCTTGAGTTCTACTCTCTTAGGGATTCAGAATACAGCATATGCATGGGAAGTGACCACAGACTCTCTAGGATAATACACATTACACTTAGTATCCTTAAGTTTAACCACAGCAATGAAGGTTCAAAGCTTCAAAGCTTCCACAATGGTGACCAACAGGATGTTCAAATATTTAAGGTTTAATTTTATGTCCTTTTCAACACGATTTTAAGGGTCAATTTTGTTTATCCCAACAGCGGCAATTTGCACGAGTAGCTGCAGCTGAGCATCTAAATCAGAGGCCAAACCGTCCCCTACCAAACAGAGAACAGCAACTCAAAAGTCTTGGAAGTGAGACCTTTGATGTCCTGATCATAGGAGGCGGAGCCACGGGAGCAGGATGCGCCCTGGATTCTGTGTCTCGAGGATTAAAGACAGCGTTGGTAGAAATGGATGATTTTTCATCCGGAACTTCCTCCAGGTACTGAAGGATGTTTGAATTTCATTATTCGATAAGATTCCCTGAAATCAGCAGATTTCTTCTGACAGTGTTTGTATGTTGCAATATGAGCAATTTACCTCCAATCTGGAAGATGTCATTCATGTGATGATTAGATATCAGATTAGTTTTCTTAAAAATAATAATAGATATAATTGTAGTAGAAGGCTCTTTTACAATTTTCCTTTGGTGTTCACCAGATATTTTTAAGGATTTGTACCTTCAAAATAATATTTTTTGACTAGCCTTGTCACGAGGCATTCCCTCGAAAAATTTCTTCAAATTCAGTGCCTGTGTTATCTGCCGATTGATATTTTTTCTTTTTTATATATATTTTCATTCCAATTTTCACTTAGTCTCTATTTTGGCTGCAAGACTTTACTGTGAGGCTTTTCATTATTTTCCTGGCATTAAAGGATTCACTAATTTTCTATGCGTTTTCAGGTCAACAAAGCTTATTCACGGAGGAGTGAGATATCTACAAAAGGCCATCTTGGGACTGGATATGGAACAATACAGGATGGTGAAGGAAGCACTCCATGAAAGGGCCAATCTTTTAGACATTGCACCTCATCTATCATACCCTCTTCCAATCATGTTACCAGTGTACAAGTGGTGGCAGCTTCCTTATTTTTGGTTCGGCATTAAGATGTATGATTTAGTGGCAGGCAGTAAGTGTATCAAAAGTTCCTACGCCATCAGTAAAGAGCGTGCGTTAGAGCTGTTCCCAATGTTAAAGAAAGACAAGCTAGTAGGTGCTATAGTGTACTTCGATGGGCAACACAATGACGCTAGGATGAATCTCTCTATAGCCCTCACGGCAACGAGACTGGGCAGTACAATTGCAAATCACACTCGAGTACTGAGTTTATTGAAGGAAAAGGATGAGAATGGGGTCGAGAGATTGTCTGGTGCTATAGTGAAAGACGAAATAACTGGGCGTGAAATAACAGTGAAAGCTAAATGTATCATCAATGCAACGGGACCCTTCACAGATTCGATTAGGAAAATGGACAACCAGGCAACCAAAGAGATATGTGCCCCAAGTATGGGAGTCCACATTACCCTGCCAGACTATTATTCACCAGAGCAAATGGGTCTTCTGGACCCTAATACTTCAGATGGCAGAGTCATTTTCTTCCTACCATGGGAAGGTCGTACAATAGCCGGAACCACTGACACTCCTTGCAGTGTAACACACAATCCTGCTCCAACGGAGGATGATATCCAGTTCATTCTACAAGAAGTAAAAAATTATCTTAGCCCTGATGTTGAAGTAAGTTTTGGGTTTATCTAGTCTATAGTTGTCTAGATTATTTACATGGCATCTTACTCATATCTTAAATAACATAAAATTCAAATTTTTTAGACCCCAGTACAATTCAGAATTTACTTATCAAAGACATTTTTCAGGTGAGACGGGGTGATGTCTTGTCTGCTTGGTCTGGAATCAGGCCTCTTGTTCAGGATCCCAATAAGACAGACACTCAGAGCATAGCTCGCAACCATATAGTTCATGTCAGTGACTCGGGCCTAATAACAATTGCGGGAGGAAAATGGACAACTTATCGCTCAATGGCTTTAGAAACTATAGATGCAGCAATTCAAGGTTAGTGGACATCATTATTGTTTAAATACAAACATAAGACATGTTTAAATACAAAACATAAGACTTAGTCCACTGATGTAAATATTTCAAGGTTTAAAAACTATATATGTGAGCATCAAAGCAGCCCTTGATGTGCTCTGAATGGCAGTATACAGCATTTCTGATTTGTCCTGAGAAAAAAATTACTGATGAGAGCCAAGTATGTACCTTAAAAGGTTTTTCATCACTACATACCATAATAAAAATGCTTTCACAGAGCAAAAAAAACTTTTCCTTGTAAAAAAAAAACTTTGGCCTCAAAACCAAAATCTTTGAAGCTTTTAATACTGCAGTATAAAAGCTGACCCACCAGATAATTTACTGTATACCATTTATCCTTTAAATGATATTTTTTCTTCGCTTCAATTTTACAGCTTGCAACTTGGAACCGAAACATCAAGAATCTCAGACAGATGGCCTTCTCCTTGAAGGAGCACACAGTTGGACTCCGACAATGTTCATCAGACTGGTGCAAGACTTTGGCCTCGAGTCAGAAGTGGCAAAGCATTTAGCTCACACCTATGGAGACAGAGCCTTTAGTGTTGCAAAGCTCGCTGCTCTTACTGGGAAAAGGTGGCCAATAGGTAAGGAAATGGGGCTTAGAATGCATTCCTAATTTCCCTACCTTAAGTGGCAAGCACATTCAAACCATGTAACAAGCCGATAGCCTATGTTTCAGTGACGTTGTACCTGCTGCAAATACCTAGCTACTGTATTTCTAACTGTAATAAGCTAATAAAATATTGAGATTATTTTGCTCAAGTAGATACCTGCCTCTTCGATAAATAGTGACAGTGTTAAACTTCATTCACTTAAAATGTGGTCCTGTGGTCTCATTAAACTAGACTATAATAAAATTGTGTGGAACTAGCTCTGTAATGTCTTTCAGTAAGTTACCAAGTTATTACAGCTTTCATCAACTCTAGAGCAACTTCACATTATACAACAGGCATTAATGCATTAGCGCAACTTCACATTAAACAATAGGCATTAAATGCATTATGAAAACAAATTGTTTCAGGTACACAACACCAGCTTATTAAAAATCAGTGTTACTGTATAATGTACATGTTCAACTGATGCACAAGATTAACAAGGTCTAGCATTTTTCCAGTCGGCCGTCGTTTGCACAGCGAATTCCCATACATTGACGCTGAAGTTCGTTATGCCTGCCGAGAGTATGCAGCTACTGCAGTTGATATTATTGCTCGAAGGCTTCGGCTTGCCTTCCTGAATGCCCAAGCTGCAGAAGAAGCTCTTCCTACTATTGTTAATATAATGGCTGAAGAACTGAAGTGGTCGGAAGCTGAGAAAAAAGTAAGAATGACTTGCTTCATAACTGGTTTTATTCCCTGACACAAAATTTCTTCATTGCACAATACATGTACTGTTCTGTACTGTTTACAATACAGTATTACTGTATCTCTTGTGAGCTGTTTCATAATTCTGTTGAATAATCACAATCTGATTCAAATCATCTCATATTTCTTAGGCTGATTTTTTGGAAAGGAAATCCATCATTATTTTTTCACTTACTGTACACATAAAGAATTTATATTTAGACACTGAAGAAAATGTAGTTTACATTACTAATCCTTTCAATTAAATTATGCATATTCCACACTATATCTCCATCAAATGGTAATTCCCATTATGAGCAATACAATAAATGCTGAAAATCCTAAACCTGACGTCTATCACTTGTAATAAAATGTGATTTTTTTCATCCAGTAATATTCATCAACAATATAAATTCTTTTTTAATTCCAACATCTTTAATATACATAAAGGAAAAAGTCTTGCTCAGCAGTGGTTATCTACAAAAACACTAGTTCCAAATTAGCTTTGTATACTACGTCACTTGTTGGGAGCCAAACAAGAACTTTCCATTACTTTAACCCTCTTTTAGAAAGTTTAATCACAATGATAAAATTATATTGTTTCTTAATACGAGCAATCAACACTTTCCCTGTAACAAGTCAGTAAAAATTACATTTCCAAATTAATCTATTCATTACTTCCTTCCCTCCATTTTTTTTTTAACCAGAGACAACTAGCGGCCGCTGTTCAGTACCTCCAGCTAGAGATGGGCCAGAATGTGAATCGAGCATCGAGAGAGAAAATTCCAATCAACCTTGACAAAGAGCGAAATATCTGAGTACGTCAAACGCTTCAACTCACTCGACACTGACAAGAAGGGTTACATATCTCTGAATGATCTCAGGGCATCCCTGAAGGTAGGAATCCCACATTTACAAACTTTCTGTCTAAAATGTAATACATTCTGTCTATAATGAATACATTGACTTTCATGCTTAATTATAAAGTAATACTGTACTGGCAGTATATACTGATGCTCTCAGAAGCAAGCTGGAAATATTTAAATAGCTGAAAATAGCATATCAGTGTTCATAATGTTCTTATATTTCATTCTCATTTTCGAAACAATCAAATTCAACAAATATAATTTAGTTTTGTAATAATTAATCATCATTTAATTCTGAATATAAATTTACCTTAGTTTTCTCATAATTTATTCTCATTCAGTTCAATTTTCTAATAATTTAATACTCAACTTTGCTTAACCATTTTTATAAAATATGATATACAGTACTGTACATGGTACTTTAATCTGTAATAAAAGTTCACCATTTTTATAAAATATGATATACAGCAGTCCCCGGGTTACGGCTCGGGTTCTGTCCCGGTGGTGCACTGAGTCGAAAATCGCCGTAACCCAAAGCATCATAATTATAATGGGAATAAATAGAACTTACAGTAGCATTAATAACGCACCATAAAGCAGGTAATGGTGCCATAAATCCGAAAAATCACGGTTAACGGTGTCACGAGTCAAACACCATAAGTCCGGAACGACATAACCCAAGCCTGACGTAACCCAGGACTGCCTGTACATGGTATTTTAACCTGTAATAAACTTGACCATATTTATACAATATGATGTACAGTACATGGCACTTTAATCTGTAATAAAAGTTGACCATTTTTATAAAATATGATAAACATGGCATTTTAATGTGTAATGCTGTCCAAAACCATATTGAATTAAGAAACAGATTACATAACCACATAATTTTTGGTTGTACTTTTGAACATATTTCCCACACAAAGCTACACAGCAGGCAGTCACATTCATTAAATTACAACATCTCAATATTGGACTGCCTAGTTTACAAGCTTCATTATAATGTACTTGGTACATCAAGCCAACACTATCATTAATTAGCATGTCAATTTTTCATACACAACAATGAAAATTCTTATGCAATTTATTTTCCCTGAGGTATTTTTTTTCAATACTTTTATAAATAACATAGACTAATGGAGAGAGAGTAAGTCTTGACCAACTACACGACATTTTGAACGAGGTTGATGTCCACAAACATGGTCAAGTTGAATTTTCGGATTACGTCCAGGTAATAATGCAAAACAAGGTGATAAAAAACTGTAAAAAAGCAAACTACTACATTCTTCCTTGTGGACCTATGAGCTTGGGGTGCGGTTTATGGCTTTCACCTCTTTCCTTGTGGGAAGGCTGACCATAACAGTGCTGAATTTATTCTTAACTTTTTTGTGTATTTAAAATGTAACTAGAAAAAAAAAATCTATATAAAAAGGAACAGATCTAAACCAGAAGCTTTCTGTATTATGGTAGTACCTGTACCTGCACATAGAGTAGAAAATAAAGGAGGAATTTATTTTAGCATTTTCTGGTAAAGACACTACAAAGTTCTACACATATATAGTAAAGGCACAACGATGTCTAACATTAACATAAAGCACAATACAGTACATTTTTGTATACACTGAGCAAACTATGTCATAAGCATATATACTAAAAAGGTTACCCACTCATAAGTCACGAATGGAAGCATTAGCAAGGACACTTTCTCACACCAAAAAAGCAAAACATTTTAGGTTAAATTCTATTCACCCATCCTTAACCAAAAGTTAATTTATGACAGGTGTCTATATGCAATAACACCAAAATGTTCTGTAACATTTCCCTGGTGAAGTACATACTACAATATAATGAATGTTTCACTAGAGCAGAAAATAAGAGGTCTAGACACTGAAACGAGCAAATACTGTACACTCATAATCACAAATCAATGACACACATTCCAGCTAACTTACAGAAACCTACCTCAGTACTGACAGGCTAAAAAAAAGCACAATAAAATGTAACAGCAAGTAAAAGAAAGACAAAAATGCAAAATATATTCAGAGCAAATAAAAAGGTTTATCTAAGAAGGCCAAAGATTTCCCCATTCATCATATAGTCTGAAATCTTATATAAAGAAAGAGGGCAAAAATTAACTTTGCAGAAGTTTTTGAGGAGACTATGATCACACCAGTTAATATTTAAAAAAAAAAAAACAATGTTTACTACAGTGTATAGATTTTCCATGTGTACAGGCAAAACTTGGGGATTTTCATCAGCAAATATCCTCAAAAAGGGAGTTAAGACTCTCCCAACTAAATCAAAACTGGATCTAATTTACCAGAAAATTACCATGAATTGCACTTAGTCCACTCCTTTTCAAATTACCAATAATAAAGAAATTCTAGGTCTACTTTAAATAACAGCAATCGAACTGTAAAGTTTTCTTCAGAGATCTTACATGTCAACAAAACCTAATCGGCTAATACTCTGACCACGAAAACATTCAAAAAGTTTAATACGAACCCATTTCTGTATATGGATTCTCATCAAATTAAAAGCAAATACCCCTTAGTTATTGACAAAAGTTTCTTGAATAATTTCAGGATATCTATCCTTATGTTTTTCTAAAATGCTCGATACAGGTTTCCTCCCTCGAGACTACAGTACTACAGTAAATCCAAATCCAACCACTTTCAAAATATAAAAGATTGCTCTTCGCTCATAAAACAAGCCCCACAGCATTTTAAATACAAAAGCTGACTCATTTCTTGCAAAAAATAATTTATATCAGTTCATGAAGAGATTCCCACATCTTTAAACAGGCTGTGGATACCTGAATAATGTACAATACTAATGAAGCATTTTCAAGTAGACCAAATATTATACTGTACTATGTTTATGAATTTTCTTCTTTCCGTCAGCAAACCCAGTCAATAATAACGCCTGGCTTTGCAAGAAAATGTTAAACCAAATCATTTCAACTGAACATTATCTCTGATTTTTGAAATGCTCATTTATGATGACACTGAATACTTGAAGTAAATCTTATGGAATTTGAGATGTGCAAAAAGACCTTCCTTAATGACACTTACAGTAGCTGTAAAACAGAAGGGCCAATTATGGAAAAGTCCAGTGCAGTGATTAGTAAAAAAAAAAAAAGGTAAGCAATAAAATGCATAAAACTTACATTGGATAATTTCAGTTACTTACCAGTAAAAACTACCATTTTCATAAACAGCCCAAGTTTACAAGAATTACTCATAAAAAGGTGTAAAAATTGGTAACTGTATCAGTAACTATAAAGGATATTATCAACAATCACACTTAGGATGGTACAAGAAAAGTCAATGGAATACAGTAGTACTTTAAGTATCAATATACCTGTAAATAATTTGTTAGGCAATACTTGAACATCAATAAGTATGGTTCTTTGGTCTCTGGTCACCTATCTTTCAATCTTTTTTAACTTTACCTTAATCTTACTTTCACCTCTTATTGAAATCCTGAAGAATATGGTCAAACAAATTTATTCCTAATGGTCCTTAATGACATTTCTTACCAGTTCCTGCAGGTGAGAAGCCTAAAATAGGTCTTGACTGAATGCATGTAATCTATATTGGCCATTAACCTGCAAGAAAGGGAAATTAAATCTGAAAAAATCTGAAAACTGCAGAAATATAAAAACAGTGTCTACTGCAAAATCATAAGCCTTTGTTTACAGACAATAATTCTTATGCAAGTTCAAAAAGTAAGTGCGTATGTTACATGGCCTAAACTATCCCATAATGTAAGATTACTGGCACAAAAAATTAACAAAATTTTCTAACTACAGTAAATTTTGGAGTCTTTTTCAACCTACTGGGGTTGGCACATACTGTAGTTAGATAACCCATAACCTATTTGCAGAAAATATCTATAACAAATTATCAAAAAGACCTGCCACATGAATAAGCATATAGCAAATTTTTCCTTATTTTGAATACTGTACAGTAATCTCTTATCTTGCAGTATACAGTACAGTACTGTATTAGAAAAAACCAAACTTCATACAAAGGGACTCTGAAAACTAAAAGCAGAACACTCAGATATTCATATAGAACTGACACAGTAAATTATTTTTTTCTCTAAATCAACAACTCCTTTTGATATGCGAGGCAAGTTAGTTTATCCTCAGAAAGCATACTGGAATTTTTCACAGTTATGATTCTAAAATTCACAAAATTGCACTTCATTACATAACACTGTCAGTCCATTAACAAACACCTTATAACACTGTACTGTACTTGGCTTCCTTAATACACTTTCATATACTGTACATACAATTATCCTAACAAATTACGTAACACTGTAACCAAGGAGGGTGGATATAAAATGATGTTTACCTTGTACATACTGCACCCAACTGCCTACCACATCAGCCCTGTGGTATGGCTGAACTGCTTTACAATAACAAGAAGCTTCCTGCCACACTCAAAAAACTTTCATTTGAACAGAACCATATTAGTTGACGATTTCTGCATATACAGGCAAATTCATTTTCAAGTATTTTTGCATAAAGTAAAACTTGAAAGCATCTACACAAACACAGAATGAATACAGGGACTTTTTAACATTATTTTATAAGTAGTGGTCTCAAATCAATCATATCTGACTTAACTATTTACAACCTTTAAAAAATACTATAAATATTGATTCAGTTTTGCTATAAACTGTATCAAAATATACTTCCAATTCTAGCAAGGGAACCCGCAAACTCATACATAGTTTCAAGGTTTCTGTCAAATGAAAGTCTATCCAGACTCCAAGGCAATGTAAAACACTTTGAATTACAATTTTCTCATGACTGTAGTTAGTGACACTTTTTATATGGTATTCTATAGTGTTTAATGAGTAATCACATTACAACCAGTTAGTAAATGAGCTACATGTACCATTGCAAACGTCTGTCCATACATTACACCACTTTGAATTACAACTTTCTATAATTAGTTTGTGACACATTTCCATATATTCTGATTAGTTAAATGAGTAATCACAATAGGACCAGTTAGTATGCAGCCTATACCATTTCAAACATCTACCCACAAATCACAAAAGTAAGTAAATGGTTTCCATTTCATCACAAATCATCAGAATAAAATATTAACAGTTAAACTGTCTCTGCTCTCAAGTGAAACCGAGGTCTCGTCATTTTCATCTTGTGTATTTTTGTGCATATGCTTTATGTCCTTTTCTTCAGTTTCTGGCTGCTTTGTTTGTCCTCTCTTTGTGCATCTCTTACTGAGGTGTCCTTTTCCATAATGACTTTCCAGGCCAGGGGCCAGGATGTCCCTGGAGAAACTCTTCATGAAATACTGAAGGAGATCGATCTTAATCTTAACGGGCAGGTGGAATTTGACGAATACCTACAGGTGACTTATCTTGAGTTTCTTTTGATATGCAGTAGTGGTTCTACCACAAAGTATTTAGATGATATACAGAGCTCCATTAATTTTCTGATAATGTGCCTACAGTTTTAAGTTGCAGACCATGTAGAGTTCCTTCTTAGTTTGTGCTACAAGCATTTTGTGAATTTTGGTGTCTGTCATTTTCTCTAAGTAGTGCATATTCTTATACTGTTTTACTTATATTAGCTTTGGTATTCTCTTTTTCACTGTCATAACCATGGCTATTCCTGGGCATCCATTAGAAATCACTGAATGTAAGATGCATGTTTGTATCCGTTTTCCTGTTTACTTAATGCAGACATATCCTTTGTTACTGCTTAGTATTGTACTGCTTTAATATTAATTAATTCAAATTTTGCAATGCTTAGTTTTATGTAACATTAAAAATTATCTTTGCTGTGCAGCTATAATTGCATTAATTTTTACAAAAAAAAAGGTAAGAACTTGTGGATTTTTAGTCTTAAAACTTAATTTATGACAGAATTCAGTTTACTAAATATAACACTGCTAATAAATACCTTGAATCTATCAAAACTTAATCTCTGAAGTAAAAGTATAAGCAATAATATTTGCAGTAACTACCTTTTTTCATGGAAAATTGTGTCCATTCACTTAAAAAAACATTCAAATAATTTAGGTCACATAACAGTACATTGCTGGCATACCAGTTTTTCTAGCCTTTGAGAGGAAAGAATCTGAATCTAAAGTAAATCTACATACTTACTAGAGACTCAATCCTTCAGATGGTACATCAGATTCAAAATACTTCCGCAAAGGAAGCGTGCTGGCACTGTGCCAATTTGTGGACCATACAGCTCTAATTAATACTAAAAATTTCAGATGATGGCTGCGATCAAAGCTGGATCACTTTCACACTCTCGCTTTGCACAGCTGGCAGAGATGGCAGAGGAGTATCAACGAAAGAAAATATCAGTTGACAGAAGTGGCGGTGGGCTATAATATACATTGTCTAGATAAAGAATCAGGTTATGCTCTACTGTATACTGTATGATTTTTATATGCAGTAATTTATTTATTTACAAGAAAACCTATGTAAATGGAAATTACAGACTTTTTTAATGTACAAAATTCACTGTAATATATAGTTTATCTTAATATTGATGGTTCACCAAAAATTTCCCATCAACTAGCTATGAGACTGGCATGTCTCCATAACTCCAATATCTTAGGTAATTTGGGGAAGAATCCTAAGGACATTCAGGCCTGCTTTTGATATAATATATATATATATATATATATATATATATATATATATATATATATATATATATATATACATATATATATATATATATATATATATATATATATATATATATATATGTATATAATGCATTCTAATGCTTGCTAACATGAGGTATAATCCAACCATTGACAGACCAGCTAAGCAACTCTGAGAATGCTCATGAAGACAGGAGCAGTAGATAGGACCTAGAATATTCATACATACTGTACAATACAGAATTCTGTTCAAGTATTTTGAGCTTTTAAGGTCTGCATTGAGCATTATCTGCCTGAAAAAATATCTTACATAATAGTTACATCTATACAGAGTATCACATGTATCTAATGAATAAAAGATGCTGCTAAAAGGAACTTTATAGGAATAGTCCAGAAAATGCTTAAATGAGAAATTTCTAGTGTGATTTTCTAAACAGTAAATCTTTAGCAGGCATTACAGACTGTGCCATACCATTCTATATAGCCAATAGCTTTACTTGCATCTTCTACTATGACAACAGAGTTGTCTCAATGTCTAACATGACTGGCCCTGAATCTAGATTGAAGCCAGAAGCATTTTGCATATTACAGAGGTAAAGAGGGTATGAAAATTATTATCATAGATATTATAGTCCAAAGTTAATTCTGAAATGCTCTTTCAACCAAAGAATTATGCAATGTTAAGTATGGTACAAGATTACCTTAAAATATAGTTCTTCAAGGAACTTTAAATACGTATATTGTAAAATCAGCATCTTTTGTATGCATTAATTTTAAAATTACTGCGCTGTACTACAGGTATTCCACTGGAAAAATAGCATTCTACAGGAGCAAGGATATCTAGTGGCATGAGATGAGAAGTAGAAATTGTGATGATATCCCAATGTCCCAACAGCTTCAGGCAACTGAGGAATGCTCTTACAAAGAAACATGGCAAGAAACCTCCCACAACATATTCACACATGGCAGGAAACCTCCCACAACATATTCACACATGGCAGGAAACCTCCCACAACATATTCACACAATCTGTATCAACAACAGCTCCAAGAACAGTTTGCATTTGTCCTCCTTTACAAAAGTACTGTAATATTACCTGTACCGTATTTTTAATTACCAAAAGTCCATTACAGTATTACATTTGTGCTGTTCTGGGGATTCACATCAACTTTTTTAATTATTCACTCATTTAAATGGGTATTAGAATATCCTGAAGATTTTATATGGCCCAGCACAAACAGTTGTATGTTTTGTAATGCTTTACTTGAAAACTGCATCATACTGTATATATATTTTATACTATTAGCTATAAGAACAACTTTCATGACCCCTATGAGCTAAAAAATATGTTCAACAATTATTCACAAGATATATTCCTTTCCAAACCAGCAGTCACTGCAACGTAAAATACAGTTGTGTACTGTGTGTCTTTTACTCAATTACTGGAAATGTGTGGCAAGACTAGAGAAAGTACTTGTTAGATTTAAATGACAAAATGTTTGTTAGATTTGAAAGACAGTATATTTTAAACTTAAATTCTTGTTGTGAACAGTGAACATGTATTTATTAAAATGCCATATTACTCTATATCCAATATTTATACATAATATCATACATTATCCTCTTGAAACAATTCCATTAGTGACTATGTATATTATCTCTTTTTCTGGTTCCTTTTATCATTATTACAGTACACTGTTGTACAGTGCGCTACAGTACAGAAAAATATTTTTTCCAAGCTCTATGATACTGTAAATTATTTACTTATCCTACATTTGTATTGACACTACACACTAAGTCACAAAACCACATACTGTACTGTAGCTTGTCCTTATAACTATCCATAAAATACTGTAACATGCTTTAAGACATTCTTGTGAGCATATCACCAGTTTTTTTTATCTATCAAAATATTCATTCATCTTCAAAACGTGAGTTTGTGCTGCACTGTACAATACTTCTTACAGTATAATTACAATACTTCTTTCAGTGCACTAATTACCCTGTAAGAAGCAATACATTTCACAGACTAGTTATGCTACCTAAGTAATTTTTTAAGTGTTAATTGCACTGTGCAATATAATCTCAAGTTTCTATGGCTCTTTTGTATTGTGGGGCCTGTGTTTCGACTATTCCTATGATTGACTGGAATATTTCAAAGCTAGAAAGCTAAATATCAGAGGAAATTAAAAGACATCACAAAGAATATCTCATTTTGAGTTGGACATACTGATCTTTATCAGTATTCTGTATATCACAGTTATAAAATGTAATGAATCAAAACAAAGTTCATATATACTCTTAACTTATCTTCCTTCTTACAATCACATTTGGCAGTAAGGAAGCATAATTTTACAAGGGTTTAATGCGCTGTCAATTTCTTCTGTTATTACGGTATATAGTATTCCGAATTAATGTGATTACGGTAACTATTTTTTACCTCTCTGAAGTGTTGTGAGTTAAAACTCTTTATCTTTATTGTGATTAGTATATTTTGTAAATTTATAAATATAAACCTAATAGAATGTTTCACTCAACTCTTCCTCCTCTATAAACCAGCCCATCTGTCATCCAACCATTCCATACCATTTTTTTCTCATTATTTTATTAGATGTCATTTAAAATGTTCACCCTCCATTTACATCAGAATCTTTCTCTCTCCATCAGTAAAAAAAAATTACCTTCTAGTTTCTACCTAAAGTTTTTTAGAGCAAATAAACCAGACTGTACAGGCTTCTATAATTTAAGAATTATTTTGTGGATGATATTTTATAATGTTTTACCAAATGTTTGTGTCAATGGTTTGAGAAATGTCATGTATTTTTAACAGAATTTCCATATACAAATCCCTAAATTATATAAACATCAAACATTTACCCACTGCATATTTGAATTTTATATTTATCAGAAAGAAACACAGCCTTCTTCTAAGGACAGTTATTCTGGTGACAGCTGGTTCTGCATATGTTGTGTTGTACTGTACAGTGTGCCAGAGGAGTGAACTTCATGTACTTTTTGTATTTTTAAAACATTTCAATATACTGTACTGTACTGTACTGTACAGGAATGTACTGTAAACTGTTACTTCGATGGTTTCTTGTACACAGTACAGATAAGTACAGGACTAAGAATGACTTAAGATAAAGAACTGTACATGAATGTCAAAACCTCAGTACTGGACTTGTAATGAACAAAATAAAACCATAAATTTGAGGATTTCAACATATTTTCACAGACAGTTTAAAGCATCACATCTCCTCTTCAGTGTAGACAGTTCTTTATCAACCTCGAATCCTCAAACTTAAGGTTTTAATAAACTGTACAAGAATTTACAGACCTGCTTATTTTTGTTTTGCATAAAGCATAAAGATTATATTGTGTGTAAAGTCTTAATTTATGTTGTTTTATTTATGCAATAAATGTCTATATTCAATTATTTACATTTGGTGGTTCTTTGATATCACCAGTTCAATAAAAATAAACAGTAATTCATACGTAGTTTTTTTATATTAACCACACATTTTTTATAATAACCACACACAAGAGTCTACAAGCAACATGGGCTACATAGTCTGAATTGTAATCTGCAGTGCTAGATTGCACTTAAAATTGAATCACAATACTGTACAGTACGTAGTAGTGTATCTGTATTTTATCAGTATATATTACAATCTAAAAATTGAAAAATCATCAGTAAAAACAGCATGATTCTTTACATAGGCTGGAGTATTTTCACAGCTACATTTCATAAACTCTTGAATGTACAGCATTAGAAGATACTGGAAGTACTGCATTATAATAAACAAGTGCTGTATTTAAAAATAAAAAAAACTGAGATTAAGAACTGGCATTAAGAGGCAACCAAATGTCTTTAAAAATGGGTACTTTGTGCTACAATGAGGTTCCAGGAATGGAATGTAGCATGAATGAATATACTACCTAGCAACAGAATAGCAATGGCCATAGATGCCAGTATCCAATAAAAGTATATTAATATGTTACACTATCAAATAAACCCTAATACAGTATAACAAAAATTCAGGAACTATTTCAGAAACTCTGCTCCTGAAATATTTGAAAAATGACACCGGCATCACACACTACTACTTCTCTGAGGATCTTGGCAAAAATGTACCTTCCGTTCTCCTCTTAAGCCTAACAAAACAGTTTATTTCTATGGTCTTTAAGACTTGGGCATTCAATTATCAAATCCCTCACAGTCAAGACGGACTAAGCACACTATAGCTGCTATTCAGTTGTCATTAAAGATATGTGTGTTAGACAGGTTTGTGTTACTGTACTTCCAAGGAGATATCACCCTCACAATCTCTCTAATTTTATTCCCTTGTACTGCATTCCACATTCCTGTCATCACCTTGGATAAAATTTCTAATTTCTGGTATTAGGTCACTGACCAAACATTGATGTCTCCTTAGTAGTAAATTCAGTGAAGCCTCTGCTTTACCATGCACGCCTACATGTGCAGAAACCAAACTAAAGTTTATTTCTATTCCTCTAAAGTTCATTTTGTGTAGCTATTGCACAGTCTTTACAACTGATGGATGTGTTATATATGTTAAAACTTTGATTCTGTTAAATACTATTTACACTGCTGAAATGGTAATATTTCCTTCTTCCACAGTTGTTATTTTCTCAATAGCAGTTATAATTACTTTTAGTTCTGCTATAAAAATTGACGTTATGATGGGAAATGCACCCTTACAATAACATTAATGACTAAATACAGTACTACTCCAAAACCAATGCTAGGGCTTGATTTGGAACTATCTGTATATATAGCACTTGAACGACTAAGTTACTTATTATGTTCCATGAACATTGCATGAGCTTCTACCTTTGTCATATTATCTTCATGCCAACAAAGTACCTGCAGAATGAAATCTTTGGGAATATAGGATGTAACTCATTACATTAACAATCTGAAATTCAAGAAAGCTGAAGTCCCTGCAACCTATACCAGTACAGACTGATGATCAACTGGCAAGGAAGGCTCACATGTAGCCCTCCAGCATTAACTAAAGGTTCTATATTGGTGCAGATCTGAAAGTTCCTGTGGTTAATCTAAAGCTAGTATGATGTACGGCACTAAAAGCTTCACTCAACTTGGAGTGGCTGATCAATATACTGTATTTCACATCCACAGCTTAGTTTTGAGAAAACTTAGGCATACAGTAATATAATTTCAAAAATGTTGTATAGTCTGTACCCCATTATGTGTGGCACTTTTAAATTATTTAAAGTTTCTATACATTTTCAGTGTTTTTAAGTGAGGAACTGGCATCAACTTGCAATCAAAAGTCAATTCAAAGAACCAGGCTTCCTCTACAAAAGGTATCCACTAAGGTTTGATGAAGATATCTGGGTCTGAGTATATCCCTAGAATAAAAAAAAAGGACTATGACAGTTGTACTAGGGGAGAACAGGCTATGATAAATGAACAAAAAAAGACATAACGGGTTATACCTTGTTCAATTAAGCTTCCTTGGTCCAGTAATTTGGGTAGGTTGCAACGTATGCCTCTTAAGTCATCATTGTTGCTAATGTGTATTTGGTCTCTGTACCCACAATACTGTAGCCAGGTTGGCCTAAAGCCCTAAGTTTAACATACCTTAACATAGATTCTTATGGAATTTCTACATTATAAAAAAGACCTACGAAAATGCATCCCATCAGGATTTGAACCATAGCTTCAGCATGAATTGTTTATGTATAAATTAATTGCCTATGTCTACCCTTTCCAAATTTTAGGTTCAGCTTCACCTTTCTTCCCTCCTGCCAAGACTAAAGAATATAAAAACTTTTCTTCCCACTAATGAGGTAGCTCCTGTTTCCTTAAACATGGCTGTGAATGTGGGGTGATATTTTTAACCAAATTTAGTAAACTTAACACACCGCACATCTATCAATCTGTGAAGGATAAACTCATTTTGTTTTATGGTCAAACTGATGGATGGACAGATATTATTACTGGAAAGCCAACACTTATTTTCTGGCCAACAATAATCACATATGCTTCCCACTAGATCAACCAATGAACTTGGAACAAGGCATATTTTGAGGCATTTGGCAAGATTTAGTAAGCATTTAGTGTAGCTAAACATTTTAAAAGGGGGCTTAATCAGGTAGAAATGTAGTGCTCTCACATTAGTTATACACTGATTCTGGATGCAGACCTATCCTCAAGTGAGCAATTAACACTACTAAACATTTTAGCAAAAGTTTAGGAGAAGTCAGGGGAGGGCAAAACTTTTCTGACCAAGTGTGAAACAAGCCTAGCACCTCGGGTTAGGTTAGCAAGCATCCCTATATTTCTTTTTTGGTGAGATGCAATGGATTACAGAATACTAGAGTAAGATACAATCCTGTATAACAAGTTTTTGTATGGCCCCATCAAAAACTTTGTTTCAAATGTGATCCCCCAAACCTGTTAGATGTTGGAGTAAGATTAGGCCTAGCCTATGTTAGGTTAAGGAGTAGGATAGGCCTAAGTGATGACTACATAAACAGTACTGGTGCCAATAAAAATAAATGGACAGCCATATTAAATGACCTACAGCATTAAAAAATAAATCTCAAATATCATCAAAACTGGAAGGGCTCTTGGCCTATTAATAGTGTCAACACAACTTCAAACAACAAAAGTGACTTTAATCACATCATGTGCTGAATACCAATGAATAGCCCAAGTACTGAATTTTTATTATAATGTTGTCCCGACTTCAGTTTGTAAAAAATGGGTCCATTTCATACCTACATTGTCTATTACACTCTAGGTTGGCTTCAATTTACTACACATCGCTAAACCTTCATAATTTTACAGTCCAGTAGACACCATTTTAAACCCATTTGAAACTTGCCAATGGTTTCGAAGTTTTCTTTCGTTCTTCCTTTTCAAATACAAAGCCTACAGCGACCACGAAAGTCTTCACTCTTTACAAAAACTCACTAATAAATTACTAAATTCGTAATTCATTCTCTCACACACACACACACACACGCACACACACACACACACACAAAAACGGCAACAAAGCCTTACCTTAGCACCTAGTCTCAGGCTAAGAGTCCATTTTTTCCTGGAACTTAAATTTTGGTTGCATCTTAAAATACTTTGTTGCTCATAAATCACTAATTAAAACACTTGAAATCCAGTGTAACGACGTGAATTAGCCTTATGAATGGTAGGCCTTAAAACGAGCACAATGAAATCACAAATTTATAATAAAATCTCATCATAATGGCCTGCGGTTTGTGCCGATACAGACATCAATCAAGGAGTCTGTGGTATAGGCCAGTAAATAAACAATACGCTAACGTTCGGCGTAACTGTTACGAACGTTTATGATGGGCCATAGAAATTATGCAATGTTAAAAAAACATAACTGATATCTAAACATCTAAAAGAACATGGAATTTGTTCATCTTCTCTGAAGTTATGAAGCTTATTTGTTTGTGAATGAATAGTTTTGTGTGCTAAGCTTGTTTTCTAAGCTTTCTTATATTAGACTAACTTCGGTGTTCTGGGAGATTTTCAAAGTAATTTATCTGAAAAGTAATTCCTTGTGAATGCAAAATACCACCTTCATAATTTTCAATAGAAGATTATTTACTGTGCTGATGTTATAAATTGTGCATCAATATCCAGTTATTATATTCTAATAAACACAACGCGCTCTGTGACCTCGCCGCGTAACAATTTTCTCTCTAATAATGTTCATTGGGTTTGTTTGAAATATCTGTTTTCATATACCTTTTTATAGTTGCATCTCCACATGCAAATAAGAGGGAAATACTGTATGGACAATTTACAAATTACGTTTTAAGGTTTAAAAACGAACATACAAGCAAAAGAAAAAGAACAGATAAAGTTGTCGGATATGTCTACACAAATGACAAGAACTCTTAGCAAAAAGAAAAAAAATTAAATGGCTTCAGAAAAGTAAAGGGCTTTAAGAGACAAACTTGACATAAGTAGGAAAAGTGTACAGAGAACTTGTACGCCCGAAAAGGTGGAAAGACCATAGGTTGAAAGAATTCAATAATAAGAGATGAAATCCTTCCAGAAGTACAGTACAAAGAGGGTGGAAGAATAAAAAATAGAACACCATGAAAAACGACAGTGAATTATGAGTATGACCATGATCATTTAATAAATGAGAAACTACTGAAATACGAAAATATTATAATAAATAATGAGACTGTGTATTAATGGGGAAAGAATACTTGGCTAAGCAAACATGCATCACAGATAAAAAAAAAAAAGTGTAATGACACAGACCACAAGTAAATTTCATCATATACAAACAGGAGGCGAAATTAGCGTGGGGGAGGTTTCGGGATGAGTAAGATCTTCCATGTAAAACTGTAGGCGATAACATAAACTTTTGTTAACTTATTTTACCGAGTTTGCCTTGCCTGTCCCTTATCAAGCTGCCATTTGATTTTTGAAGTAATTCGTTAACCATTCCCGAGAGTGGGAATATATCGAAATCTACAATTAAGGAGCTGAAGATGCAGGAGATAAGTTACTTGCAAGTATGGCCACACAAACCAAACACGTATATCCAGCAAGGTATCTGATCTTTTAATTTGAGAATGTATGGCCAAGTTGGAAGGACTGCCCAGATTTGATGCTCGTCCATCCAACATTTTTACGCCTATGTTCTCTGACGCACACTGACATTTGATCATACAAGAGCTGCAGTCTGTGGCAGTGTATGATCAACCATATTGGGCATACTGTAGGCTACATGTCTGATAGTTCGTGGTCATCATGTGCTTGGCTTGAGTGTTCTGTAGGTTCCTGTAGGAAATAAATAAGCTACTGGGTATCAAACGCTGGCGAATCGTGGCAGGAGTGAAATTTATGGTACTACCGATCCATCCTCTTCATGTCTGAGTACAGTAGTAGGACTTGGTCTCCCAGAACAGCTAGATAATGCAAAGCGCGTGAGCGAATAAAAAAAAAATTATCAAAATACTCAAAACACGACTTGCTACTGCTACAACAAAAAAGTAATAGTAATAATAGTAATACCAGTGAATGCGTTAACTGTTTCTGTAATTTTTAAAATCATGTGTTAAGCTTTAAATATATACAATCAATAATAGTCGAGCAGTGTAAAAGAAATTAAATTATTAAAGAATAACCATCATGATACAATTGTGAAATAAGACAAAACAGAAGAAAGAAAAAAAAACTCCAGAATTTAGGGTAAATTTTTAAAGACTGAAACGTGAGATGACTTGGGTATTGAGAAGAGGAAAATGTGGTTTATATATATATATATATATATATATATATATATATATATATATATATGTGTGTGTGTGTGTGTGTGTGTGTGTGTGTATCCTAGAAGCAGGAACAGACGTGAAAAACTTGTGTCAGTTTGTAAACGATTTAATGGAAAAAATGAGAGGGTTCTCTGGGAAGGTGAAAATAAAACCTTGCAAATAAATTTGCAAACGTATTTTATCATTAAATCTAGCGAAGTTACGACACCATCGCTTAAGAAACGTAGCCTTCAAGAAGAACTGATTAGATATTGATACGTTAAAATTCCTGAACACAATTATGTAATCACACGACTAAGCTACAATGGTCTCCCAAACTATTTGCTGACTAATTCAACAAAGCAGATAAATTAATAATGAATAAATCTCAACAGGTTAGAGTCTCGCCCATCTTTACTGACCTTCGCTGATCACCTATTGCAGAAAGAGTCGAATACAAAATATGTTTTGACATATTACGATATATATAAAGAGCCAAAATATGAAAAAGACCCCATACAGAAATATATAACCAAAAGTATAAGTACGCGTAAGAGCAAGGGCTAATATAGATTAATGGAGCCAAGATGCAAAAAATGTATCGGAAAACGAACCTCTAAATAAAATGCACCAAAATTACTCAATAAGTTCCTCAAGAATTAAAGAGATAAAAATGTAGAGATGTTTAGAAATAAAGGTAAGTATATTTAGAAAAAAAAACAGTCATTACAAGTAAGAACAAGTTATTCAAGAAAAATGTAAAAAATAACTGAAAAAATTAATAAAAAAAGACAGCCGGATGAACCTACTGAGTGGCTCCATAGATACGCAAGGCTGATGATGATGATGATGATGAATGTTGCAGACAATGCTTTCTCTCCTCGCGATGAGTTTACATAATCTTACATGTCACAATCTTCCAAGAATCTAGAGATTTTAAAAACAGTTCCTCATCAACATCTTCTTCTTCTCTAACAGTAAAATAGCTCTTAAGTTTCCATAATATATTTTCTCGTGAATGCGGCAGTAACGCTCTAGACAGCAGGCCGTTAAAACTTCATAAACGGTCGCTTTCAACATTGCCTCTATTGCTTCGAGGAATAGCCTAATGTGCGTCACCAGATTTTAAACTATTACGAACCTACTGCACAATCTTATTCAATTTCACGGACCATTTCATGATGTGCGGCAATTTTCATTCTCTTGAACATTCTGGGTAAGGTTTACGACTCTGTTTGATGTTAAAGTTTTGCAACTTTTGCATCAGCGTTTACTGTTGGCTACTATTGTTTTTGTTTATTCGCTTTAGCAGTTCCATAGTTACCACTGGATTCTTAAAAGGTCTTCCATCAAAGACCTGTCATAATACTAAACTAGATTTAGTCAAAATTAACAGAGCTGTTGTTACTTATTTTGGTGGAGCAATGTCTGATTGTGCGTGTCTGTAAATGCTTCTTTCCTTCTGTCGCAGGGATTAGGAAGTATCTCCACGCTTACATCATCCGTGGTCCCCATAGTCTTTCGGTTTGCTATTTTTCATTCTCTTACGTTTTCTCTTTCAATTCGAGTCTCGGTGAGATATGGCCATTGCATTCCCCGTTCCATCGGTTTTCAAATAAAATATATCATCACACTTTGTACCTAAGCCAGCTGAACTACCCGAGAACCGAATAAATATCAGCAAATTCCGAGGAAAATTACTAAATTCTTTTACTCTTTGTGGTCATAAAAGAGGCGGATTGCAGGTGAATAGAAAGATAAGAGACCCCATTACTCTCCTTTGATACTTGATTACTTTATTGGTTCTTTGTGGATTTTCCCCTGTATTGCATTATCAAAGATTGTGCAACAATATTATTTGGCTCTTTATAAAGTTTTCATACAGTATCTGCTAAGTGATTCTATCAAGAAATAAATTCGAATACGCTTTGCAAAAATGTAACTTTCGGTGTGAAATCCATTCAGATAAATAAATGCATTCGTTCACATTCAGAATAATAAAGAACCACTTTAGGCAAATGAAGGGTAAGACACGAATCGAAAAAGAAAGATCCAGTATCTAATGAAGAGAGCCAGCTTCTCCTATTAATCTCATTACCTCCTACGTCAAACAGACTAAAAATTACGCAATTTCCCAGAATTCTGGAAGGTCGATCATTACTCCCTGAGTCCTCTCATCTTCCCTCTCTGGAAAAGTCGGGCTGTTTTCCTTTTTCCCCTTCCCGCCAGTTTCATGGTTTTCCTTACACTTGGCCTACATCAAACCCTGTCATTTCTCTCGCTTTATTGACTGACTTTGCTCGCCCAATCTGCGGCAAAGCGCGCGTCAGTACGATGGATATCCGTGGCCAAACAAAACTACTTACACGGCAAGCAGGTAAGCCACGCCGTAAACCGATACAGTTGAGCTGTTATTGATGTGGCCTTGGGAATAACCGCACCGACGAAAACTGAAACTCGGCTGTTTTGTATATTCCAGTGACGAGATTTCGTCCTCTGAACCTCGCTCCGACTTTTATTTCGTATTTAAATGGCTATGAACTCTTCGTGCTTTTCAAAATTGTTTTCTTCTGCCTTGGGATGTCAGGATTTCGAAAAATGTTATTGCACAATAAATTATTTTTTGAACGTCTATGTGATTGATGTCTCTCTCTCTCTCTCTCTCTCTCTCACTCTCACACACACACACACACGCGCACACACACACACACGCACACACACACATTGACAACGCACATAAACAGCATTTTCACGTCACAGTTCAGTGATAGTAGATGGGTAATTATTATTATTATTATTATTATTATTATTATTATTATTATTATTATTATTATTATTATTACAATCTTTTTAGGTTAACACTGAAATGGCAATTACGTGGTATTATAAAACACAAACAACTATTAAAATACAAAAATTCTTAAAAAAACATATAGAATCACGAATTCTCCGACAAACCGGACATGAAATCCTGAAGGCACCGAAGGGAGGAAGAAAAATTACTGGTGTGCAATAATTCCTCAGGCAAATCGTAAAAAATGAAAAAGGGGCCATCAGTGAGATTCAAGGAAGTTCCTCTCTCTCTCTCTCTTCTTCGCGTCACGCCAGAGCCTAGTGCGGAAATATTCCACGCCTAGTTGCACAAGAGGAAGGGAAAGATAAAAGCCAAACAGTCCATGGGTGTGCCACGGTTTGCGGGTGGGGGTGGGGGATAGGGGCCATTGGTTGGGAGCTGCCTCCTAATTTGCTATAAATAACTATAATTTTTTCTTGGGATGATCATGAATTGTTTAATTTTGTATGAATGCTGCATAGGATAACGAATATTTAAGTGCATGTTATTCTCGTTTTAAGAGGACTTCCTCTCATCGAACATAGGTTCATTTCTATCGTGCACTGAAGGCTAATTCAATAGGAATTACTCGTATGAGCAATTTTTTTTTTATCTAAGTGATTCAGTTATGGTTTGACTAGCAGGAGGTAAATATTTTGCTTGTTCAGAATTGTATATTACAGCAATTCCTTACCATCAACCTATGTGCACAGTAATGTCTGTTTCTCTCTTTATTTATTCGTTACTAGGCCATTTGCCTGACTGAGTAGTTGTACAAGTTTCCATTCAAGACTTGACTCAGTCAGAAAGAACAGCATTCTAAACTAATAGGGTAGAGATTCAGCTTTTCCTTTCACGCATTACTCTCCATACACACAAATACTTTCAGACTGAGTCCTAAAAGGGGACCGCTTGCTAGATATTTCCGGTCGCTTTATCAGAACTGTTTCCCCTCCTCTGTCGAATAATTATGTATCAAGTTCATCGTGAGTGAAAGGCAGATCACGGCCATTTTGAAAACTTGAGAGCGCATGCTTTCGCCAGTTGCATAGCAAAATAACAAAAAAATATCTTGCACACACATTCCAAAGATAGTTTTCAATGTCCAAGCAATACGACCTTGGCTCATACCTCAAGCATCTATACAAAGTCTTACTGAAATCCAACGATACCTTTTTAAGATCAAGCACGAGGAAAGGAATGGTAGAACAAGCAAATAAACTGCGAGCACACGAATGCATGCCTCCGTTCATTCTCACTGGCGAAGGCAGAAGAAGTAGGCCTATGCACTATGTAAGAATCAGGACCCACATTTTGCTTTCGGAGAAACATTATCGACGGAAGGCAATTGATTCTTTTATAACAACATTTCCCTTTGATTCTTATCTCATACTTCTAGTGAAGATAAAGCATTAGAAATGAAATCATAATCTGAAAAAAATAGTCCTTTGTCATTTCGTCGTTTCTGTTTGTATGTCTGAAAGTTGCCAGTTATTGATTTTAGGAGAATAAAACGTCTTTTACGTCATATCTTAACTTTGACAAAGGAAAAAATATCACTTATCATCGACATTGACGTACACTTGTTATCAATTTGATTATTATCGGTCTTCATTCATGAAACAATGACAACCCAGTGTTGATTTTCTCTCGCTGACAACCTTATATATTTTTATTTTAATCTACATTGTTTTATCTTTTTTTTTTAGCCCTGATAACAATAGTCGTCAACAAACTTTAATGATAAGCTCAGTTCCAATGTGCAATCTTTTACAGGTCAGCAAGAATTCATGTTCATAAATATTTTCTTATCCTTATATATATATATATATTGTTATGGTGGCCTCCTGTCTACCATAAATTATCAAAATTATTATGATCCCTGTAAAATTTTCAGATGAGCCTTAGACCAGCCATAGGGTATCCCCTTTTGCTACTAACATCCGTGTAAAAATAAAATTAATATACAGTACATACTTAGATCCAGGTTGTAAGGAATACCTGATTTCTTATGAAAAGGATTTATTTTTCTTAAACTCTTTCTTATAGGCAGATTTTAAAGAACCAATGACTCCCCAAAAAGGGCAGTTAAACCTACAGTTGTCAGGGGATCCTCAGCAAAACACTGTACACTCAAAGAGGAATAAGAAAAATCCTGAACTTTACTAAAATAACAATATTTATTATTGAAATAAAAGAAAGCCGTAAATGATGGTTGGGGCTAGAAACCGCATTCAACTACAAAAATCAAAACACAAGCATTCTATCTGCCTGTCGCTAACATATACTGGACAGGAGGGAGGGAAAGTCAGCAGAGGAGAAAGAAAAAAACAAAATGACGATGACGAAAAAAACACAAACATACGACAGAAGGCAAAGATAGAAAAAACTTAATTCTAATTATAACACTCAAAAATACCTTAACCTAACTTACAGCAGCATCAGTCTTTATCTGAATCACTATATAAAATTAAATATCCGCAGAATATACTTGATGATTCTGCTGATTACCATCAGCAGCCCAAAGCGTCTATAATTATCAGACTGCATCAAACGTCAATGACAAACTTTAAGATGCGTATGCGCTACCAGGTAAGTCTCCTACGACTCAATACAGATCACAAAGTTGATTTCGCCACCAACACCTCCCGTGTCTGCAGCACACGACAGCGCAACAGTCCTGCCACGAATACCGGCCAGACAATATACGCTTATGGAGATGTAAGTCCTCCTACGTGGACGCTGTAACGCCCACAACAGCGAAGAGGTTCGGAGAAAGCTGCAACAGAGGTGAACGCCGTGGTCAAAGCCAAACCATAGCGATGGTTGCACCCTCAACGCGGCACACAGGTCCAAAAGGCAGACACAGACGACGAATGCCATACCCACAGGAAACAGGAAGCAGCAAGCTGAACTGTTGTGAGACTTATGGACTCTGCCGCAAAGCAAACGAAAGGGGCAGGCAACGGCGACTCCAAAAAAAGAGCAGACCTCGCTCGACAATCAGCGAAACCCCAGAGACGAAGATCCTACATACACCCCACTTCCTGAATCACCTAACAACTCAAAAATATGAAAATAAAGAGAAAATTATCCCACATGGGTGTGTTACCAGTAACAAGCGAAATACCGGCGGTAAAAAAAACAGCCTGAAACCTTCATTTAACGGCAAACAAAATAAAAGTTGAAGGTTTAACAGTTACATTACTGGCTTAAAAAAAGACTTACGTTAACTTTTCATGAGATAATATATATAGTATATATATATATATATATATATATATATATATATATATATATATATATATATATATATATATTATTATGATTATGTAAGAATTGCTAGCAAATTGCCTCCCTCTCCTCTTTTGTTGTGGTTGGTTGTTGTTGTGTTTCATTTACTGCCAGCTGGCCGATCATAGACCATCCGTTCATGGACTTAAAACCCATGGGTTAAAAGATTAAAGGCGCTCCCATTTTGATAAAGATCTTCCCGAGGCAAAGTAATCTGGCTTGGGCGCTTCTCCCACAGGCTAAAACCTTCCCGCGCAGGCAATGAGTCAAAGCATCTGTGTTGGATATGCACTCACTGCCCCACAGGAGGATAAAAGGTGGCCCACGAGGTCTCGACACACACGCTGGCTGGAAGATATGGAGTGAACTTGTGAAGACGCCTCAACACCTGGCCCCATCGATGCTCCTGCATCCTAAACCACGCGGCTCCTTTCCCAGTATACTCTTTTCTCAAAAGCCTTTCGACCGTATTCTCCGAGCCTCCACACGCCATTGCTTGAGTTTCTGAGGAGTCCCCATCGCCTGCCCTTTACTGGCTCTTGCATCTCACCACGGGAAGAAACTCTGTCTCGAAATCGCAAAGTCATCCATGGACCGCTTTCACGCTACCGGAAAATCTGCTAAGGTAAAGTGCCCTGGAAGAGCCTTATTTCAGTCACGCTTTTGTCTCGTGAATATTTTCTTAAAGAGAAAGCCAGAAATCTCCCTTTGTTAATTGTCCGTGTGCCTCTTTGCACGGCAGTATTAATTTTATTACTCCTTTGGCACCTCAGTGCAGCCTCAATTCATTATTCTTTGTCTATTTTCATGATCACATAAAATGTGCATATCCTCATTTCAGAGGGATCATTTCGTGGAAGCCGACCAGTCTGGAATCCCCAGCTTCATCCAATCCTGCAGAATCCTTCAGATAGTAATCTACTTGAGTTCCTCTTCCTGTACTGATATCATTTATGGGGGGACACTCCCCTTTAAATTTGCCCACGTGTTTTACGTAATTTTCTCAGTAACAAGAGCCCTATGCTCATAATGAAATTCCTCCTTTGTTTTTCTCTTTACGTTTTCCCCACCCACGAAGTCAGAATCACATGCCAAATTAACTTAAAATTGTTGCTACCTGTCTCAGAGAGCATATTTCAAACTAAAACCACGGAAAAACGTAAAATGGCGACCTGGCCATAGATCTGTTTTGCAGTTGTAGTTCTAGTGTTGCTTTATTTATTTATAACTTGCTATGATCAGCTATTAGCAAAGCTTTTTGCGCTGGGTAATCTAGACAATTACGAACCTTTTGTGTAAAAACCAGCACACAGATCCAGAAAAATTTGGTGTAAGTAATGTGTTAATCTTTTAGCAAAACCTTTTTACAATCGTGACTGTTCCTGAGAATTAGAAATAGACGCATGTAATCACTCGAGAGAAAAGAACCGCCGACAGGGGATTCGTTAATGCATGCCTTTCAGTGATAGGTAGAAGTTAGGAAATAACCAGTGCTAACCATCTTGCTTCGGGGGAAGAAAGTGAAATTCCTCTGTGTTAAAAATCTTTGCCATATCTTTTGCTTCGGTGAATAGTGTGAAATTCCTGTGTTAAAATCTTGCCATATCCTTTGCTTCGAGTGAATAAAAAGAAATAAATTCTGTGATAAATTTTACTTCACATTCTGAATTAGTTTAACGGTTATTTAGGGCGCTAATAAATTCACTGTAACATGGTCAGCTTACTGCTGGGAAAATCTCTCAGTAGTTAGAATTCGAGTTAGAGGTTAGGAAAGTAAATTTAAACTCCGCTTTATAGGGAAAATTACATTAGGCCGTTGTACTGTTATCCTCTCAGACGACTGGGAAATTCTCCGAATCCCAGACGGTATATAAACATACTGTTCATTCACCCAGAATCTAAAAAATACCTCCGGTGTTGGCTAAACGACTGCACCCCCCACCCCCTGCCCATGCCGTGTGTGTAGCATTTTTTTTTTTCCCATTCATTTCCCAGCATACATTTTTCTTTGGGTTTCTGTTGTATTTCTAAGTCCTAAGGGACTAATCAGACTCCAAGTCCTATGACTCCTAAAAATCCCACGTCATTGTGGCAAGCAGAATTCCTCCAAATTCCACAAATTCCAAGTCCTATGTGACCTTGTTCCCACGTCGTGGACGTGGCGAGAATTCTCCAAATTCCAGTCCTCAGAGACCCTAAAATTCTACGTGCCGACGTGGCGAGAGTTCTCCAAATTTGTCCTCAGAGACTTTAAAATTCCACGTCAGACGTGTGGGAGAGAATTTCTCCAAATTCCAGTCCTTAGAGACTCCTAAAATTTCTACGCATGGCGAGAATTTCTCCAAATCCAGTCCTCAGAGACTTTAAAATCCTACTGCCGCACGTGGCGAGAATTTCTCCAAATTCCAGTCCTCAGAGACTCATGGCTAAAAATTCCTAATGCCTCACGTGGCGAGAATTTCATTCCCAAGGGAACCCAAAATTAAGTCCTTTTTGAGACATTATGTTCATGTAGTTCACAATCTACCCAGCTCCCACGGGACTGATCATTCTAGTTCCGTTAGAACAATCCCCAACTCTCACGCCTACAGCCGGCCAAGTCCGGAGGGCGGATAAAACCAACTACGCCTCCGAGACATATGAAAATTGCCGCTAAGAACAACCACTCTTCCAAGACATATCAAATTTTAAAAGTCTCCTCAGACTTTACTAATCACCATCGATTCAGACAGGTCCATTCGCCTGCAGTCTGAACAATTGAGTGTTTCAGGATTCCTGCACTGAGTCTTTTCAGACAACCTGAGTCTTCAGACATATCCTATACCCATTATTCAAGATGGCTACTACCAGATCAACAAAACGAGGATTTCAAATTTACATGTCCATGGGAAGGACATGGACTATCGGGGCAAGATCTGAGAGCATGGGTTCAAGAGCTTAGTGGACGATGCCAAGGCGGAGAGAGCAAGAGAACGTGAAAGAGAGAGAGAAGAGCTGCCCAAGAGCAACGAGAGGCAAAAGAACAGAGAGTGGGAGAGAGAACTGGAAGAAAAAGAGAGAGACAGAATTGCAAGAACAACGGGAGGATAAAGAACGCAGAGAGAGAGGGGCGGAATTGCACAAGAGCAGGAGAAGGGAAAAAGTGGTAGAGAGGAGAAGAAAGAATTGCCCAAGAACAACGAGATGAGAGAGAACGTGAGGAAAGAGAAGAACGTGCCCAAGAGCAGGAGAGAGAGAGAGAACGTGAGGAAAGAGAGAGAGAGAACGCAGGAGAGAGAGAGAGCCCATGAGCTCCAGGTGCTAGAACGACAGCCCGCCACCCCCGCCCCCTGCCGCGGGATGAGTGCCTCAGCCAAGCCTCACTCGTTCGCCAAAATGGACCGAGTCCGAACCCGAAGTATGGCTTTGAAAGGGTCAACGAGTCCTGGAGTGCCGCGATCTCTCCCCGCCGAATCCCTCCCCTTGTTCTCACTAAATTCCTGGGCGGAAAGGCCTCGTTGCCTACCACGCCTTCCCGCCGACATCGGGAAATTGGGAAGCCGTGACGCCGGCAGTTACTAAGGCGACGAGATTACCCCGAGCGTGTGGAGGAGACGTTTGGAGAGCAGCCCAGAGAAGCAGGCCAGACTGGTCCGGATTGGGCGACCTATCTCGAGCTGGGGTTTGACAAAATGGCCTGACGGCGATACCAACACCGCCGAGGTACGAGCGTTTAAATTCCGAGCATTTCGCGCTACGCCTCCTGCCCTCGCCACCCATAGTGAAATCAGCAACACTCACCGAGTGCCGTCGAATAGCAGATATGTGGGAAACTCACCACCTCAAGAAGGATCCATGGGGCGTGAAAGATAAATCCCCGCCCCTCCCGAGGTTCAAATTCTACAAAAATGGAATCGGGCAAGCCCTAACTTGCCATTATTGCAAGAAAACGGGCATTCCTCCTGAACAGCCGAACAAGAAACCGCTCTCCGAAAACCGACAACATCCTCGCCTGCGCTTCCACAGGGCAGCGCGAAAGATTTAGCCAGACCTTTTGCACGCGCGCAAGGTCTATGGCCATTCCGCATGGGCAAAATGCCCACGCAATAATAAAATCAAATACTCCCACCGCCGCCTTGGCCGTCACAGATCCTAACATCATTAGGGCCCTCCCGCCGGCGGGCCTGTGGCACGTGGCCCCTCCACGAGGTAGCTGAGCGCCACGAGTCACTGTTCGAGGACTCGGGCGCGACAAATCTCCCTCATCCGAAGGGACAGAGTTCCTATGGAGCTATCATCAATAGACGAAAAAACGTCACGATCGAGGGAATAAATCAATTTAAAATGATACTCCCTACGGTCCAACTGAGAGTCACAAGACCACCAATCCAAAATTTGCAATCTTGCAGTAGCAAGCCATCTCCCCGGAGGCTATGACGTCATCCTGGGACAGGACTTTCAGTCCCCACCGAAATCACGACACTCTCTAGGGGTCCCCATTCCCTCGAATCATCTTCCGCGGGCGAGTAATCCTCCCCGCTTCTCCCTCAGTCAAGACTGGCGCCCCTGGGTACCAGAAGGACGTGTCCCCACCAGTGCCACCTGAATACAATGTACAGTGGTCCCCTCGATCGGTTCCCGATCCACTCAGGTGTCCGGCCCTGCCTCACAGTGCCAGTGCCAGGGGTTCCCAATCAGATCTCCCTTCAGGAGCGCCAAATTCCTGCCGGTGCCACTTGCATGCCCCGAGCAGGGCTAAGCTTCGTCCGTCCTGACCGACGAGCCCAAGAAAACTCTGATAGCGCCTGACCTCTGCCCTAGTGCCAGCACCAGAGCGCTTACGCCGATCTCCATTCACGGGATCCAACTCAGGACCCCCTCTTCCCGGCCTGGCACCGCTACTCAGCGTCGGTCAGAGAGACGGTTCCTCCCGACCACCGCGCGTGAAGCTCACCGCAGGTGCGGCCTCGCAACCCGTGCCTGAGCTGGTCATCGTTACCTGCGAGCCGCTCACGCCACCCCGACCGCCTCCTCTCTGCCTCAGCCCGTCGCCGACGCGATTGCAAGTCAGATTCTGCCATATCTCACTTGGCCGATGAACTACAAGAGCCGCGACGGGATCATGGTAGAACCCAAGCATCGAACACTCTGGGCGTCAAAGGTCGCATCAGCAGGCCCAGGTGGTACCGTGCCGCCCTCCGGTCGCGGGCCTCCGCTTCCCGGCCGAGGACGACTGTCCCATTAAGAAAGACTCGAGGCGAAATTACCACGGGCGTGGGAATTTCCAGGTAGTTTACAAAGAGCTCTAGAGCTCCCCTGGCACCTGTGCCATTATTTCATTTTTCGAAGGTCTTGGCACCCCTAATCCAGAAGGGGATGTCAGGGCCTCCTATCTTCTTCCGTTCTCAGGAACTCCTATCTCTTATCACCTTCTATTTAGTCTTCCCTTAAATTACCCCACAAGAGGCAATTAAATACGGAATACCATTCTACACAATGTATAAATCATTAAGAATAACAGAGTGAGAGGTGGCAATGCCCTTGCGCTCATACCTTTGGCACTGGGTGCGTGTCAGCCCTCCTGAAGGAGTCACCTCGGGTGCACTTTCCTCGCCCTGGGACTGAAGTGATAGTCCGGTCGTAATTTATAGGCAAAGACGATAAATTCCCGCCTAACACAATAAAAACCTCACTCTTTTTCCTTTAGCTCTTCAAGCAATATCATTTACTTTCTTTAGTCATTTAGTTATCTTTATTTTAATGAATCGCGAGTCATAAACTCTTGCCCTTGTGATTTAAATGCCCCCTTTCGTAAGCTCTGAGGGACGTGTCCCGCCTTTCATATGCAATAAGTTTCATCTGAATGGTCTTGGTAATTTTCCTTGTTATTATTATCCCTTTTTCCCCTTCCATTTCCTTCCAAGATCTCTGTTTGTCCTACCCCCACATCTTTTTGTCTGCTCGCCCCGTCATAACATTGAGTGGCAGTGGACGCATAAAATTAGCGTAGTTTAAGGTTGTGGAATTAAAACTCGCGAATACTCTCGCCCGCATATATGGCTATCAAAATCCGGCTGAACGATGGCTGAGCAAAGTACGTAAAAACGAAGATATATTATCAATGCGAATATGTATAGTCATTACAGTATCGCGTAAAAGGGGATGTCATTTACAAAAATAAACGCTGTTTTTCCATTTACACAGCTCTTCAAGGCAGATTGTACTCAACTGGGCATGCATTTTATCTAAAATTAAGTAACCGTATTTTAATTCTTGAACAATAACCATTTCTTTTCATTTGTTGGCCATAGCCTCATATACTTTGGTCATTCTATAATTCACAATTGTTCGAGTACATTATAAAGCTGGGCTTCAGTGGGTAACCAAATCTAAAGTAATTATTCTTTTGTAGTGTTTAAAATCACTTTGCGTTCTGTTAACGAAAATTGTCCTAATGTGTTATTAAAAGTAACCAAGTTTCATAAAAACCCTTAGAGTAAAGTTCATTGCAAGGCAGAATGTGAGTAACGTAAAGCATTTGCCGCTCATTCTTGAATATCGATGTACACACCCGAAGGAGGTATGTACATCATCTTGTATGGGGAGGTATTATGATTAAAGAATTCGCTAGCAAATTGCCTCCCCTTCCCCTCCTCTTTGTTGTGGTTGGTTGTTGTTGTGTTTCATTTACTGCTAGCCGGGCCGATCGATAGACCATCTGTTCATCGACTTAAAACCAAGGGGGTTTAAAAGATTGTGTGCTGCGCTCCGCTGATAAAGATCTTTCTCTGAGGCAAAAGTAATCTGGTTTGGCACAGCTTCCCATATACAAACCCTCTGGCGTGGGGCAGCAGTACCGAGTCAAAGCATCTGTAAGCATGCACCTACCGCCCCCATAGGGAGGATAGTACTAAAAGCCCACGAGAACCCGGGACACACGCGGCTGGGAAGACAATGGAGGAACTTGTGAAGACGTCCCCAAACACCTGGCCCCATCGATGCCCTGCAGCATCTCAACCACGCGGGCTCCTTCCAAAGTATACTTTTCCTCGTGCCCTTCGACCGTATTCCTCGAGCCCACACGCCATTGCTTGGAGTTTCGAGGAGTCCCCATCGCCTTGCCCCTTTACGGAAGCCCTTGCATCTCACCACGTGGAAGAAACTCGTCCTCGGAAATCGCAAGTCATCCATGGACCGCCTTCTCGCGCCCTCGGAAAATCTGCTAAGGTAAAGTGCCCTGGAAGAGCCCCATTTCAGTCACGCTTTTGTCTCGTAATATTTTCTTAAAGAAAGCCAGAAATCTCCCTTGTCTAATGTCCGTGTGCCTCTTGCATCGGCAGTATTAATTCTTTATTACTCCTTTGGCACCCTCAGTGCAGCCTCGAATTCATTATTCTTTTGTCTATTTTCATGACTGGCATAAAATGTGCATATCTCTCATTTCAGAGGGATCCTATTTCGTGGAAGCTTCTCGGACGTGTCTGAATCCCCAGTTTCATTCAATCCCGTAGGAATCTCCTTCAGGATAGTAATTTACTCATTTTCCGCATTGATATCATTTATGTAAATACACTCCTTTAAATTTGCCCAATGTGTTTTACGTAATATTTCCTCAGTAACAAGAGCCCCATGCTCATAGAAATTCTCTCTCCTCCTTTGTTTTCCTCTTTTTTACGTTTTCCGTACCACCTGGGTCAGAAACCCAAATTGTTGCTACCTGTCTCACAGAGCATATTTCAAACTAAAACTACGTGAAAATTGTAATATATATATATATATGTATATATATATATATATATTATATATATATATATATATATATATATATATATATATAATTTAGTAAAATAGAATCAAACGAATTTCTCCGTTTTGTGACGAAGAAATCACCTAAAGCTATTTCCATATCTTTATCTTTACGCACTTGGTTTCAGCTGTTGGCGTTCCATCTCTGCTTACGAAATCAGTTCTAACTGATTTGCAAGTCAGTTAATTTCACTTTCCTCGTGTTTTACTCCTTTTCCCTATCTTTAGAATACTTCGGCATTTATCTTAAATAGATAAACTGATTGATAATGACTGATTACAGTTTTGAGCGATATTTTATGAAGGTGAGAATAACAATTAACATTTCTTTATACAACCTGTGGGAAAGAGCAGTGGTTAACTTCTCTTGCAAATGTCTTGATAAACACCCATAAACATGAAATTCAAAGTCCACGATTAAAAGTGCCATCAAAATTAATACATGACAGTTAGACTACTTAGAAAAATGTGTACATAAAAATTGGGAGGCCATGAAAATAGCGGAACATTTTTGCAAAATTGGTGATTTATAAAATATTACAGGAAAGGATGTGGAATCAAATGAGAGCAGTGGTGGAAGAAGGGTCTAACCTGTTTCCACAGTGGGAAGTCTTCAAGTTGCTTATCAGTCTGATTCTTGTCGGGGCCAACCCTCAAATTTTTATTGCCAGATAAACAGGTTATTTTAATCAACTGCCAACTCTCTCTCTCTCTCTCTCTCTCTCTCTCTCTCTCTCTCTCTCTCTCTTTCTTATCTTGGAAGTGATACAGAGTAGTAAGGCAATAATGCACGTGTCATTCCCGTCGACTCATCATACCTACCTAACAGTACTGTTTAAACCAGTAATCCTTTGTTTTAATGAGCAGTATTTCAAGTGCATTTATATCATGATAGGCTTGTTGTATCTGTTACCCGTTGCCGCACTTTAAAACCATTCCAGTCAACAGTCTGAGCAAGCCAGTCATCTTTATGATCTTTATCCCTGTGCTGGGTAGTGCCGTCATTGCACCTCATTGTATGGCGTTACCAAAGAGCGTCGTTGGTGAGTCGGTAAGAGTTCGGACTGTCACTCGATGGGCCGGAGTTCACTTCCGCCGGCCGGCAGATGAAGAGTTAGAGGAATTTATTTCTGGTGATAGAAATTCATTTCTCGCTATAATGTGGTTCGGATTCCACAATAAGCTGTAGGTCCCGTTGCTAAGTGACCAATTGGTTCTTAGCCACGTAAAATAAGTCTAATCCTTCGGGCCAGCCCTAGGAGAGCTGTTAATCAGCTCAGTGGTCTGGTAAAACTAAGGTATACTTAACTTAACCAAAGAGCGTCTGCAGCGTCCCTTCGGCCCATAACTGCACCCACGTTTCAGCCTTTAACTTACTTGCTTCGGTGGCTTCAGTTTTGCTGCCCAACTTCTTTATTACTCCCCAGTGCAACAACGGGGTTTTCTCCCAGTTCCACCTTTAGATTCTTGCACTTCATTCTCTGGATCTCTTTATCTTGCTGTCCAACCACTCCAACTTCCCCTTTTCACGTCTTAACGCTGAAATGACCGAAAGTGTCCCAGTGCTTGGCCCGACAGCCTAAATTTCATAAATCAATCATTTGGATTCTCAGCAACCCGACAGATGATTGCCTTTCCGTCTTCTGTTGGGTCTGTCCACTAGTGTTCTTTTGAGGCATTATTACACCCTTTGGGAGTTTGTGGAAATGAAGAAAAAATGAGCTGTTAAATGATAGTTATTCTGTTGTCTGCAAACTCACTATTATGAATCGTTTTCTGTGATCCTTCCTTTATATCAAAAACAGGTTCAGTTATTCTTCTTAATGGTGAGCTCTCAGAAGCTATCAGCTTTTGATCAGTCGATTGTGAAGAGACCAAATTTCATTTCCACATAATGATAGTAGTCTAACAACGCTGTTCTTGGTTTTCACTAAACTCTTACTGTCGTTTTCTTCACGATTTTAGACAAACTGTTGTAGCTACCCTTTTATCAATTTGAAGCTGTATCTTTTTCCCATCTGATTCGTGGATGCCAACGCGTCTCCTTAACAACTGAATTCACTGTATTTTCAGTATTTCCTAATTCCATTTATATTTAGATATTTTGGGTGAGAAATGTTCGCTCACCGAAGGGCCCAGAATCATAAGTCCTTGGGTCTTGTATCTGCTCATAAGAGATTTGGTCAATCCAACCTCCCTTTTCCTCTTCCAGCCAATTGATGCAACTCTTAACGCACCTACAATTTCTTCCCCTAAATGCAAGATAACGTTGCTACTAACCCTATCTGAGGTATGAGACTAATCCAACAAATTTACCAAGGCCATCGATTAGCCATTCTTGTACCATACTCCCACTCTACGGAGCACTTCATGTTGGTAACGCTATACTTGATAACTTTGAACATTTTTTTTTATATTTTGTATCACCTTGGACCCCAAGCTTTCATTTCACGGCGATTAGTGCATTCTCTAATGTTGTCATAACGCGAAACGTTGTTAATGAGGCCTCAGATCTCTCTTTTCAGCCATCATTGAAATATTGCGCTCCTTTGTAAGAAGAAGAAAAGATGTAAAATAATAGTTTGAATTCACTAATGGACGTTTCCGCTAACCTTGTCACCAGGCTGGGGATGTTTACCACTTAACACAGATATGTTTGTGTCGTGTATTTGTGGTTACATTCGCTACATTTCCCAGTAAGGGCAACTCACGCTATTGATAAGCCCCAAGATTATGCACGTATGTAAATTAGGCATATTTGCCATTGATCTCGTCTTCGTTATAATGAATAGCGTTAATTACTTTGCTGATTATATGAAACATTCAACTGTCACACTTTAAGTGGTCCAGTGTTGATACACGTATACATAACATGTGTATTAGAATCTTCTTCTTCGTTTTAACGTGCTTTTATACCCATTTTTATATGGGGTATCATTCATAAATATCTCAATACTGGTTTCATTAAAATTATAGAAGGTACTTTAGGGGTGGAGGTAGCGTCTAAATGAAAAGATGTTGATTGGGCGTTGTAATCCTACCAAAACCTAAGAAAAATACATATTGGCTAATGATAGAGAGGGAGAGAGAGAAATAAAAAACGCTCAGCAGCTTTACCACATTAGAAAATAAAAAACATGAACAAAAGCGCATAAGGTTCAAGTTAAGATGCCTGGCTTTATCGTTCCTATCGGTTTAAAAACGGGTTCTCTAAATACAGGTTACCTACCACATTCGTCTCCTGATCCTTTCTCTTTGCTGTAGGTCTCCATCTGTGAGGGAAAAGAAGAACAATTAAAGTTTTTCTCTCTCTTTATTTGTGAATGAATTATCTTTCTATGCATTTAAAATGTATTCAGTGTACATCTCCTCTAATGGCACTGTCAAACAGTCGAGGAATTTAACTCCTTCGGCAAACCGGTTTTCTTATGATTTAGTGATGGATTAAATTGTTGTTTAAGCTTCTCTTTTATAAGTGACGCAACGCTACCTTAGCTATGAAATGTAACTGAGATTCAAGACAAATTATACATCCACCGAGCGAGAGAGTGCCCCTAAGATAGGGTAATTCGATGCGCTGCTGATGAGCCTTCTGTGTGGGTCTATGAATTGGCAAGTGTTGTGGAAATTTTCTACTGAGAGTTCATCCATGATTCAGCAATTAAAGTATAAATGTGGCTGTATAATTATTTTCCTCTCATGAGTCACCATCGATTAAATTCAGCAACTTGCTTAATTTTGAAGCAATTCAAGCAACACTTTCTCTCTATCACTGGTCATTGGGTCTAGTCCGTACTTGACTGGGCGACCAAGAAAAGCCAGACGCAGACGGTACTTAAGCCCCTTGAATATGCCTGGGCAGGGCGTGGAGCTGGGTGAAGGCTCCAGCACCAGTAATGGGCAAAAGGCGCCTGCATTTCAGTCAACTTCCGTTTCACGCGACAGTTACAACCGTTTAAGAGGAGAGAGAAAGAAAATGGTTATATTACGTAATTTTCAAGCAGTCCACAACAGATGTACCATGTACAATCTTGAAGAAGTAACAGAACGACCATTCATAGTGACTATTATAGTGATTCGATCTTGATTTGACGTCTAGCTTGTAACAGAGACTTCTCTATGTACAACTATTCGTCATCTACAGAGTAGTGTGGTATTTGCTTTTTGGGTGTACTCATTTGTTTATTTTACTGGTGGCTCAAGTCTTATAAATATGATACTTCCTTTCAAATGCTGCACTATTATATGAAATTAAAGGTTTATACATATTTTGCGATTAACTATAAAATATTATGTAATACCCAATTTCCTCTCGTTTATTCTATCTAGAGAGAATTCGGAAAACAATTAAGTGAACCGACAGGGTGATACCGAGTCACTTACCTTGCAAGTTTTAAAATGTTCTCTTCTCATTCAGTTTCCAGTCAAGAATGAAACTTTCACAGAAAAAAAAATCAGAGCACTAACTCCATTGTGTGTAGGAAATCATAACTGGCATTACTCACAAAATCAGCATGATAGCTTGGCTTACGAATGACTGAGCATATGGTTCTTCTAATGTTCTCCCTCTTTGAGAGCTTCAAGTTTCGCATGCATTCAGCACGTCTTTTATGATTAATATTATCATAAACTGGGTTAACGAGAGTACTGAGTCAAATTTCTAGACTCTTATAAGGTTATCCCACAAGCATTGCTTAGAGATTGGAGCAGGGAAGAGTTAAAATGTTAGACAGCGAGGTAGGAAGAGGACGAAGAAAACGGATGAGTAAAAGTAAGAAAGCAACGCAGCAGGGAACAAAGTGATGCCACAAAGAACCTTGAGAACATTCTAGTGTTCTACACAAAGTATATGGCAAGTATAACGCAGCCGGCCGCCCCCCGAACTCCCGCCCCCCTCTCCATCAGCCTTGAGGCGTCCCTTTATTTTAATGTATAGTCCCATGTGGTGGTAAAACAATGCCCCCATCCAATCAAAGTCCGATGGAAATGTGGGATGGGGGTGGTGGGAGGTAAGAGCCGGTTTCGAAGGATGTAATGAAAGAGAAATATATATATATATATATATATATATATATATATATATATATATATATATAATGTGGATGTATATATATATATATATATTGTATATATATATATATATATATATATATAATATATATATATATATAATATATATATATATATATCGTTAATTTCAAATATGCCTAAATCCTGTAGGTTACATAGGTCTAGACCCAGACGAATTTGTTTAATGTACACCATATACTTCCTCCTTGAATTTGAGAACTTAGGAGTAACAGTCATTAAGAATAAATTTGTCTCATGATAACCGACACCCACAAACACACACATAAACCAAATCAATTATGGTATGCAAATTACCAATAAGAACAAGCAACAGAACTTCAAATGATTGGAAAAGCTAAACAAAAGAATTCTACGAAAATCAAAAGCTTGAACTTGTTTTTCTCCCAGAGTCCACGAAGAAATCTTTTGTTGACATAACAGGAATTGTGTCGCTTATCCTTTAATGAATTCTCTATCATGCGTTGCACGTCTATTGATAATCAATCTTTTATCATAACAGATTACGACACCCCTCTTTCTCTCTCTTTCTCTTAAATCACGAATATCCTTTCTGCTAGATATTTTTTTGTAGAACAAAGCAACGGAACTGAGTTACGGTTAATGTGATACAAAGAGAGGAAAAGAAAGTTGCATGCAGTTGTCACAAAATTAATGGCTACGTTTATTGTTAAGGTTCATCCGGTCCATACCACTATTGGCAGATAACCGCTGGATTAATCGTGTTGAATATGTATCAAAAGAAGTCATTTGAAGTAACAAGGGAATAGGACAATCTCGCGTAAGCATCAGTCCTATATTAATGTTTTTCAGGAAAGGTAAAAGTAAAATCTTTCCAAAACACGAGTAAATTTCATGCTGTAATACTGAAATAATACATCTCACACATACACATTTACAGCACGGAAGAAAGGCAACAATAAACTGGCAAATGGCAAGTTGATACAAACACTGAAGCTTTTATAACATCAAAACACCTTCCCTGCACTGTGATTATGATCAGATACAGCTTTCACAGTTGCCAGTGGTGATTGGGTAAAACCTTTCATAACAGATAAACATCTGCGTGCACCATGACCCTTGAAAGCATGTCAGTGACGCATAACACACCCGCACTTACACTTGCCGATCGAACGGAGCATTACCTAATGGCTATCAGGAATTGACGTATTGCCCTCGAGCACTGATTCGCTTCATATCTTTTCAGCCTCGTTTCTGCAAAGACAGACGAAGGTTCCGATGAATATTCATGAAAGTGATCAGTATTTGGTAAATTAAATTACGTAAATCTGTTGCGTAGCTTGAATTTGAATCTAATGTATAATGGTAAACACAATCCAGCGCTTATCCTATCAAAGTGGGTCAAGTTCGTGTAGCCTTACGGCGAGGACGAGTCGCACTACTCACTAGCAACGGAAAGTCACGCGAATCAGTTGACTTTGCTGCGAAACGGGTCGATAAGGCAAAATAGTCTTTAACTCAAAAGATGTTAAACTATGTCATCTCCAAAGAACTTATTCTCATGACCATTTTTATCGTATTACTTCGAAACACCAGGCCGACATTTATTACTGAATATTTATTGCTCTGTCTCTTCGTGCGACAAAGTTGGGCGTAGGTATGTGGAAACACCCATAACCAGTGATTACTGGAATATCACAAGTGTATGGGATACTGAACCCTACCTAGCTGATCATTACCCACAACAAAACTAATACTTCTAGTATTGTTTTTTAAAAATACTATTTGCTTATATGAAAACACGTTGGAAAACACTTTTTATTGTCACGACGTAGTAAATCCTGATTCAGAAGATTCTCTAATACTGTTCTCTTTCACAACTTAGCAAGATACGGGCATCGACCTTCGCTTACAAAATACGGGTCACATCTATCTCTCTCTCTGTCCGGTAACGGCCCTCTCTACGTCATTCCGTCCACTAGAGTTAAAGGCCTTCTAAAGAGCCATAGCTTTTAAACTATATGAGATAAAGACTTCGCTGCTGGCATGCATACGCCATAGTGAAGCAAATGTGCAGAATAAGGTCACTCTGAAGCTCATACTCAGAAGTCAAACACCAAACATGAATTTGCCACCGTCTGAATCAATGTGTTGCACGGACTTCTAATGTTTCTCACTGCAACCGTTTGAGTCGTTTCGTCTCTGATAAAAATAAACTGACATAATTAAGCCAATTTTTAGACGGGAGCAAAACTGAAAATTTTGGATTTGCACTCTAGTGAAAGAGGAAGGCACACTTATATTTCGATTGGCGAAAATGTAGAAGAAAATCAAATATTGACGTGATACGACAATCAGCAAGAAGTTATGTGCATGCTGCTAGTAATTTTAACAAATATACCCTCTGAGAGAGAGAGAGAGAGAGAGAGAGAGAGAGAGAGAGAGATCCCGTTGTATATCTGTACATTACCCTTACACGAACATATGATAAGCAAATATTTGTATTTACACAAATACACTTAAACACGTATATAATCATATATAATAAGCGAGCAACTGCTACAAGATGGTATACTGTAGTTGCGTGTCTGCATGACAGATGCATGTGTACCATCACAAGCAAGTAAATGTCTTCGTGCATATAATATTCTTTCATACAAAATGGTTTCCCATAATAAGATTGTGACTAGAAAAATGACACGTTACTGTATACACACACACACATATATATATATATATATATATATATATATATATATATATATATATATATATATATATATATATCAATACAGCACAGAGGACCCGTGCTTGAGAATATAAAATCCACGTCAGAAGGTGAGTGAAAACCGGGACTTTGAACAAGTACTTCGTAGTTTATTCTACAGATTAACAAACTGTAATTCCGGCCCCCCCCCCTCTAGTTTGTTGTATATAAAAGGCTCTGTCAGCTTCTTTTGTGTTAAGTGTGAACTTGAAAATGCAGAATAAACTACAAGAAGTTCTTGTTTCAAAGTTCTGTTTTCACTCACCTTCTGATATGGATTTTATAATATATATATATATATATATATATATATATATATATATATATATATATATATATATATATATATATATATATATATATATATATATATATATATATATATATATATATACATATACAGTATACAGAATGTGTGCGTGTGTGTGTATGTGTAAAACATTAGCATCTTAAAAAGAAAACGGAAATCAACTATGTTAAATAAGCTTTGGTAAATAACATAAAGTAAATAAACTGTTCCACTGGCAACTGTAATGACAGGTTAAGAAAGTCAAAGTCAAACTTCCCGCGTTTGCGATTGTATCTTGAGCAAATGTATTTCTGGATTAAAAATAATCCCACCAGATTGCTTTATAAAATAATAGAACATATCAGAGTTCATTCAGTTCATATAAAATTATACGTGAGGCTATCTAAAGTACAATTTCTTCGAAATAGTTTTATTTTTCCTAAAACCGAACACAAGTGACGTGTGTGTTGGTTAGCCATGTTGAGGTGAAAGTGTTGGTGTGTTGATTGATGCCGTTTTAGAGGGCTATACTACTGGAATCACCTTCCTTGAGGCCTCGCAGACAAAAGTGACAGTCTTTGTTGAGTTCCAAGTAAAAAGAGACCATGTTAAACATGTGGAAAGTTCGAGAATTGACAGAAAAAGTGTAAGTATGAAGAAGTGTCATCGCTCAACTCAGCTGATTGAAAAACATATAGCCTGACGATGGGGTGTCTGGGTTCGAGTTCAGTTTCAGGTTTTTTTTTATGCCGTACAAATTGATGAGAACAGCAGGACGTCGTCGTCCGTGAAGGGCGATTTTTCCTTTGTCCCGGTGGGATTGAAATTAGACCACAACGGAACGGAATAAATAGCAACAAAGACGGAAGTGTAAAAACTCTTGGTTGGAATCTTGTCAAAGGGGTGACTTTCTTAAAATTCTCGGAATGAATTCGGCTGGGGGGGAATTCCCACAGGTGTTACGAAAGAGGTGTATGTGTGCACCTCTCCACAGTCTACACTCCCAGGGCAAGGACGTCTGTGTGTGTCGAGATGATCGGAATTTTAATGAATTTCAAGCTATTGAATTGTTACCATCCAATAGACGAGAATAAACTAGGCTAACCTAGCAAAGTATCCCAGTACCATGGCACAGATGAGCTTCCTGTGTTGGTAGCCTAACCTAGGCCGAAGTGGGATCACCCTGAGCTTTCTTTTAGGTTACCATGATTGTTGTTCAAGATAGCCCAGGCCTAACTGGGTTTTTCATATTTATGATAGCCGTAATTTGAAGACTCAGACCGAGGCTAGCCAGTGGGGTTTGCCTGATTACCACTCTCCCCCTGTGGTTAGGTAGATATATTGCCAATGCTAGTATCGTTTGCTAATGGGGGAGGTCTAGGCAATTCCTAATTCAGATTAATAGGTTAGTGGGTAGGCGGATATCAATGCCATACATGCGAGGATGAAGTTATAAAAAAATGATTTGGGAGTCGTAGCCTAGCCTACCTGGATTTTTGTCTTGTCAACAATGCTTTCTAATATTCCAGGTCAAGATTTTGCCCATGCCTTAAGAAACACTGACCTTTGCCCAGTTTAGGTGGAAACATTTTTTGTGACCGTATGTGTAGCCTACTAGTTCAGTATCTTAAACTTTTCAATTATTTTACCTTTATCCATATCAAATTTTTATCTTTTATACAAAAATTGTAAGTAAAAAAAGACTTGGAAGTTAAGGAATGCAGTTCATTGGGTCTTGGTGACCTAATTTATAAATAATTCATCATAAAGTACTGTATTTAATTTGTAATATTAGGGGACTGTCTACTACAGATTTACAGCCCACTGTTACAGTGTGAGCAAGGAATCTTGAGTGAGAGAGCTCTACAAGGGAGACTTCAAGTCCTTTGTAGGTTAATTGATGTAAAATCTCAATAACTTGGAAAACAGTTTGGAAATCCCACCCTCAAAGTTTATGATAGCATTTTGGTGGTCCAGGACAACTAGGTACTGTACCCCCCAAAATGACCATCCATATTGTTTAGCCTAACCTGTGCTGGCAATTATGTATAAACTAGTGTAGGTTAGGTAGAATGATGTGGATGGGCAGTTTGAGGTACAGAGTATTTAATTTCCACTAGACTTTCATAGTGTTAACATTAATAATAACACTTCAGTGTTGCTAGCCTTACCTTAGATTCTTGATTCCAAATTTTATAAGTTAATTAGATGTTAAGCCAAAATAGACTACTTTGGTATTGAAGCCTCCCTTAGAGTGTTCTCTTACCCAGAGTCCTTAATAACACTGTAGTAGTGAGCTGTAAAGCTGTAGTAGGCAGTCTTTTTTAATATTACAAGTCAACTAGAATATTTCATGATAATTTATTACATAAATTAAGTGGATGAACTATTTCTTAGTCTTGGGGTAAAGAATAAAAGGTTAAAATTATAGGAAAGACTGTACAATAATAGCAAACATAGCATTGTATGTTATATACATCCTTTCTACAAATATAATGCTGCACCATTTAATGAATTGCTTCTGCTTTTTTATTTCAAACCTGACATGAGGTACATGCTTACTGTGCATGATTTTATTGCATAAAAGGTTTCCTTCTAAGGAAGTTGAAAAATTCTGTAGGATTTTATTGCATAAAATCATGCAGAAATTTTTCAACTTCTAAGGAAGCTGAAAAATTTCTGCATGATTTTATTGCATAAAATTCTTCCCTCTAAGGAGTTGAAAAATTTCCTTCTGCAAACAGTTTTCTTTTGATTTTACAGTAATGTTTTATCATTAAGCAACCTTGTTTGGATGTTACAGACTTTATTTTTACTGTAGCTACCAAAGGAAGCATTCCACTCTAGCTTGAAAATTCATTAGTGCTTGGACAATTTTGGCACAGTTGCAGTATGTTGGAATAGAGTTAGGCTATTTATCAACCAGAATTTAGTTTATAGTGTATCTGAAAAAAGGAAGACTCTAGTAATGAAAGAACTTGAATCCTAGAAAACATTCAAATCCCAGACAGTTCGATACAAACTGCTGTTCCTAAGATTAATATCACTGTCCAAGAGAAAGTGAATATCTGAAAGAAAACAAATTGCAATAAAAATAAAACTGTCAGTGGAGAGAGGCATTTACGTATATAATACAATTATACCCATCCAAAAGGTGTGGTCTTATTTATGATGTTTTATAGGTTTGGTGTACAGTCATTGCTTGCAGTTTTAAGCCACCTTCATTATTAAAGTTTTAATTTTTTTCAGATTGAAGGATAAACACAAAATTCTGCTTGATACAGTAACACCAAACAGTAGTACAGCTCCTTTGTTATTTTTATTTTACATATTTTTTTATGTTTATGGTAATATTTTAAAATAACACTGCTGAGACTGTTCTAGCACTTGTAAGTTGTCAAACTAAAATGATGAGTTTGGTGGTGTGTGAAAGCCAACTTGATTGCTTGATGGTGAAATGCCACTTTATATATAGCACATACTGAAGGCCAAAAGAAAATGCACAGCTTGTAAAATATGTGCAATAAAGTCGTATCTAGTAAAACGTGGTTGCTCTCATGTCAGTTACGAAATAAAAAAAAGGAAGTAGAAAAAGTAGTTAAACTGTTGTATTTGTGGATAGGATTTATCATACTGTATTATGTTTGCTGTTATGGTCTTACTAGTTGTAAACGTAGCCTACATACAGTATACAATTGTACTTGGTAAACAGCAGTGCAAACAAATGTTTTGCAGAATTTTTTTTTATGGATTGCCAATACAGTAACATCAACAGTTCATTAGATTTGTAACTGATGAAAAAAATGAGTACAGTAATGAGATGCAGTTTACAGTTACTATACTTATATTATTTTGAGGAGATTGTAGCAGTGTTAGTTTAAATACAGTGAACTATATCCTCTTCATAAAGCCTAAAGTACACTTATTTTCAAATTTTAGAGGAGTAATTTCCATACCTATATTCACAGACTTCATCTTGAAGTAGGCATTAAAAATTTTGTGTTTAAATTGATTGCTAGAATGGTTTCAGTATCAGTAGTTTAGGTATTTGGTGAAAGCACAGTAAGAACTGCGGCATTGTAGTTGCTTCATAAACATTTCACTGCAACCCTGTTTGCAGTGTGTGACCAAACTGGTTTTGTGAGCAAGTAATCTTGAAGCTGTTTAAATATGAGGCCAGAGATAATTTTCACCAAATTTTTTTTTTCTTTGGGAAGTCATAATTGTTACTTCATTATCAAAGAGAAGCATATCTAATAGATACTGTATTTGACTTTGGTATAAACTACATGTATTGGTAAGAATGGACTACTCTTGAAGGTGTGTGCATGTGTACCACAATATGCACATGGTTTACCTTATGTGTTCTTGGTTGTTCATGGAAAAGTCTTGTATAATAGAATAAAAGTTTTCATCGAACTGACAAAGTGTTACTGATTAAAAATAACTGTACGAACCAACACCCTCCCCTTTAGATAGGTCATTGGGAAGGGGGATGTTTAATTAGCAAAAGCTAGGGGATTGATAACCACTCCAAGTGAAGTTAGATCAGGTACGTTAGCATGTGTCCTTTTATACAAGGTTATGGGGTTCCAGTGGGAAAAGCCACTCCCTCTTTGTCAAAGAGGATTCATCTCCCTAGGGTGTGATGTACTCCTTTATGTAAGGGTTGAGGGAGTGAAGCTTCTCCTTTTTCTTATCGGGCCACGTAAGAGACAATGCCCCAAGTTACCTCAAGTTCAGGTATATCCTCAAAATGCAGGAGCGTATTTAGTGGTGATGTGTAAGGGGAAGGATGTTAAACTGATCCTTCCTCATAGATGTGATGTAATGAGCATACTCAAGTTTCTATATTTTACCTTCTTGAGTCAGTTATTTTAAATAAGCATTTCATTTTAGAGATTTTTTTTTCATAAATTAAGAATAAAGAGTACAGTATTGGAATCTTGCAAATATATTTGTTCCTATGGGATTACAAACACTATGCCTTTTGTGTATGGAGTATCCTTCCATGCATGCTCAGGAAATTTACTCCATATATGAAAGACTACGGTTTGTATACTTAGGAAAATATGAATTACTTGAAAAATTTACCATTTTTATTTACTGATTTTTAACATTTTAAAATGCACCTCTAGTTATACCCCCCAGTATTGAAGAGAGAGAGCCAAAGTTTGCATTCTGCAGAATTTAGTGGTAAAAGGACAAATGTGTAGCCTAATCCAAGGCCACTGAAATGTTCAGTCTCTATTTTATGAATTATGGAAATTATTCCGCACAACAAATAGTGTATAAAAAAAATTGTACCAATATGCATCAGCACATTTTACTATTGAGCATAGTTGTTTGTAAATGGCCAGATTACATCAAACCTGCAGGCTACAGTTCCAAAACCAGCAAGATTAATTGACCAAGCTTACACATACATTATTAGTTTATGTAGCTTGCGATAATACTGTAATAAGTGTTTCAAACTGCAGGCTAAGCCTCTACAATTAGCCAGTTTACATTCATTAAGTAAGACTGCCGTTGAATAGAAACTCAAATATAAGTTTGTTCTTGCAATTAAATAACATAGATTTGTCACCATATTGTAGAACAGCTTGACATCTGGCTAAAAAGATTTCTTCATCCAGCTGTAAAATTGCTAAAAATTGTAGATTGCTTATGTTGCCAGGTACTCAACAAAATTGGTGCTGCTTGTTGTAAGAAGTTGAAAATAAACTTGTTCTTGCTCAAAAGTGAAAAAGAATGTCTGAATAGTCTCGTTTCAGTCCAAAATTGAATGTTATAAAAAAAGTTAATTTTTGGCTTTTTCTGAAAATAAAAGTGGGTAGAAAAACAATTAAATGTAGGCTACTCAGGAAAATCTGGTAAAGGGTTAAACATCCTTTTATAAAGTTAATATCTGGTAAAGGGTTAAACATCCTTTTATAAAGTTAATATTTGGTAAAGGGTTAAACATCCTTTTATAAAGTTAATATGTTACGTTATAAAGGTCTGCTGATAGTGCTGGATTATGGGGCCAGTTTTCCAAGGCCCGCAAACAAAATGGGAACCCCCTAAACATAAAACTACAGTATCTTTAACCTTTTGATATTACCCAAACTAGAGCTTTAAAAATGATGATGGCAGGGGCTACAGCGCCAATAACAACAAAAAGTTAGTGTGTTGTCTCAGTTTGGCATTTATTTTCCAGAGACATAATTCATATTAAATGTTTAATGCTGGCATCGCTGTGGAATGATGATTGCTTAAATGGTAGATACTGTACTATACTGTATCATCAATATTTTATGTATGACTTATGATACCATTTTATACATTTTCTGGCTAAGTGTTAATGCTTTTTGTTGTAATTTGTAATCTGTTATTACAGTTTTATAATCTACCAGTAACCATTTAAGAAAGTTCTCCAAAAATGCCAGAAAGGTGGACATAAGCAGGAAAAATATACAGTACTGTACAGGAAAACTTGTATGGCTAAAATGTGGGAAAGGGAGCTTGCTGGAAAAACATATTCTAAAGAGATCAAAAGTATACTTGTGAATGCTGATACTTACAGGCCACAGATTATAAAAGAAAAAAAGGAAGAATAAAAAAAACAGTTTACCATGGGAAATAACTACTGTATAAATTTAAGATTAAAATATACAGCTGCCTTTGGCATTAACTGTAATTGAAGATGCTGCCTCTTGAATATACAAGAACTTCAGACAAATAAGCTGATGCAGTGATGTTAGATATCTATAAAAATGAAAATTTAGAGCAAATGAATAAGTATGTAAAATAGAAGCCTCACAAAAAATAAGAATAGTTGCCCTATATATACCAAATGAAATAACATTCAGTAATGAAACAAGACTCGTAAATATTTTTGATAATGAACTAAGAGAAAATTAATGTGAAGCTGTTGAATTGTGGATTGATGACTGAAAACAGAAGAATAAAAAACTATAAATATCTTTACTAATTTTAGCTTGATAAGCCTTGCAAATGGGTTATGGGGTTTCCAGAATTGATGGAGTGTCTTGCCTGCTCAGTAAGAATAGTTTTAATAATTCTCTAAATTTGTAAGAGGCCCCCCTCCCAAGGAAAGCCTACCCATGCCCCCCTCACTGATCTTAATCTGAAACTGCTGACTGTTTATGTAGTATGGCTTTGGTGGGGTAAATGTGTGTGTATGCGTGTGCGTGCGTGCGTGCGCTAAACTCATGGTTTAAGATTATTACAGTGTTCCAGTAATATGATTAGTACTGTAATGTCGTCACTACTTTGATGACAAGCCTGACTATCTGTAATTTATTATGATGACTGCCACTGTGATGGAAGTCTTGTGAAGTTTTGGTGTACTGGTTCCTAGTAAGGAAGTCTCTTACCCCTGTAGGGTTTTATGAGTTTCAATAAGCATGGATTTTTGAAGTGGTAATTTTATATAAGTGTAACATTCAAAATGATTTATATACAGTGTTAGTTCAAGTACAAGCAGGTGCTGATTTACATTAATTTATAAGTGATACATGACATCTATTGAAAATTGTTGTTTTTAAAACAGATGAAGTGGAAATAGTATGTTCTTATAAATATTGTACTGTACATCTTAAGAAAATCATTTCCGTCAGAATTCATTCATATGAATAATTTTTTTTTTTATTTATTTACAGCACTAATATGGTGATGAATTACACTGAAGTGGAAGCAAAAGTTCGAGAAGCTACAAACGATGAAGCATGGGGGCCAACAGGTAATGTTTTCTCAGGTGTTGTATATCATGTCTGAATCGTAATTATGATACCCAAGATCTGCATATGAGATTGGAGTACTGTACAGTATAGGCTAAAAAAAAAAAAAGTGTGAAATAGCTTGTCTACTTACTACTGTTACTTAGGTGTGTATTCCTTGCAAGTTTTTTTTTATTACAGTGCAATTTGAAACTATTTTAGAGCAATAGTAAATAGCTTTGGGGACTACATGTTGAATGATAAGGAATTAAAAAGTCCTTGAAAGTGCTAGAGCTTTCATAAAGCTTGTATCTAATTAGGCAGTAATTCTTAAATATGCATAATAATCCGTTGTTATAGAACATGAAAGACAGAAGTATGTCCTGTTTAACAATATCTTGTTATTAGGGTAAAATAGGGAAAATGGCTTCATATGTTTTGTACAATTTGTCTGATTCCTCTTTGCATATGAGATGAGCATCGTGAGTGATATTGTTTATCTTAATTTATTCAGGAATTTGCTTTCAGGAAATATAAATAAACCTGGTTTACATTTTTCATAAACGAGTTAAGAAACTCAAATGGATCAAACACATGACAAGTACAAGGAGGAAAGATTTTAATTGTGAATGTATTGCTAAGATTAATGTTCTGTTTCATGTAAGTAACTTACCAAGTAATTACATAGCTAAGGTTTCTACTCGTGTGGCAGCCTTCTTTAAAAATTTGCGGTAGCACTTTTTTTTTTTGTGTAGATGACAGGCTCCGCCCACTATTGGAGCACTCAGGGGAAACAACCAGCCGGTTAGTTCAATTGTGTTTTTGCCGCGGCTTATCATATACCAGCACCATTGCAGCAGCTTTTTTTGACTTTTCGGTTGTCTTTACTGGACTTCGGTGAAGTATTATCACTTTATTTTGGTAGCTCATTAATTTTTTTGGATCAGGATCCTAATTTTATAGAGTTATGTCAGATTCTAGCTCTTCTTAGTTTTCGCTATTGGAATAAGTTCAAAGGGATAGGAAGAGGAAAGCAGCTTCTAGAGCCGAGAAACAATCATTTAGCTTAGAAACCACTCCTAAACCTAGTTTAGAAGCTAGTCCTGCTATTCCTTCTACTCCTATTTCCACTTTTTCTCCTAATGCTGGCCCTCCTACTATTCATCCACCTACTCCAGTGCCTGGCTTCCTTGTTTCTGACCCTAATGCTATTGCCAGTCTTAAATCTAGGTTCAATAAGAAGGTAGGTCTTGTAGTTAGTACAATGGCAGAATTGGGAGAGTCACTGAAAGTGCTTATGGATAGTGTTCACAGAAAAGTTGATATGTGACAGTCTAGTGCAAGTGGAGGAGGTGGCTACTCGTCCTGTCGGTTCTAATAGACGAAGGTCCCTGTCATACTCCCCTGAACCTGGGAGAAGATATACTGGAAGCCCAAGGAAGGCCAATGGGGTTTGCAAATGGGTAGTCACCCACTAAGTCGAGCCTGTTGTGCAATCCCAGGTATCAACGGACAACCGTTGGAAAGGCGTCTCATTGGATGTCCACCAGTTGTCTTCAGTTCCAATGATTCCAGTGCGGACAGGAGGCACTGCAAGCGATTCCTAGATTTGTCACATCCTTTAAAGTGCCATTCAGGTGAAGTTGATCGCTGTTATGATCCGCTTCCTGTAAGCAGTCTTAGCCCACAGCCCACAGTTACACTGTGGACTCGTCTGTCTGTGCCTCAATCCATCATCCTTTCTTCCACATGGGACAGTCCAGAGGACTTCTCTGAGTGCCCAACCACTGACCCTCACTTGGCCCCTAAGCGCCCAGCGAACTCTCTCATGTGCCCCACGTCAGTGTCCAAAACGCCTGTCTCCTCTCAAGCGTTCGGCACCACTTTCTGAGCACCTGGCACCACCCGAGTGCCCAGCGCCAGCTCCTGAGCACCCGACACCAGTTCCCAAGCGCCCGGCACTAACTCTTCAGTACTCGTCACCTGCCTCTGAGCGCCAAGCACCCTCTCCCAAACGTATTGCTTCTCTTCAGTAAGCACATACGCCTGTGAGTTCAAGACAGACCTTCGTGGTTCCCATTAGCAGCATTTGGCTAAGATTATGGGCTTGCTGACTCACACTCTGCTTCAGAGGCTGTCTTGGGGCTACCCCCTGTCCCCTGGTCTCCTCAGCAGAGGAGGAAGGTGATCAAAAACCTGCTCTTCTGCACTATTTGTTGGCGAATTTTCCCTTGCACCTTGTTCAAAGTGGGTATTTGTCTTATGTCACTGGGGAAGCTCCTTCTCTGGGAGTTGCTGCCTCCTCCCAATGGAACTTCTCTGGTCTCATTGATTCTTCTCGATGTTCTGTGTTTTCGTTGGTGAAGATTATGTTTTCGTTTGCAGAACTAGACCACCTTGTCAAAGATGTGTTCAAGGTGTTTGAAGTATTTAATTTGCTCGACTGGACAGTGGGGGCACTGGCCAAGAAGATTGAAGACTGTCAAGTTTTTTGTCTTGATATCGCCTCGTACTGGCTGGGAGTCCTGTCCTGCGGGACAAGGCCATTAGGGATGGCTCTCAGAGCTTGCCTCTCTTTTTTCTCTTTGTGTCTTGAAGAAGAGGGAGGAGAGAGCTCTGGTGCTCCTTTACCACTAAAGGAGTCACTCAGACACAGAAGTTGGCCCTGTTGTTTAGAAGTTGGCCCTGTTGTTTTGCCTCTTGACCATCGCCACCTCTTCCCTCAGGACCCGGTTAGTCAGATTGCATCTGATTTGCAAAAGAAGTCCACGCGAGGAAATGTTGTCACAATTCTCCAAGTGTCCCAAGGATTCAACTTCTTTTGCTCCTAAGATGACATTTCCACTCCAGCAACAGCCCTTTCATGGAAGTAGGCCCAGATCTCAGTCTAGGACCTGCCCCTATGTCCGTTTCACGACCAGGTCCATCAAGAAGGGCACAGCCAAGACAGTGCCCAAAAAGTGAGATGGAAGTCCTTCCTAAAACGGTAGGGAGCCAGGCTTCACAGTTTTGGGAGAAATGGAGGATCAGAGGGAGTAGAGCGAAGGGTCATCAAGGCTGTAAAGAGAGCTATGTCCATTCCTGGAGAGAGCCCCCCATTAGTCAGCTCCTCCCATCATAATGTCGTGGGCTTATAAAGGCTTAGAGAGACATTCAGCCCCCTTTGGCGGAGGTGTCCCTCACTCATCTAAAAGAGGGCCATAGAGCAGAGTGGAGAACACCAATACAGAGGTTTCTACAACCATCTCTTTGTATGCCCAAAAGTCTTTTGGGGCTGGAGGCCAGTCCTAGATACAAGTGCCCTCAGTTGCTTTGTCTGGAAGACGAAATTCAAGATGGAGACGAACCATTCAGTTCTCTCATCCATTCACCTGGGCGACTGGATGATAACCTTGGATGTGCAGGGTACGTACTTGCACGTTCTAATCCACCCAGACTCCAGGGAGTATCGAAGGTTCGTTTCAGGACAAAGTATTTCAGTTTCCCCCCTTTTCAGCTTTTCTATGGCTCTCAGGTGTTCACTCGAGTCCCGCCTTACTCCTCAAGGAAATGGGTCCATCAAATAGGGATAAACGTTGGTCTGTATCTGGACGACCGGCTGCTTCGATCCCCATCAAAGGAATAGTATATGGAGGACATGCACAAGATTCTTCTCACCCAGGAACTGGGTCTTATCAATCTACAGAAGTCCCAGTTGACCCTGTCGCGAGAGATTCTGTATTTGGGGGTGACTTTCAACTCTGACTTTTCAGGCTTTTTCATCACCCAAGAGAATTTCCGGCTGCCTTCAGACGGTCCGCAGCTTTATAGCCTTCCTGTTCCTGCTCGGCTCAGCAATGGATGACCCTTCTGGGGACCCTAGCATCCATTGAGTCATTTGTCACGCTGGGTTGATTGCACATGAGAGTTCAATTCTTTCAAAAGGCCAATTGGGACAGGAAAACACAACCGGACTCCTACATGTTTCCGATCACCCTGGAGATCAAATCGGACCTGCAATTGTGGCTGTCCGAAGACTATATCAGAAGGGAAGTCCCTTCAGCCTCTGAACCCCGAACTAGACTTGTATTCAGACGCCTGGGGAGCCCTGCTGGGAAATCAGGAGGTATCCAGTACATGGATCCCAGAGCAACAAAGTCTACACATAAATATAAGAGAACTGAAGGCGGTTCATCTAGGCCTTCAGTACTTCTCGAACATGGTCCGGAACAAGACATTACTAGTGCATGTAGACAATACCATGGTCTTAGCCTATATCCAGAAACAAGGTGGCACTCACTCCTCTCTCTACCAGGCAGCAAGAGATCCACTCATGTGGATGGATCAAAATTGAGTGACACTGGTCACCCGGTTTATCCAGGGGAAATTAAATGTCTTGGCAGACGAGCTAAGCCATTAGAAAGCAGTTCCTTCCCACTGCCGAATGGACCCTGGATCCCCTGGTCTGTTTGGATCTTTGGAAACTTAAGGGCAGACCAACATTAGACCTGTTTGCCACCTCCAGAAACCATCAACCTCTCTCTCTTGCTCTCAGCCCCAGACCCTCTTGCATGGACAGACATCATGTTAAGACTGGTCCAATCTGGATCTTTTACACCTTCCCACCTTTCAGCATGGTCAGGAGGTGATAAACAAGTTTCAAACTCATCACAACGCAACTTCTGACCCTCATAGCCCTGTTTTGGCCCCTGAAGGAGTGGTTCCCGACCTTCTACGGTTATTGGTGGATTTCCCAAGACTTCTTTCCCAAAACTGCATTCTCAAACAGCCCCACTTGAGGAGACACCACCAAGGGCGGTCCACTCTTGCTCTGACAGGCTTCAGTCTGTCCACAAGCGTGTCAGAGCAAAAGGTTTTTCAAGGGGAGTTGCAGAGGTTATTGCACGATGCAGGCGTGAACTCTTCTAGCCTCATCTACCAGGCTAAGTGGGTAGTCTTTTGTCGATGGTGCATCAACCATAATGTGTCTTCTTCAGAGACATCTATAACTCAGATTGCTGATTTCCTCCCACATCTGAGGAGCTCTAGAAATTTGTCGTCTTCCACCATCAAGGGGTATTGAGCTATGCTTAGCTCAGTTTTTAAACACAGAGGCCTGGATCTTTCATCAAACTTGGATCTTAACAACTTCTTCAAGTCCCTTGAGGAAGGATGATCTGGTCTCTTGGAACCTGGACGTGGTATTAAAGTGGCTAACAGGTCCTACTTTTGAACCCCTTCATTCCACTTCTCTGAGGAATCTCACTCATAAGACACTATTCCTTGTTCCTTTAGCTACTTCTAAACATATCAGAGAGATTCAAGCCATCGATAAAAGGGTAGGTTTTTCCTTTACCCTAGGTTTTTTTAGGCCGTCCAAGCTCTGGCCTTGTTCTTTTACCATTAAGAATTTAATGGACATCCTAGGCTCCAAGGAAGAAGAGAGGGTACTTTGTCCTGTCAGAGCTCTGAGACATTACCTGAGCAGGATTGAAAAGCTCAGAGTTCCATCCTCTTACTAAGAATACATTATCGTTCTTCCTGAAGGACTTGATTTCTGAGGCACATTCATGGATTCAGGAGGACATTTTGCCTATTTTAAAGTGAAACTCTTGACGTCAGGGCAGTAACTACCTCTTTAGCTTTCAGGCACAATGTGTCCCTTTCTTCCATTCTCCAGTCGACCTACTGGAAATGCAAGTCTATTTTTGCATCACACTATTTAAAGGAGGTGGAAACTGTGTTTGATAATTGCATTACCTTGGGGCCATTATTAGTGGCTGGCATTCATAGGAAGCACTCTTTTTCTCCTACTATCCTTTTGCCTTGTTGTAGGGTTTCGAGTTGTTGGGGAGCCTGGTGGTACAGTGTACTTGGAGTACCCACCAGCCTTAGTTGATGGGTTGTGGTGTTTTCAGAGTAGGTGACAGCATTGTCTGGTTATTTTTAATTTGGTACTGTGCCCAGGGCAAGGGCACTTTTATATACTTTGCTGGCCATCAGGGCTATCCCCTGCTGCAAAGCTTCCACTGAAGTAGAGGCGACCCATGGCTCAACCTCCACACCACTACAGGTTAAGATGAGCACCAACTAGATTCAGTATTCACCTGAAGTACCTCTCTTACTACGTAAGGAAACTACAAGCATCGTATCAGTGCTGGCCAAATTTTCTATTTCAAAGTCATTACCATGCTTTAATGTTTTGGAGTAGAATATGTCCATGTATCCCACCTCCATTCAATGTGGAATTCAGCTATGTAAGTACTTGGTAAGTTACATGAAAATATTTTCATAATAAAATAAAGTTTCATGTATACTTACTAAGTAATTACAGAATTGGAGCTCACAATTGAACTAACCAGCCAGTTGTTTCCCCAAGTGCTCCAGTAGTGGGCGGAGCCTGTCACCTACACAAAAAACAATAGAAGCGCTACCACAAATTTTTAAAAAAGGCTGCTGCGTAAGTAGAAACCTTAGCTATGCAATTACTTGGTAAGTATATATGAAACTTAATTTTATTATGAAAATATCATTTTTGGGATAGAGTTTGGATGTTCATTTGCAGGGAGCACTCATGAAAAACAAAAAGAGGAAGTTGTTAAATTTTTCAAGCATTGTGTGAAGAAAGTAGAGAGGAAAAGAAATGTAAGGATTTGAGGAACACATTTTAAAGAGGTTGAAGTTGATTGGAAGGAGTTGGTTTTACTGTAAAATGGGAAATTGTACAGAAAATTATTTTACCAGCAATAAGTAGTAAAATGGGACTCAAGGAACAAAGAATTAATAAAATGGTGGAGTTTTTAAAATGAAGCCATAAAATAAATTTTTTATGATGCAAAAAGGGAAACGATACTTGAAGGTGGCTTATTATGATGCAAAAAAAGTAAAGGAACATTGCTTGAAGATAGCTGGTTCCTGTTTTTATTAGGATTCTTTTTATGTTTAGAAAGTGTAGACAGCATTGCAGGGATAGTCTGTGAACTTGTTTTTGTACATGTTTAGTGTAATTAAGAGTGTTGTTTTTAACCATTACATCACAAGACTGATAACTGCCATTTTTTATGTAATTCCAGTCTTCCCAAATTGTATAGGAATAATAAGCATATTTGCATTATCACAATAAATGTTCTACATGATTGGATTCATAAAAGAGGTCTTGGAATTGTTAATTTTCTTGTCTCTATTAGGCAGTTTTTATTATTTTCATTTTGATTAACCTAGTTGATAATGATAATGCAAGTGCTCTTATGTTCTCTTATACTTCAGTATTTAGTACTGTATTAGATATACTATACTGTGTCTATATGATTAGCTTATGTTTGTGAGTTTAGGTGATATTGTACGTTGTCTTATACGTATCATGTTGGTTTCCCAAAGGAAATGTGTTGTATTTATGAAGCTGTCTGTTGCGTCCGTAGACAGTGGTGTGCAGTATGACTGTGCATATTTTGAGGATGTTGTGGTTGGGGAAGGAGATGTTTTCAGCATTGTCGTGTCCTTGTCAGGTGACAAGAATGAAACGATTAAGTTTTGTTGCCTTAATTTGGTGTGTTTTGCATAAAGAGAATGGGTAAATATTAGCTCAGGTAGTTAAAAAGCCCAGAAAAGTAAAATGATTTAGTTGAGTGAAATAACGGTGTCTTATTTTTTACTTTTAATTATCATTTTGAGGAAGGACTTGAAATATTTTGATATATTTTAAATTTCATATGTGTTATCCTTTTTTTTTTGCTTGTAATGTCGAGTTATTTTTTTTGCTTGTAATATCGAGTCAGTAGTACTGTCTCACAGATTATGATTTGGACTAACCTTTGGATGTTAGGCTGTTATAACCGTCATGACCACAATCTACCAGTGACCTTCATATGCACAACAATTTCCTCTATAATCCAACTACCGGTCTATTAATTTCATATCATTACTGGCACTTTTGACTGAAAGCTACTTATGCTTGTACAGTTTATATACTTCTTGGATGAAATGTCCACTCAGTATTGTATTGTGGTAACATTATAATTACTTTAGGCTGGTTATGTATAGCTGATTTTACCTACGCACCCTTATTTGGACTTGAAATCTTGTATTTTAAGAAATAAAAGTCATTAGGAATCTTGTATTTTAAGAAATAAAAGTCATTAGGAATCTTGTATTTTAAGAAATAAAAGTCATTAGTAGATATGTAATGTATAATGAAATGTGCTTTTGGAGAATGTTAGCTCTTAAAAGTTCTTCATATTTAGAAGTATTCAGAAAATTCATATCATTGCAATTTGATGCAGATAAGTCGTTTTGATATGTTCATTCACTGATTGTGTAGATGTAGGGTTTAATTTTTTTCTATTAAGTAGCTTTGCTTTGGAAACAAAATTACTTTATACAGTACAATTCTTTTTTATTTTACAGATATTTGTGAACTGTGATTAGATTATTCTTTCACTGGTCGTGTTAAATAGAACAGTAACAGAATAATGGTAATGAAAAGTATATATTAGAGTATACACTGTACTTTATTTCATTTTTAAATTCTTGGTCTCATTCAAAGAGATAAAGATACAGGATATGCTAAGGTTAGATATCCTGTACTTAATGGTTGGGCTGTTAACATGCCAGCGTGATCATGGAGCAGGTATATATAGTTGTTGGAGACATATTCTGCATGTTCAGCAATTAAATGTAACCTTTACATGGGGAGTTTTTTGTGGATATATATGAACATTAACTGTGCTCTTTTGGGTATCTTTGTATGATCGAATGCCTTTGCAGTATTTCAGTTTAATTTAATACAGTCTGCAGAAGCAAGAATGCTTTATGTAAAATGAATTATCATACAGCAATAGGTCTGTCAGAGGTACAAATTAAGATGCTGAGGGCACTTGATATAGACTGGAAAGAACGTATACTGGAAAGGACATATACTGGAACAGTTGTGGGCAGTCTGGGAAGAGAAAGTAATGTCAGATGACTGGAATGAAACTCTGGTGGTAAATGTTTAAACTGAAGGTAGGTATTATGAAGTGTGGTAATTATAGTGGAATCAAGCTAACAGAAGTATGTTGAAGGCTTTAGAAAAAGTACTTGGTGAAAGGTTATGAGCAATTGTGAAAATTGGTGAGCAGCAGTACAATTTCATTAAAGGGATAGGTACAGGTGATGTCTTTACACTGTATTAAGACATATACAGGAAAAAGAAGCTGCAAGGTAATTGGAAGCTCTACTGTGCAATTATAGACCAGAAGAGTGCATTCTATAGCTTACTAAGGGAAATAGTGTTTTGGTGTTTTTTAAGATGAGGAAAGTGCCAGAAAAGTTGGTTAGGTTGGTTTAGTGATGTATAAAAGTGAACAAAGACAGCGGTGATCACAATCTGTGGCAAAACAGAAATGTTTGAAGTTAGGAGTTGGTTTGATTCAAAGATTGCCACTTAGCCTGTTTCTGTTTGTATTGGTTATGGATTTATTGGGTGAAGGAGTGAAAATCTTTGGGACTTGTTATATCCAGATGATATGGTGATTATGGCAGAGAGAGAAGAATTGCAAAGAGAGTTTAGATAGTGGTAGGAATTTCTGAATTGGGTGGTATGAAGCATTCTGTTCTGTGAAAACTTGCTGTGCAAGCTTATGCCATTTTAGGTATGATCCAGAAGAATATGAATCATTAACAATAATAAAAAATATGTACAGTACTGTACTTGTAGCATGTGTTTGTATATTTGCACAACAATCTTCAATCTTGTGTACAGAAATTTTAGAATTTGTTACTCATGTCTTATATTTGCACAACAATCTTCAATCTTGTGTACAGAAATTTTAGCATTTGTTACTCATGTCTTATTTTTTGCACAACAAATCTTCAATCTGTGTACAGAAATTTTAGAATTTGTTACTCATGTCTTATATTTGCACAACAATCTTCAATCTTGTGTACAGAAATTTTAGAATTTGTTACTCATGTCTTATATTTGCACAACAATCTTCAATCTTGTGTACAGAAATTTTAGAATTTGTTACTCTTGTCTTATATTTGCACAACAATCTTCAATCTTGTGTACAGAAATTTTAGAATTTGTTACTCATGTCTTAAGCTGTAGTGCTGTCAGATACTGTACTTGCAGATTGTGAGACTTACGGGAGAGTGAAATTGTTACTTTGTGGCATGCAGTACTTTTTAGATCATTGTATCATGTCTTGAAAGTTTCAGCAACAATGTTTATTTTTGCAGGCCCCCAAATGCAAGAATTAGCACAATCAACATTTTATTATGAACAATTCCCTGAGGTGATGGGAATGTTGTGGAAGCGTATGTTACAAGATAACCGTAATGCATGGCGCCGAACCTACAAGTCACTATTGCTGCTCAATTATTTAGTACGCAACGGTTCCGAAAGAGTGGTAACTTCAGCAAGGGAACATATATATGATTTAAGGACGTTAGAAAACTTCAAATTTATAGATGAGCATGGCAAAGATCAAGGACTTAATATAAGGTTGGTTGAGTGATGGTAAATTAATTTTTTTTCATGTTAGTTGGTAAGTAATTGAAATTCCAGTGATTTTTACTTTGCAAACAAAATATTTCCAGCAAAAATGTATACAAACCCAGTGGATGTCTAAAAGTGAGTGGTAATTCCTGGTGGAAGGTATGGCCTTTTGTTTCAAAACTATTATTATCTGTGGAAGTCAGATTTTATAAAAGTAGCGAGTGGGCAAAATCTATTTTATAAGAATATGTAATAATTTACATAATTTTCTTAGCATTCATATTAAGGCATATTAATTTCACTTGAACCCATCCGTCACTCATATACAGTCCTCAGTCACTGTTCAAATATCCTTAGACATGTTTGCAATAATCCTCACTGCATTCACTAGCCTTTTTCAGGACAAAAGGGCATCCACACAAAATCACAATAGTATATTGTTGATAAAATACTGAACTGTATGGATGGCTCAGGGTAGTGGGGAGTGATGACCGAATGTTCTACTGTATAGTTGGGAGGAAAAACTGTTTAAATAACCTCTATTTAGTCATGGAAATTGCTCAGTATTATGGGTATGCTGATCCCTTCATATGAATGTCAAATGCTGATTGACATAATAATGCTGATTAGTTTTAGGGTTAATAGTTAAAAGACTTTGGTGTGAGTTAATTGAAGTTCATACTCTTACATGCCCTCGGTCCTGGGGCCCTTTATGAGAAAGTGAACTCACTGAACTTTAGTGAAATGCAATGTTTAGTGTCTTTTATGGGTGTAAACTTGCTAGTTAGGGCTTGAGCTCTTATGTGAGGGTTTATTTTGTGCACTTACAGCACAGTTGCTTGTTAGATGACTGAAGTTAGTCTAATCTCTGAAGACCAAATGGTAATGTTGTGAGACAATTCAGGTGAAGGAAGGTGAAGCTGTAGTTGTATGTGAAAAATTTTTATATCAAGGTAGTAATAATATTGTTTTAGATATAGAGATATGAATGTTGTATGTTGCACTTATATTTTAGTTTGGTTTTAAACTTAAAGTTGTACAGTACATACTGAAGCAGATCTGATGTTAGAAATAATGTACAGTACAATGGCTCCCCTTACATAAATTCACACAGGCTCGTTTTAAACACTGCTTACTAGAGAAAATGGAAGGGGTAGACTAGTGTAGTGCAGTTACATATTTTGCAGGTGCATTTTCATGAGTCTGTTTTTATTGTTTTTATATTTGTTTACATGTACATAAGTTTTCATTGCATTTTATTGCCATATATACATTACAGTATATAGAGTACCTGTGAATCACACGTGTAATGCCATAACTTTTAACTGTGCATTGTGAGGGTCTCAGGTGTTCCTTAGGTTTATTCTCTTAATTTTACTTTGCAGTCTCTGCACCAAACATTGTACTTCACCGTTGTCTGTACCCCCTTTACACTTGAGAGTGAGGATAAAAGGGATGACATAGTATTTGTATGCCTTGTAGACAGAAGCAGCAGAGTAGATAAAAGAATAGATAAAGGCAAATTTGTTAGTAGGAAGAAAAATGGAAATCAGACAAAACTGAAAGTTATGGCTAGGTATGGCATTTAGCAACATGAATATGTTGTATTTCGTGAAAATTTTCATGAAAAACAAGTGTAGTAGTAATAGGGGATTTCCCAACACCAACCCTACGAACCGAAGTGTATAAAGAACACTTTGTCAGCACAATATATGTACTGTATTGTTACAATAACTTCTTGGAAATATACCATAGAAATTGACTGATGGCACCTTTCCCATCCCATACTGCACAATAGTACAAAATAAGGAGATCAGTCACTTTGGAACCTTTTTAAATTAACATAAAAATACATTTGCCCAAGGTCAGGCTGCTTCACCAAGTGAACCTGGAGATCAAAACAATCTTCTGACTACTGTTATTATTGTTTTTCAGCTAATTTCTTTAAAGTTTCACTCAATAGGCCTAGATACAACTTTGTTGTATGTGAAGAATCAAAGTTTGGTTTTTTTCAGTGGTAACAAAAATATAAATGATAAAACTTTATATTACGCAAACCAGTGACTTTCACTAAGACTTCTTTTATTTGTTGGATGGTCTACATAAAGGTCTTACAGTATACAGTATGTCATATATATAGAGCAATTAGTATAGGAGGGATGGGGACTCAATTTGTTTTTAATTAGAAGGGGGGAAAATCACAGGGTCTCATAAGGACTTTTATTGGCTAAAAAATAAATTCAGATTTTCCTTCCTAAATTGATCAGCCCTCTTAATCTTTGACTCCACTTTTACATAATTTCTTTTGTGTCTTTCCTCATGAAAGGTCCTTATTTTCCTGTAGGTACTATTTTGGATAATGTTTTGCCGAGGTCAAGAGGAAAGTTCCTCCTCCTATCAGGCGTTTTGAAACACCCATTAGGCTGCTGCTTTGCATGTTCTACATTTTCTAACTTATTTTGAGCATCATGTCTTATTTTCTTTGTGTTTAGGCCTCTTCCTTATCTTGGTTAATTTTTGTTTGGTCTAGAAAAAGCCATTTTTGATCATCTGTTTACAGTAAGTATTGGAAACTATAACACTTGCCTATGTTGAGTATTTTGTAGTGTGGTAATTGTAGACTGCCTCTTGACTTGAGTCTGTCTGCACTGAAAATAAAATATCAAGAAAATATTAGAAAAGTTGTATATTAACACCTTACAAGACAGAATAGATAATGCATGGGTAAAAAATATTAACCTGAAGTACTTAATAGGTTCTACTTTTATGTAGAACGTAACTTTGCAGATGAAATAAGAGTAGATATGCATAGTAGTATTGGAGGTCAGTGATTTATGTCAGTTCCAGATTACAACTGGTCATTGGAAGTGAAAGCTGGATTCTGTCATCTTATATGGATAACTGAAACTGACAGAAATTTGAAGCTAAACTGTTACCTAGTCTCTAATGGGTTCAAATTCATAGTGTATCCTGATGCTAACCAATTGGTAAAGGTGCTTGGGATATTCTAAGTAAGGGTCATTTGAATTTGTATGTGAGACCAGTGAACATTTAGAGTGATTGACAGCTATCTAATTGAGGTATAGAAATCAGTTCATTAATTTTATTTGTTAAATACATCACAAGGCTTTTGTTTTGATGTTTATTGCACACAAGATTGTTTATATAAATTTTATAATTTTCCATATACTGTAAACAGATGCATTCCATATTGTTTGCCATACCTTAATCTATGCAAAAGTCTTTGTTTCCCTATTATATGGGAGCTATGTAACCAAGATAGGTTCCAGGGCTTGGCCTTATGACTAAAACTGAAAACCAATCAGTCAAATCATACCTTAGTTTATATTTTAGTAAATAATTTACAATGTATTGTATATTTCAGGATGAAAGCAAAAGATCTTATAGACTTTATTCAGGATGACAACAGACTTCGAGAAGAACGAAAGAAAGCCAAGAAAAATAAAGATAAATACGTTGGTGTCTCTTCAGATTCCTTGGGTTTCCGTGGTTCAGGACAAAGTAAGGATTTTAATGTTTTATGGCATATCATAAACATTATCTACCATGCATATTATAAATTATAATTTTTTTCTTAATTTAAAGTGTAATTTGTTTGAATTATCAATTCTTTTCCTCAACAGGTGATTGGGAAGATTGGGGCAGCAGTCGAAGAAAACAAGATGACTTTGATGCTCAAGGAGGCAACCGTTTTGAGGATTCCCCAAGCGTTAGGTGTAGTATTATCATAATTTGAAACATTCTTTATTTGGTTTTATTTGTAACATTTATGAATTTTGTTGTAAATGTAAAATCTGGTGCAAACTTGTCGTTTCTTATTGAGCTTTAAAATAAGTCAAGGCAGTGTTATATTCTCATTCCAGAGAAAATTTAGTGGATGAATCGTGAGATTTTGACTGTGGAAATAATTGTTTCCATATTAAAGAACTGAGAGCACATTTGATTTTATCAAGTTATTCCAAAAGTGACCAACTAGGATAATTTACAGAGAAGTAGTGTGCAGTAATTCAGTCAGAGTATTCCAACATACCTTCTGATTTCATAAACTCTGGCTGAGATTACTGTGATGCATTAGCGTATATTTATTGGAATATTTGCTTTTTTTTTTAAGTTGGTTTGCTGAAATCATCGTCACATTTATAGACTCATTTGGGTTGCTGGAGGGATTTATTCTTGAATGAGAGGTGGAACTTGGAGCAAAGTAGAACTTGGAATGGATGAAAGGCAGGAGGCAGAAACAGTGCAACTAGGGCTGGAACAATGCTGCAAAGATTGTTCAGAACTCCGCAGTGTGCCACACAAGGCACACTGCATGTGGTACCCAATATTAGGTCTTAAAGTGGAAATGGGCTACTTGTGTTTTTTTTAATGAATTGTAGTTGGATGTTGTTACTGTATTTTTTTGTTTTTGTGCCTGACTTTTTAATAATCTTTTGTATTAGCCATATGTGCAGAATTTCACTAAGATTTTTTTCTTGGTATTGTAACATGCATGCCCATTAGTCATATCACGCATACATCCATGGTCTTTAATGTCCAGTGGCACATTGACTTTGTCTTCCAAACATAAAAGGAGCAACCATTCATGCATGCATCCTCAGGACTCGGCTACCTTTCTCGTAGTTTGTATAGGCTGGATGCCAAACAGTGTTAAAGTACTGACGTAGTCTTGCAGTCAGAAGAGGACAACTGTTCATGTATGGGTCCTAAGGACTCGACTACCCTTCTCATCGTTTGTGAAGGCTCTGTGGAAAACCGTGTGAAACAAGTGATGGGAATTGAGCGAACAATTGATGGGTTTTGTGAAAAAACTGGTTTTCTGTTTCATAAAGTGATTCATCACACCCCCATCAGTCACATCATGTGTGAATACTAATTTAGAAGGGAGATTTTAACTGTTAAGAATCCCATAATGGTTGTTTATTTGATATATCCAGAAAAGCACTTTGGGATTAAATGAGTTACAAGTCAAGGCTCATGTAATTGAAGGAATTTACTTTTTAGTAGTTGAAAGGTCATAGAATAAAACAAGGGAAGTAAAAATGTAGGCACTTTTGGCACTGTAGGTAGAGGAAGAATATGATGATTACAAGAATAGTGGAGTGTACTAGATAAAAGAAATTTTGACCGACAAGGCCTTGTTTGATAGCCTCCAGGTGGAAAGACAAAGCATGCTGGAGTTGCCGTGGAACCCCATGAAGTGTGCCTGCTTGAGAAGAGACTTCTAAGAAGGAAGACTCTTGAAACCGTTTGTTAGTGCTGAGAGAAGAATATGTAAGCAGTCCTGCTGTAACTCAAGTGGCTGGAAGTTGTGAGTTTGGTCAGAACTTGTCATATGAGGCCCAAGGGGTGAAATGCATAAATGTGCAGAATGTCCCATTAGTCCAGCATTGCATTTAGCTTACAGGTTGCTGGGTCCAGTTGAACTGAGCAATTAATTAAAACTTGAGGTTGAACTTAGCAAGCAGACCCACTCACTCTGTGCCCCAGTCACCGAAGTGCTTTGCAGACCTGTGGATCCAGCAACCTTTCTGCTGGTAGAACCTGCTTCTCACAGGTGTGATTGTTTTTTATAATATTGCACATTCTGGTATGGGTCCAACTTAATTGACCTGTGCAAACACAAAGATGTCGACTGCCTGGCAATACAAACTTAGACTATGTTCTTTCCTGGATTTTTATAAGGGCGATCATCGTTGAGCCTGTCATAACACCAGTCACTTTTATTCCGATGGCTGAGCAAATATTTAGTGGCTTAGTAGAGTGCTTCCAACAAGATAATGTATTGCTGCTTTTCCATTGCTCATTGCTTGCTTACGGAAAAGATACGCTCCCCCAACCATGACTGGAAGTGTCTATGAACAAGAAAACTTCAAAGAGGGAAGAATGGAAGGGACCCTACTAACAAGTGACTGGTGTCTGGCTGTTACTGAAGATCCCTCGGGACTTCTTCCAAGGCTACGACCAAGTGAAGATTTGGGAGAGAAGCAGCAGACCATGATTTCAAGAGCTAACTTGGTGACCCCATCTTGAAATGGTTGTGTGGAATCAACATCTCCATGGGTGTAAAATGACCGGTCAGCAACTGCCACAACTTTGCTGGAGGACTCTGTCAATGCTAGAACTGTTGAGTGATGGATAGTAATTTCATGATCTTGTTATCGGAAGGCCAAACTAAGGTGTTGGTTGTTTCAGTGTCTATATACAGATAGGTAGTCTTTGTTAAAGGAACCAGATCGAACTTCTCGTTGTTGATGTGAAATTCTAGGTACCCACACAACCTTCTCAGATGAATTAAATTTTGCAACTCGGTTGCTGTTGCCACCACTAGTAACCAATTCAAGAACCCACAAAGTTTTATGCCAGACTGACCTACCCAAGAGAGAGAGAGAGATGATAGGCTGTAATGTAACACTTGTACTTTTGGAAGTAGAAGAGACAAAAAAGTTATGATGAAAGTAAAGACTGAAGAAGAATGGATTTTATCACTTCCATTACTCGCTAATTAGTGAACATTGAAGGTAGTAGCTCTACACAGAGTAATTTTTTTCATCACATGTTTTGAATACATTATATTTGCTAAACCATTTTTAATTTTGCAAAACAATTTTTTAAGTATTTGTTCTTTACTAATATCTGTAGCTGTGCATAAAATATTTGTGATTGGGGTTAGGAAGACGAGTGAAGTCAGCTGAAAAAAAGAGAACTCCCCTTAGTCGATGGATGTTAATATGCACCTGAAAATCAAGGAAAGAAAAGAAGTTAAAAAGTAATAATGAACCGTTAATTTTGAAAATATGTGCATTTCATTGCTGACTTATGAACAGCCAATGTTTAAGTGCATCACTTTCTGAAATCTATCCTTGGTGTTAAAATATAGGATTACAGATAAGATTGCATTTTCTGCCCCCCCTTGACTTTTGGTATTTTGTGTATCACAGGCTAGCATTGTTAACACTTTTTTAACATTTTCACCCAAAAAGCAAAAACCAGTAATTTCTTGAGACTACACTTCATTAATAGTGTTTCTTGCCTTTGTGCTGACAAAATCCATGACTCATGGTCCATGTTGTGACTATTGTACAAGTCTTCATTGATATGATGTAGATACAGTAGTTAAGCGCTTGAAGTAAAAATTAAGACGTTAGCTAGGAACCTGTCCAAAAGCAAATATCTGTCAAATTATTTCTCAAAATATTCATTATTCATCCCATGCTGCTCTGACCTCTCCTTCAGATCCCTCCAGAGTCACTCACTTATTCTGAGTAACACATCATTTTGTTTGTGTAACATTTGCCCAGAAGGGCACTGTTCATGGACTTTTTTTTTTTTATGACAGACCCAGCATGTATATTTTGTTCTGTTAGTAGTATGAGAATTCTTGTCATCCTTGGGTAGTGGGATGATGAATTTTGTTTTTGAAATCCATTACCTCTACCAAACAGTCAAACTTTACTAAGCTCTTGCCCACATTTGTGTTTTTGCAAAAATGTCTCATCAGTTTGAACAAGTATATTGTCCCCACCATTTGCTAGATGCTTGTTGACCCAATCCAAAGCAACTTCAGCAAAAGTTACTCCAATCCACGCCGGTATGCTGTGACCAGTGGAGTTTTTATGGTTAGATGATTCCAAAACTTCTGAAACAGGGAAACATTTCATATCTTATGACTAAAAAAGTTGTTAGCCAATGTAGGAATGCATTGGTTCCTTCTAGGAAAATCATTTACAAACAAATGAACCTGTCTTCAAACAGATGTGTATGGTAACAAATGTGTGATTTCTTGCATGAAATATTTTGTTAAAAATTGGGAATTCCTCATTAAATTCATTTTTTAATTTGATTTAATTTTCTGAGTTGAGTTTAATATAAGCTATATGATTATGTTGTTCAAAGCCTTAGAACATATTTTGGTTAGAAGTGCAATACACAGTGTAGAATGAATTTCTATATGAAATGAGAGAGTGCTAGTACTGTACTGTACAACAGGACTTAGAAGGTGTGTGTTGCACTAAATTTGGAAACAATTTTTATCGAATAAGTTGTTAGTTTTGGTTATGAAATGATGAGACATTTTAGTGCTATTGAAGATAACATTAAAATACTGTACATAGGCTTGGGTTGAATAGATATCAATAGACAACTGAACAAATGTAATTGATATTACTGAAAAATAAAAATTTGAATTAATACTGAAAAAAGAAAGCTTGAAAAATATGAACAAATACTGTGTATGTAACAAACTAGAAATAATGTGACATCATCAATAATTTACATAGTTCATGAAAAAGCAGTGCAATACAATACCTGAATTATCCATAGGATCAAAATTAAAAGCTTAAAAAATTGTAGAGAGTAAGCTGGTGTTCCAGGTAGAACTGGTACAATTCTACCTGTAGTGACCTTTATACGTACACTCATGAGCTACAAAAAGGAGGAATTGCATGTAAAAAGTTGAAATAATATAAATATGTAAAATAAAATTTGACTGTAAATTATTTAAAATTGCTTAAGATTCCGAGCAAGGAAGCTAGTGAGATTCTGGTAGAGCTGTGTACAACACAACAGACACAAAAACTATGCTACTCTTCTCTCTGTGTTTAGGGACATACCAGTTTGTTCATGAGACCTACCTGCCAGATATATATAGCTGTATTCTCCATATCCAATAGAATTTCAAATTTCGCGGCACACGCAGTGGCTGGTCAGGGGTGGTTAGTACTCATTCCCCGCCGCTGAGGCGGTATCAGGAACCATTCCCATTTCTATTCAGATTTTCTCTGTCGCCGGACTGTCACCACCTGTTGTCCAGTTCCTCCGCGCTCTTGGATTTCAGGAAATTTGTTGTCACTTAAGAATTTTTAGTTTTTGGCATTCAACTGGATCTGTGACTTGGCATACGCCTTTGTGGACCGTTTTTGATTTTGCTTTGACTTTTCTTATACTAAGATGTCTTACCTCTAGCTATCGAGTCTGTAGCTTGGGTGAATGGCAGAGGCTATCGAAGACTTTGATAGTTCCTCACTCTTTATGTAATGATATGTAAGGGTGTTCAATGCTCTATGATAATCAGTAATGAATGTGTGGGATTTCTGAGGGTGAGTGGAAGAAATATGAAGCCTATATGCTAAATTGGAGTTGATAGGCTGGGAGGCTTCCTCCTAGAGTGCATCCTTAGTTGGACAGTCTGGTTTTCTCTACTAGTAACCCTGTAGTAATTTATTACTAACCCTGTAGTTTGTTGCTGCAGAAGGTAATTCCTGGCTCTAGTGTGGAGTCAATGCGTGCTCTTGAAACTAAAGTAATGCAATTCAAACGCATAGTGTTAGTGCTAGTGCCCTAGTGTTTTTGGAGGGGCGTCAGATCAGCCCTATAATGCCTCCCTGGCCTGGACCTCTGTCGAACTCCCAGGACCAGGGAGGCATGTCGAAGTCGCATGAGGTTACGGGGGCTTCCACCGATCTGGCGTCCCTTCGCAGGTCCTGATGACGCCACCCAGGCTGCCAGGGATCGTGCTCGAGCACGCATCCCTGAAGGATTGCTTCGCCCGACACGCCCTCCGCCTCGGGGTGGAGCTCTCAGTTGGACTCTCGCCCTCTTAAGAGAAGCGAGGAGAGGACGCCACGCCCTCTTCCTCTAGATCGCTTATACTCTTCCCCGAAAGTTGCGTGGATATTCCTCTGCAGAAGAGAACAGTGTTTTTCGAATGATCACTCTACTCGACCCCCTGTCGCGCTAAGGCAAGGGCTAGGAGCTTCTTCCCCTGTGGAAGGAAGTATACGCCTTCTCGCCCCTTTCCTTCTCTCAGGTTCAGCCCTTCTCCCAGAGAGTGGCTTCTCCAACGCTGTAAGATTTTTGTTGGGTTTGCAACAACAGCTGGATGCTCTCATGAACCTTTCTCAAGATTCGGATCTGCCTGTTAAGAGGTACAGACTTTCACGCTTCGTCTCCGCTTCAGAACGATACAGAGCGTCTGTCGACAGAGAGAGTGTTTAGTGGCTTCCTATTCGTCTTCCCCGAGTTGAGGTGTTGGCCTTTTCTCTTGTCTCGCGCCAGGGCGGCGTCTTGCTCTTCGTGCGCTTCACGCTTCACGCGCTCTCACCTTGGAGCCGTATCGCGCCTGACGCTGACGCGCGCGCCACGCTGTGACTCTCTTCTGAGTACTTGCCACGAGCCTCTCGCGCGTCACGCCATGACGCCCGGCGCCGCCTGGCTTCAGAGCGCTCGCTTCGCCGTATAAACCAAGTCTTGTGTTGGCACCTCCAGTTGTTCATCATGTCGCACAACTACCCGCTTCAACATTTGATGTCCTTCTTAATTTAGCCAGTACTTGCTTCGCAGTACATACTAATTGGAACGATACAGAGAAGATTAGCATGGCTCTTGCGCAAGGATGACACGCTAATCGTGAAGCGTTCCACATTTTTTATGTTTACTATATTTATTTCTTGGATTGACGACTTCTTAGTTTAAGGGAGTTCCCTACGTATCGACGAATCGGAACTACTTTCACCACTCACTCAGACCACTCCAGCTGCGGAAGAACATCCTCTTTCATCATACTTTGTATGAAGAGAAACTTCTTTCGTCTTCTTTCTTCCTCTGATTATCAGACTCTGGCTTTTTCTTAAGGATCTGTTTCCTGAGACTTTTCAACTTACGCCCTCTCTCCACCCTCGCAGTTGTCTTTGTCTTAAGGGGGAGCGCTTGACGAAAAATCGGAAATAAAATTTTCTGGGATATTTTATATATGGCATCATACATTTCCTGACTATCTTCCTCAGAAAGTTTTATTTAAAAGTTCACACAGTTAAGTTATAAAACAAACAGTAACCTATCATAGTCAAATTACATTTTCATATAATGTAATGATATTGTCAGTATATCGTGGTAATTTCCTTTAGCTTTGAAATAATATCTGTCGATCTCTGGCAAACCCTGTGGACATAGCACGATCATCGAAAGACAGGAATGCGCAGGGCAGTCAGTGGCAGTCAGTCAGTAGCAGCTCAGAGCGACACTAAGTAAAACGTGCAGCCAACCTCCAGCCGTGTTTGGACACTCGCTTCATTTAGCTTCATTTAGCGAAATTATATTACTTGCAGGTCTGTTTTTTTCATTATGTCATAAAAACATCAAACGTAACGGCAAGCAAATAAATACAGAAGAAGCAAAAAATATCGTTTTTCTCAAAACTAAAGTTATCGACATTCAAACTGTCTCCTTCATAACGCTTGCACCGATCTCAGATACAAAAAGTAAACGAAAGCTAAATGTTGCATAACAAGGCTTCCATAAAGCAACACGACCCGCACTAACTTGAGAGAAGTTTTTTTCCCGAATGTCACTTCCAAGAGAGGGCAAGTGACTCCCTTCATCTCAGACTCCCTTTGCAACCAGGCTTCATTTTGCACAAGCCTGGAAGAGAGTGGGGGGTGACGTTTGGTCCCCTCCTACTGTTAGAGAGAGGTTACTGATTCCCCTTCCTGTCCTCTTTTGTTTTTTGTTTCCAACTGCCTTCCTGTCAAACAGAAAATTGTTTGACCTGCTCGAACAGATGTTCGAGCGGAGAGCAGTGGAACAGATCTGGACTCGTGTTCCCGATTTTACTACAGATTGTTTCTTAGTCCCGAAACTTTCAGTAGGCTGGAGACCCGTCTTGGACGTCCAACAGGTCGAACAACTTGGTCCGGAAGGAAAAGTTCAAGATGGAGACCTACAGTAATACTAGGAGCCCTTCATCCCGGGAGGATTGGATGGCATCTTTGGATCTCCAAGATACTTATATCTTCACGCCCCAATTCATCCACGTTCGGTGAAGTATCTCAGGTTGTCTTGGGGACCAGACGTACCAGTTCAGGCCTCGCTTCGACTCTGCACAGCAGCCATACCACGTTGAAAACACCGCTTCTCGTCCGATCAGCCAAGTTAAGCAACGTTGGGTCTGGTCGTACTTGGATGGTTGACCGCCTGCAAACACCAGATGCTGTTGGCGTCACATTTTGCTCCGAGGGTGTTTGCACGTCTTTCCATGAAAAACGCAGCGGTGCAGTTGCATCTCCGTCGCACGCCAGGATCTCTCACTCTACGGACGACTGGTTGATTCAAAGGCGTCGTCGGGTATCTGGAGTGACCTTCAGTTGACTTGCAACCGTAAGTCCTGGGACTTCTGGTCTGTGGAGAAGTCACAGCTGATCCCCTCACTGTCCATTGTGTCTGGGAATTCAGATCTATTCAGCGGCTTTTATAGCGTCTCCGTCGCAAGAACGGCAACTTATGTACGAAAGCCCAGCCTTCTTGGAAAAGGAAACATGCTAGGTGAAGGAAGGAATGAGTCTGCTGGGGACCATTCCTCGCTGGAGAAGTTTGTTTTTCTGGGGAGTCTGCATCTCAGGCCCTTCTTCAGTTCTTTTTGTTGGAGAACTGACAAAGCAAGGAAGACTTGAAAGAGAATGAAATTCTTCCTTATATAAAAGAGGATCTGTGGTGGTGGCTCGATCCAACGCAGGAATTGCAGAAAGGGTCTCCCTCAGAGCTTTGAACCCCAACCTAGTGTTGTTTTTCCCGACAGGGCGTCAACAGGTTGAGGCAACATCAGAGGGAGAAAGTGTTAGGAACCTGGAGAGAGGGGAACAGGTGTCCTGCACATCGACTTCAAAGATTTGGGCGGCTATCTTTAGCTCGCCAATTCTTGAGGTCCAAGTTTGCAATCGTAGTTCTAGCAAAACTCGGACAATACTTGTTCCCTGTTCAGCCTTGCAAAAGAGAGATTATTCTTTGAGCCTATGCTCGCAACATTTCGATTCTCACAAGTTTTGTTGCAGAGGTGAAAATGTTCGAGCAGACCTGCTCTGTTTATGCCCATCAACTCCTGCCAAGGAATGGACCCTTCATCAGGAGGTTTTAAGCAAGATTTTGGAAATTTTAGGGGTCAGCCAACTTGTGGATATTTTCACGACCTCAAGAACAGCCGCAGGCCCTCTGTAAAACTCATCTGTACTCGACCCTGGGCAGTTGCGATAGTTGCTCTTCCTGGGATTGACGGGAATAGTGTTTCGCCTTTTTCCGTTCCAAATTTGGGAGAGAAGTCACACGCAAGTTCGCACCTCACAAGGGACCAGGATGACTCTCATCCCATGTTTTGGCTACAGCTTCAACCACTGGTTCTCGGGTTTCTCTTCTGGTTGGTAGATTCCGGGACCTTCCTATGAGAGCAGACCTGCTCATACAAACCCACTTCACGCAGATATCTTGAATCTCCCGCCTGAACCTGACTGCTTGTAGACTATCAGCAAACTTGGTCAGAGCTAAGGGGCTTTTTCTGGCCAGTGGCACGGGCCATCGCTAGAGCAAGTTACTTCATCTAAAGGATATATCTAGCTAGTGAGCAACCTTCAAGGTTGGTGTAGAAAGAAGGGCTTTTTCCCTCTTCCTCTATCTGAGACAGGTTGCGGATTTTCTCCTTTACTTAAAGAGAAAAAACCGATATAGCAGTTCACTATCAAGTGTTATCGAGCATGTTTTCGATTGTATTCAGACACAGAGGATTGGCTTTGTCTGACAATAAGGACTTCCACGATCTTACAGGCTCTTTCAAGACGTCCAAGGTTCCTCAGCTGATTTCTGCTGGAACGGACGTAATGCTCAAGTTTGATGTTTAGTTCTTGAGCCTCTCACACTGCATCTCTTAGGATGTTATCAACGGCATTCCTGAAGAGAGTGAGAGAAGTTCGAGGCCGTCATGTGGGCTTCAAGGAACACAATGTCTGTCTATTCTTTAAGCCCTAAGTTCTGGCTAAGAATGACAGGTCTTCAACCCTTGGCCTAGACACTGAAATTAAAGGTTTAGCAGACCTTATTGGACAGGAACCTGAGGGAGTCGGCAACCAGTTAGAGCTCTCAAGTACTGCACCAAAGAACACAGGACACTCGTGGTCCATTGGATGTTTTATGGTGTTCTGTTAGGCAACCAGTTAAACCTATGTCAAGAATGCACTGGCATTCTTCATTAGGACGCCATTAAGGACGCACACTCTAGTTGTGACGACTCCAACTTCGTTGTTGAAAGTTAACGCTCACGGTGAGGGTTACTTTACCTCCATGGCGTTCAAGAAAAAATGGTACTCAGTGACATTTTAAAGCCACATTTTGGCAGAAGTCAATTCGGTGTTGCCTCACACTCTTGGCAAGATGTTTAGGTAGCATACGAAATTGCTGTTCGCTGAGACCATACATTGCTGCTTCAGCAACCTTTGGGGCAAGGGGTAACTCAGATCCTATCCTTTTAATTGTGTGTTTTTATTGGTTGGGGTCGACTACTGGAGGCAGTCTTCCCAATCCTTTGCAAACTAACGCTTTAGGTGTTGGTTAGGTGGTTAGTAATGCTCTTGTCCTCTTTGTATGGGCTATGATCTAGTCACATTGTGGTCACGCCCCGTTGACAGATCATCTAGAAGTCACCAGCTATATAGGTCACTACTCCTCGCTTAGTCTCTAGTAAAGCAGAAGCAGACTAGAGTGACAGTAACCACTCAGTCAGCTACGCTATCAGATAAGGAACAAAATAATTTTACCAATAATTGGTTTTTCCTAATTCTTGGCTGTCTCTACCCCCAAAAGGTGGTATTCAGCTATATATATATCTGGCAGGTAAGTCTCATGAACAAAATGATATTTTAATGATAAAATAAAGCTTGTTCATACTTACCTGGCAGATATATATATTTATAATTGCCCTCCCTCCTCCTCAGGAGACAGTGGCGTTAGAAAATCTGAATAGAAAATGGGAATGGTTCCTGATACCCGCTCCCAGCGGCGGGAATGGTACTAACCACCTGACCGGCCACTGCGTGTGCCGCGAAATTTGAAATCTGTCGGACCTTCAGAGAATACAGCTATATATATCTGCCAGGTAAGTATGAACAAACTTTATTTTATCATTAAAATATCATATTGTGAATTAAGCTTCTATGGATTGATGATGCTGGGGTGAAATTTCTAGTTTTTATAATTTAGGATTTCTAAAAATTTTTGTGGGGACATTTTGTAATTGAAAACCATGCACTTAATTCCAGTGGAGATGAAATTGAGGAGCTGTAGTCTTAGATACTGTAATCAGTTGATGATGCTTGCCCCAAACATAATCCGAATTTCTAAACAAGTGGTTTATTCAAAGGGGTTCTGTCTAAAAATCCTCAAACCTAAAATGGTTGATCTTACTGCTAGTTCTGGTTACTTTTGGCAAAGAAATGTTTTAACATCTCAGGTAATCCTGGTCATTTCAATAATGAATATACGATTACTTGTAGATTAGATTTCAAATGTCAGTGTAATGCATTGATCAAAATTCTCTCCAGTGGAGGAATGTTTGTTCTTCTTGAAAGACTTTGTTGCTTTAAAGCAGTGCTTTCTGTTTGCTTTTTTTATTGTTATGTGTAAGTTTCTTTCTACTTGACTGCAAGTGAAGCTTTCTACTTGTGCTTTCTTTTCTAGTTGTTCTCATTTTCCTCTTTAGGTCTTGGTTCTTTTTCAATGCAGTGTAACTTTTCGGCAATTTGAGCTTTAATGTTAATTTTAGAGCGTATTAATTTTGATACTGTTGAAGGTTGCTGCAGAACTGGACTTGTGTTGATATTGAGCATTTCTGCCTCACTGTAAAACTTTGGTGTAAGTTTGATATAGAAAAATCTTGGAAAGGATTTTGCTTTCATGAAAGAGAGTTTAGGTGATTGCATTTTTACAGTCCTGTTCATGAAGTATTCTGTACCTTTTTATTTTGGCTGGATAAAAACTTCACAAGCAAAGGAAATATGGTTGTGATCTGTGAGAAATATTGATGTAATAAGAAAATACTAGAATTGCTTTGATCTTGTGTAATCAATACAGAAAGACCAAATTTGATTTCAGAGCAAGGCCTGAATGGTGATGGCAAAAAGGTCACTGGTGTACCTTTTGACAGGAAGGTTGCTCATCTGAAAGTGAAGGTAGGGCCTCCTTCAAATTCTGAAGCCCTTCTGTGATGTACAATAATCTGGTTTGGAAGATTTCAAATCATTAGTTTATTATGGTATAGATAAAATTGCCATAATGAATATTAATATAAACAAATTCTCTTGACCAGTCCTATGGGACGTAAATTAATTAACTCAGCAATCTGGAGAAACTTTTTAATAATGTTTCACTTTGCCGTTTGTGGATGTACTATTTTTGCTGTGATACTGGTATTGGTCTTGTTATAAAGCAGAATGCTTACAATTTATATTGGTGTGTCAAAAGGAAGGCAAAATGCACAAACACGGTCAAACAGAAGCGTTGAAAAGGAATGACAGGAAGTGTGTCCCAGTCCCAAGAGTGCCTGTAGTGTGTTTCAGCCGCCACCTATGATTGAAGTCCTGTCATTGCTTTGCTTTCTTTCCGTTCTCTTAGCCCTGGGCAGAATGCAGCTGAAAACTGCTGGTGTCATTTTTCTGAACAGGTGCATTCAATTTCAGACTGGAATTTGACAGTAGAATTTTGACAACTAGGTTTGTTTGAGTGTTCCAGGTCACCCCAGGGTGTACTGGCCCTCATCATTCTCTCCCCTGTGCTTTGCACCTGTGAGTCACCTGAAGCATCCTGGAGGAGGTGAGGATGTGTTAGGTTTGCATTTCAAGTACTACAGCAGTAAGTTCTGAAGAGCCATTGCCACCTGTAGAGTTTGTCTAACACCCTCATAGCATGTTTTGTCCTACAGTATACTAAAATAGATAATAATATTGGCAAGTCTTTTGTGATTACTCACCTGAAAGGGTATCAGAAGTAGTTTAAAGTTATGCTATGTAAGTTTGTTGCATTTTGACACAAGTTTGGGCATGAACTCATGTTGGTGTTTTGTAAAGAAAAACCTCAGCTGTCAAAAACTAATTGAGATTTGATGTAGTATATTTGCTGTTCTTAGCATATGAACCTTATAGACCCTTGAATGAGAGAGTTGTTTTGGAATACTTAAGGGGAGTGCACTCTTCGATTTTTGATGAATATTTTTTAAATAAAAAAAATGGTTAAATGGCCGTTATCACGTGACAAAAGCATTTTTTCAGAAATATTAAAATTGATGGGGTTTTGGACCTCCGACCCCTACGGTGAGTAGGGGCTGACATTTGGCTCTAATGACTATTGTCATTTTTTCCAGCTATTCGCCTAATTTATTAATATTTTTATTTTATATCACCTTATCTCCTACGTCTGGCAACAACAATTTTTGTTCCTTGGTAGATGTGTCGTCTAATTCGACACTGAGACCTCCAGACAGGGCATTGAGTCAGTCGCCCTGGTTGAAAGTGGGTTCTGGGAACTTTTAAATTGAGCAATTTTTTTATGAAACAACTGTTTTGCCTCATTTTTTTACAGGTACTTTAATAACTCTTAAAAATACAATCTATCAGCACTTTCACCTTCAAAAATACACTTTCACAGTTGATGATGACAATGAAAAATGATTGATATAAACACAAGTACTACTGATGACAAACTTCAAATATATCTAAGAACTCAGATTACCAATAGTTCTCTGTTCATTAGATGCAAGGTAAAAAATTGCAGGTTTAAATTCAACGGTCAAAGTCTCTGCCAATAGATGGGATCGACTGATATTTTAATGTAAAAGGCCAATCATGTAGAGGAGTTTGGACAGGGGCAGACTGTCCAATCCAGAACAAAAATATTCGAATTAGCAATGGAAAGATCTCAGCACCATCAATTGAGTGAAAGATAAATCATTGAAATTGAAACAACTTCACGCCTTAGAATTCAACTTCCTAAAAATCTGTTTGGCACAAGAGTGAAACTGCAGGAATTCTTCATTCGAGTACAAAAATGGCCCGCTGAAAATCAAACTCCAAAAGACCAAACAAGTGTTCTTCTTGTTTAGGTGAAAATGGTCAGGGTGTTTCAGCCTGGTAGCTACTAAACTTTTAGTTTCTTAGTTTCAAACCAGGCAACAATCAATTTTTTTTTTTTTTTTTTTTTTTTCACCTTTTACTAATTTTACTTTGTCTTTTTAAATATATTGGTGGCCTGGAGCCTGAAATTTTAGTCAAAATAAGTTTTCTAAGATGAGTTTTTTTATATGCCAAAAAACCCATTTGTTTTTAATCTTCACGGTCATTTTCTCTGAGTTTCACTTTTTGCATTTCAAACTAAATATTCTAAGATTTTTATTTTAGGCCAATTTTTAAGTTAAAATGCATACCATTGGAAACGAGGAAATCACGAATATTTGTTTGGGCTACACGTTTTTCTTGGTTGACAGAAGACCCGTGATAATCAAATTATACAAATTATATAAATCCCCCCTCGCCCCATCAAAAATATAAAAAGTAGAAAAATATTATTATTTTTTTCATGCTATGATATACTTTCTGTGTATAAGTCGCATTGCAATAGCTCTAAAAATGAAGAAGGTGTATCTTTTAATTTTTAAATTTTTTATAATAAAATATAAAATAATCATCGATCAATCTCCAATTTTTTTCTATATACATCACCTTATATAACATATAAATATTTCATAAAAATCAGGGCATTATTTCTAATATGGCCCAAATGCGCTCTCATAATAACTGGATGTTGTGCAATTAGAGCCTCAAATTTTCAGCAAATATACAATGCACAACTACCATATATAATAGTCACCTTCTTTGTATTTAATCATTTACTTATTCATGTTTTATCTAATTATTTATCAGCTGACTAAATTATCTTTTTTATATTTCTCATAACTGATCTCTTCTCTCTGTATTTCCTGTTACTGTATCTTTTGTAACTTCTTTCAAATGTAACACTGTAATGTTCTTTGGATATATATACAGGATTTCATGTCTACTGGCCCTTGTATGCATCCTGTTCAATTATAATTGTCTAATAAAATCGGCATTTATGTCCTGTGTTCACTTGTTTCCACTTAAGGGCTGAAAAGTATTGGTGCGTTTACATTAAAAGTTATGGGCACTAAAATCCCATCTTTTTTAGTTACCATCATCAGAATGGAACCCCGCTGTTAAAACTGGGATTTGCATCTCTTTATATATCTGTCTTCTGATTTTAATTAAATTGTTCATTTAGTTTTTATCCCAGAGATGAACAGTGTCATTAGGTTCTAATTTATCTTAAATTTCCAACAATATTCCTGTTCCATGCCTAATAGATCCTTGTGACCCTTCTTCCTCAAGTCCCTTTGAGATAATAATAATAATATTGAATAATAAAATATTTGCTGACTACTTGCAGTACTCTCCGAAACTTATCAGTATACAGATTAAACATTTGTCCTCTGAAAGGACATTACAAAAATGTTAAATAAGCTTGTTGAGGGGATAACCTTTCTTCATTAATGATGGATTGTAGTTAGAAAGACACTTTGTTTATCCCCAAGACAAAATTCACTGGACAAGAAAAGTAGAATACTTTCATAGATGGAGCATTTTCCAGGACATCATGCAAGGAGGTTCCACTGAAAAAGAAGAAAACAGGTTTGTTTAAGATCATGGTAGAGTCAGTTGGTCCTCTCTGCTCTCATTTCTGGGGAAGAGACTAGGATAATCTTGGTTCTCTTGTGACAGATTCTGTCAGTTTGAGTTCAAGACCCAACAGTTTTAAAACAAAAACATTTCTAGACTGTTACTCTTGCATAAGTGAAGGGAATTTTGAGTTGGAAAATCAGGTTGGACAAAAGATTTCATTAAGTCTGCATTGGTTAAGTTTCAGTTTGGAAAAATTAATTGAGACTTGTCCTTCATGACTGGAGTCTGTATGATGAAGTCAGTGAGATTATCTTTAGAATGAATGGTCCCACTGCCATAAGCCACATTTCATGCAGTAAGCAGTGCAGATATCAGCGATGAGCAAATATTGTCATGTGAAATTTCGCCACACTGGAACTGCTGGAAGACTCATTAACACATCAATTAGATGATTTCAGTGCAGACATGTCATCATATAGTAGATAAGATCACTATTGTATCTTGAAAACATTACCATGAAATTAGATGAAATAAGGCTGATGTCTGAACAGATTAGAATGGAGTCAAATTTCAAGTCGCTGACAGTTCTGTTAATGGTGAATTGACAAATTTTATGAATATTTGCATGTTCTTCAGGATTTTCGATTTATTGCTCAGCAAGTTTGAAGAGGCTGATATAAACCTGTAACAAACTTGAACTCATGGCTCCTGAAGGAAGATGCTTAGAGCAATGTGTTATATGTTTTTTTTTTTGTTACATGCTGCATTGTGCCTCATTCAATTTGTGAGTTTAGGAAGGTGTCAAAGTTGAATCCAGGTGGCCATCCTTACATTAGAATTGTTGATTCATAATTACAACTTTCCTTTCTGTTCACCTGGAGGTTCTTTTAGGTTCTAAAATGTTCCGTTTTAGAAACATGGGATTTTAAAAACATTTTTTCAGGGTGTGTCCTAAGTGTAGTTGGAACTCTTTCCATTTCTTCAGCCTTATACATTTATAAATGTACCATTTTAAACCTTATTGGCCAGAACTATGGTGAGTCAAGTTTTGTCAGTTTTCTGAAAGTGTTTGGATTTTACACCAAGTCCTTCTGAAGGATGCCAATCATAATTACAGGGGTTTACAAGGGAAATCTTTCCACCATCCATTATTTCCTGCTGATTAAGACACCTTATACACCAATGAGTTCATTTTTTCAGTGTCCTGTTTTACAATGATGACAACTGTCTTACATCTTTGTTCCTTCACAGCAGCTCCAGATTAGCATTTCAGCCAGCTTAATCAGTTGATTTCCTGGATGTCATCTAGATTTCTCACAATGATATTGGTTTTGCTTTTTCCACACTTTCAGCCTATCTCTTTGCTCTCCCTAAACTGTGAAATTCAGCAACTTTTAATAAATATTTAGCTAATTTTGTCGGATCTCTACTAATCTCTCCCACCATATCAATTCCGTTATCTCTCAAAACCATCTCTGTCAATTATTTGCATGCCAGTTAGGGTTTCTTAGATTGAAGCAGTAACTCAGTGTAATGAGACTGGGATCATAAACATGGTTTGCAGCATTTATAGAATCAGAACTGCAAATTGAATGTTAAATGTGGACAGTGATAAAAGAGGTCACGAGGGATTGATAAAATAGAAGAGCCAGGATAGAATGAATGATTGTTGGTGGAAGGTTCTTCCTAATAAAGTACGCATGGCAAGGTTACTGGTATGTTAGGTGATGGAAGATCGATTAGAAGATACCCTAAGGATTCTGGCTACTTTGTCAGTCATCTGATAATTTTCACTTGAGGAGAGTCTCATGGTGTCAGTATTGAGTAGTGTGTACTAAAGTGCACATATCTGTACCTTGTTGGACAAGATTAATATTGGATCTTTATTATAACCTCCTTTTACCATCAATCCACCGTTTATTAATTCATTACATCTTTGGGTCAGGATGTCCCACTGCTTTAATGAGAGGTGCTTAGCGCATTTTACCTTGTTTTTATATTTCTAGTCTTGCTTCCTGTTTCTTGTTATCTTACCTCATTATATATACTGTAAATCTTTACATTTTGTTGTTCCAACCTTGCTTTGCCCATTTCTTAGAGCTGACTTCTAATTTCAATTTTCTTGGAAATTCTTGCCCCTCTGTGCAGGCTACTAGCATTTGTCTGGTATCAAGGGTGCTATTCCATTTGGAGAATTTGTATAATTTTCTGTTGGACATAACTCCATCCCATGTATCTGGGGCTACAGCTAGTTATCAATTAGTCATTGTGATTTTGAGTTAAAATACACTTTAATGGGAAGTATATGAGGAGTGATGAAAATGTGGTATGTTCAGTGTTGGTAAATGAAAGGAAAGAATGTGTTGAGGAATATGCGGTGAACAAGTGGTATTTCTGGGGAATAGAACCATCTTACATAGGGAACCAAATTGATTTGAAGATCCCTCTTGCAACTTTTGCTCCATTGTCAGTATTTGTCCGTTATACCTGACTTCAAACGGTTGCATGACCTGTCATATTTGTCAAGTTTGTCGTTCTGTAATACATATTAAAGAAAGTGTGGTTTATATCCCTTAACTGAAGTTGCACACAATTCTTGTATTTATGACAGTAATTGTAGCTATGCTAACTCCCATTGCTCTAAAACTGCACTTGTTGTTAAGAATCACTTTCGTAGCATTTAGATTTTATCATGTGAGGTTTGTTTTGTATGGAGAAATAATTTAGCAATGGCAAGGTAAGTCTAGTGTTTATAATGTATAATTAAAGCATTTTGTTTTAAAAACAATAAATGCTGTAATTTGTAGTCATTAGTAAAGTAAGAAACTTTCAGGTCAGTGGTCAGTTACTTGATCATTGATAAGTGCGTAATGAATTTCAGTCCTATTAAACAAGTGATGCTCTATCCTGATTAAACCAAGTTCATACCAACAAATAAGTAACAGTTCCCGTATTTGGAACAGGTTCTAATTTTATTTCTTTGACACAAGAACAACAAAGTGTTACCTTACTGAACTAGTTCTTAACATTTTTAAAAATTAGCCAGCTCTAGGCAGTAACCAATCATTGCTGGTTGTCCAGTCAGTTATCTGTTTATGTTACAAGCCAGCTGTAACATCTGTAACACCTGCTGAGAGACTAAATTTCTTCCTGTAGCAATCCATTGATCAAAATTGTCCCTATCTTTCTTCAGGTAAGATCCATTTTCTTTATTGATTCTAATGTACACAAGCTGGTGTATGATAACCCCTCATTCAGCACAAAGCCAGTGCCCCAGTGAACTGAATATTCAGTCATTTTAAGCCTTCGGTTCTGTTAGGTGGTGGTGGTATAATCTGTCAAATATGGCTTGAGTTCTTTGGTGCTACCAACACGATCTCCTTTTCATTTAATGATATATGTCTGCAGCCACTAACACCCATGACTGAATGAATCTCATGAGATATTTTATTCAATAGTTATCAATATTTGCTTACTAAAATATTTATTTTTCAATAGGTGTGAATGCTTTCTACGGAGTGAGTGTCTTGCCATGGGCTACCTTTGTTGAATGAACCAGTTGATGATGTAATGCATTAATTTTTAATTTGTTGTCAAAGAAACATTTTTTGTTTCCTTCCTAAATAATGAGGCCAATTCTTCTGCTAAGAATGTAATTTATTTCACTAAAAAGCAAAGTTTGAATTTTAATGAAATGAAGGTAAATTAACTGTTGCAAGACTTTTTGTAGAAACTTTTTGTCCCAAGTGTTTTAATTTGCTAAAATCTGAGACATGTAATCTTGCTGAAACTTTGTCTTTTATTTCAGAACCATTTAAAATGTTGAATACATAAATTTATGAAACTTACATTTATTAGATGAGTCTTTTGAAATTAATTTTATGATTTTCTTGACTTAAATGCTTTTTATTAACAGTGCTTTATTTCTCCCAAAGTTAACTGTTTTGAGGGTACAAATGGTGATTTTCTTCAGCCTGGTTCCCAGTTCTGAGGTATCCTCCAGTACAGACATATAATGGTGAAAACTTAATTCCCTTCCACGTTGGTATCTGTTATAGACAAGAGGAAATTTCCTTCCAAAACAATGGTAAAATCATGTTTTGTTCATGACACTTACCTGACAGATATATATATAGCTGTATTCTCCGAAAGGGACCGACAGAAATTCAAAAACTTACGGCACACGCCAGATGGGCCAGGTGGTTGGTACCATTCCCACGCCGCTGGGAGGCGGGTATCAGGAACCATTCCCATTTCTATTCAGATTTTCTCTGTCGCGGTATTGTCAACACTGTTGTCAATACCTCCACTGATTTCGTAAACTTTTCACTAAGTATTCTGATTGTCTTTTGGTTTTTTGACTTTGGCTTTGTGGATAGGCATACGCTTCTTTGGACTGTTTTGATTTTGGTTTGGCTTTTCCTTGAACAAGATGTCTGGATCTAGTTCTCTTGCTAGTTTCAGGTGTGTGTGGAGGAGTGTAAGGTGAGGCTACCAGCTTCGGTAGACCCTCACACAGTTTGCATGAGATGTGAGGGCATGTCTGTATGTTGGATGATCGCTGCAAGGAATGTGAATCGTTGCCTGATTCTGATTGGAAGGCGTACGATTCTTACGTTCGCAAGCTAGAGCGTGATCGCGCAGTGAGGTCTTCACTCAGGGTGTGTCGGTAGGTGGGGAGTCAGGGTATTATTTATCTCTGTTAACCCTACTAATGCTTCCTTTCCCCTGTAGAGTCGCCTAACCTCAGGTTGCGTCTGCAGGAAGGTAATGCTTCTTGCGCAATTTTGAACTCCATTCGTACCTTGAGTCTAAGGTGTTGGCGATCGAAAGTGCAGTGAAGGTAGTGATCCCCAGTGTTGTGGGAGGGGGCGCGATCCGGCCCTATAATGCCTCTAGGCTCTGACCTCTGCCGAACTCCCAGGACTTGAGGGAATGGGTATGTCGAAAGCCGCAAAGAAGAGGTTACGGGGACCCCACCGATCTGGCGTCCCCTTCCGCAGGCCTTGCTGACGTCTCCCAGGCTGCCAAGATCGTGCTGTGACGGATCATTATGATTGCTTTCGTCCTCGGGAGGCGTCCTCTCACTTAAGGGTCACGTTCTCGGTTGGACTCGTCCTTTCAAGAGAGCCGCGTTGAAGGGACGCTTCTTCTCCTCTTTCTCGTGCCTTGAATCTTCTCCCGACTGGCTGCTAGAGATTTGCCGCAGAAGAGGACTCAGGATTTCTTCGAGGAGGGGCGTTGCTGAACGCCCCAGCCGCACCAAGAAGAGAGCCCCTGTCGCTCTTAGTAGAAGGAGGAGGACGTCTCCTTCCCCTCTTCTTCTCATAGCAGAGCAGCCCTTCTCTGAGGGCTTCCTCCTTCAAGCGTCTTATACAAGATATGCAGCTGCAGTTGGCTTCCCCTTCGCTGCTAGGAGAAGGAACTCGTGAAGCGCCGCCATGATTTGTCGCTGCTCCAGTTAAAAAAGATCTAAGAGGTCTCCTCTCTCCTTCTCTTCGTTCGTCTCTCTCCCCTGCGGCTTCTCGTAGTCACCCTCATCGTTCTGCGGATCATCAGCTCTCCTTGCCCCTCGTGACTCGCTGGTTGATCAGGACGCTCTCTTGCAGCTCGACTTGCCGCTAGTAAGAGTTCCCCGCAAAGACGGCTTTTCTTGCCTCTCCTCCTGCTTCGCTCGTTTTGGCGCTGGGCAGGGCGCCCCCAGGACGCCGCGTTTTCCGATCCCTGCATGATGCCGAGGACTCATCAAGAAGCTGCGTGACTCGCTCGTCCGGGACTCTCGCCAGGGCGCCGCAGCTTGTAAGACAGGGCGGCTCTTCAGGGCGCCGGCCGTTTATGAAGCAGGGCGCTCGTCAGGACGCTCATCAGGACGCGTCAGGACGCTCCTCAGGACGCTCATCAGACGCGGCAGGGCGGCTCACTGTACGAGTTGTTCGGATTTTTCTGCTTCTTCCCACGCAGAAGAGGTCTTCTGAGACAATTGGACCCAAAGGTCTTTGTTTCTCTCTAGCCCCGAAGACTCTCCTGTCGCTCCTGTCAAGGCTGATTTGTCTCAGGAGTCGGACTCTGCAGAACAAGAACAGCCTCTTTCGTCTTTCTCCGACTACAGGGTTTTGGCTAGTATGCTGAAGGAGCTTTTTCTGATAAATTTCAGCCTTCTGCTCCTCTTTCCCCTCCTTCATGATTAGCTTCTTCAAGGTGAGGAAATAAGCCTGCTTCCTTCAAATGAAGACTTCTTTGGCTACAAGAAAAGCTCTCAAGAGGGTCAATGTGGATGGAAGATAGGAAGTCTCAAAGGGAAATCTTCCTTCGCTCCCCCTTCTGGATTTGTGCAAAGGGAAAAGCTGGAATGTGGTATGAGACGGAGAGGAAATTGGCTCTAGAGTTCCTTCTTCCTCTCAAGGTGATTTCTTGAGCCACCGTGGATGCGTCCAGGAGGTCTCTTCTTTCTTCATTTCAGGTGTCTGGACTCTTTCTGAGACCGACCACCATCTGAAAGGACTTTTCAAGTCTATGGAGGTTTTTAACTTTCTGGACTGTGCTTGGGGGCCTTGGACTTAAGGACTGCGTAGTCGGATTCTATTTCTCTGGGGAGCTGTCCAGTGTACTGTCGTGCATGGACAAGGCCACGAGGATGGCGCTTGATGAACTGGTTTTCATTTTGGTACAACCTCCTAAAGAAGAGGCTTTGTACTGCCAATTTCGCTACCAAGTCAGTTTTCTCCTGTTCAGAGGGCTGAGTTACTTTTGCCCCTCTTTCTAGCCATCTCTTCCCCAGCCGCTTGTCAAGGATCTCGCCTCCAGCCTTGGGGAGAAGGCTACTCAGGATCTCCTTGCTCAATCTTCCCAGACGCCTAGTGTCCCTTCTACGTCTTCGTAAGGACTTCCGAAGAGACAGAAGCCCTTTCGTGGAGATCTTCCTCCTCTCTAGACCTTTTCACGAGGAAGAGGTCTTTCCAGAGGCGGAGCCCTTTCCCAAAGGGGCAAGAAGTGACTCTCACCTCCAGACACCAGTAGGAGCCAGGCTTCTCCTGTTTTTGAAGCCTGGAAAGTAAGAGGGGCAGTTCCCTGGTCCTCAATGTAATCAAAAAAGGTTACAGATCCACGTTCTCTAAAACCCCCCTGTCACTTCCCAGAGATCTGTCGCTTTCTTACCGTCTTCAAACCAACAGATCCTTTAGATCTGCTGGAAGAAATGATCCAGAAGAGGGCAATAGAGCGAGTCCTGGATCTGGAGTCTCAGGTTTTACAATCGTCTCTTCCTGGTTTCCAAAACAGTCAAGGGGTGGAGACCATTCCTGGACGCCAGCAGAGACTGGAACAACTTTGTCGTCAAAGAGAAGTTCAAAATGGAGACGCCCAGTGCGGTTATCAATGCACTGCGACCAGGCGATTGGATGGTCTCTCGGACCTTCAGGGCGCGTATTTCATGTCCCCATTCATCCTCAGTCGAGAAAGTTTTTGAGGTTTGTCCTGAAGGAAGAGTGTACCAATTCAGAGCTCTGTTTTCGGTCTGAGTACAGCTCCTATGGTGTTCACAGTCCTGATGAGAACGCGTTGCCCGTGGCTTCATCTTGCCGGGCATAAGGATATCAGCTCTATTTAGACGACTGGCTCATCTGAGCCTCATCGGAACAAAGGTGTCTGGAGGACTTGTCAACTTTGAAACTGACAGTCCCTGGGACTTCTTGGTGAATTTAGAGAAGTCACATCTGATCCCCTCTCAGTCCATTCTTTATCTGATTCGGATGGGATTCAGCGGGTTTTCGAGCCTTTCCATCCAGGACCGTCAGCAGCACTGCTTAGTAAAAGTTTCGGCCTCCTGGGAAAGAAACATGCTCGGTGAGGGGGAATGGATGAGTCTGCTGGGGACCATTTCATCACTGGAGAAGTTTGTTTCCCTGGGAGGTTGCATCTCAGACCCCTACAGTTCTTTCTGCGACAACTGGAAGAACAAGGAGGGACTTAGACAGGTCTCTCCAGGATCTCTCTCTCTGTCAGGACCACCTTCGGTGGTGGCTCGATCCTTAAAGGGCAGAAGGGGTCTCTCTCTATCTTCAGAGCCCGACCCTAGTGTTGTTTTCCGGCACCCCATGTCGGGATGGGGAGTAACACTAGGGGTGGAAAGTGTCAGGCACCTGGAAAGGGGAACAGGTGATCCTGGCATAACTCTCAAAGAACTGGAAAGCCGATTTTCCTGGCTCTTCAGTTCTTCAAGGATCAAGTTGCAGGTCGGGCATTCAAGTCAACTCCGACAACACCACGGCCCTGGCGTGCCTCAAGAAACAGGGAGGTACTCGTTCCGGTCCCTGTTCTTGATCGCCAAGGAGATCCTGCATGGGCACATATTCTCACCGGGTGACGATTCTCACTCGTTTTGTTGCAGGGTCGAGAATGTTCGCCAACCTTCTCAGTCGATAACATCAGCTTCTGCCAACAGAATGGACTCTGAACGCAGAAGTGTCAGGATCTTTGAAACTTTTGGGGACGTCCCCTGGTGGACGTTTTCGACTTCAAGGACCACAAGGCTGCCCCTTTACTGCTCTCCAGTTCTCGACCGAGCCCTAGCATAGATGCCTTTCTCTGGGACTGGAAGGGTCTGAATCTGTACGCCTTTTCCCATTCAAGATTCTGAAGTCGTCCAGAAAGTTTAGCCTCAGAGGCGAGAATGACAACTGTCGCTCCTTTTTGGCCTTCAGCAGAATGGTTCCCCAGAGGTCATGTCTCTCGTGGTAGACTGTCAAGAACGCAACTTTGAGAACAGATCTTCTCAAACAACCCCACTTCGAGAGGTACACAAAAACTTCCCCGCTCTGGAGTCTAACTGCATACAGACTATCAGTTGCTCAGAGCGAGAGGTTTTTCTAGACCAGTGGCTAAGGCGATCGCTAACGCCAGGAGAGCCTCTTCCAGCGCAGTGTACCAGTCAAGTGGATCATTTTCTCAGGAGGTGGTGTAAACTTAAGGAATTTCTCCACCATGACCTCTCTTTCCCAGATAGCGGACTTCCTTTTTATCTGAGAAAGGATTTGAACCTGGCAGTCCCTACCATCAAAGGCTATAGGGTATGCTGTCAACGGTCTTCAGGCATAGAGAGGCCTGAACTTATCGGACAATAAAGACCTTCATGATCTTCTTAGGTCTTTTGAGACGTCTAAGGTAGCTCCCTAAGTTACCTTCAGGAACTTAGATGTAGTTCTAAAATTCCTGATGTCAAAGAGGTTTTGAACCTTTAAATTCTGCTTCCTTCAGAGATGTAACAAAGAAAGCTATTTTCCTAACTGCTCTGGCTGCACGGCGAAGAGAGTTAGTGAACTTCAAGCGTTCAGCAAGATTATAGGTTTCAGAGGCCCTGATGCTGTCTGTTCTCTGAGCCCCATTTTTCTTGCTAAGAATGAGAACCCGTCTTCCCTTGGCCCAGGTCCTTCAAATTAAGGGCTTGTGGAACATCACTGGACAAGAACCTGAGAGGAACCCTGTGTCCTGTCAGGCTCTAAAATTTTATTTGCAGAGGACCCAGAATTGTAGAGGTCCTTCTAGCAATCTCTGGTGCTCAGCAGAGCCTGATATACCTCTCGAAAAATGCCCTGGCATTCTTTCTACGAAGCACCATCATAGACGCCCATTCCAGTGTGCTGTGATGAAGATTTGAGAACTTTGAAGGTTAAGGCTCAGTGAGAGCCTATTGCTACCTCAGTGGCCTTCCAGAAAAAACCAGTCTCTCAATGACATTCTGGGTGCCACTTTTTGGCGAAGCAATTCGATCTTTGCTTCTCATTATCTCCCAGAAGTGAAGACGTCCTATGAGAATTGCTGTGCGCTGGGACCTTACGTTTCATAAATACGATCTTGGGAAACAGAGCAGACTCTCATCCTCTCCTCTTAGTTTGTTTTGGTGTGTTTTTAATATTTTTGTGTTGTTTTTTGTGTTGGAGTCTCACCAGTGGGGTGGTCGCTGATCCTTAGTTATGTTAATCTTTTTAACGTAACTAGGCTTGGTCAGGTGGTTGTTAGTTTGTCGTTTCCCTCAAAGTAAGGTCATATGGTCTAGTCACATTGTGGGTCTCGCCCCGTTGACAGATCATCTGATTCCACCAGCTCTATAGATCTCTACCTCGCTGGAGTTTTCTAGTAAAGCAGAAGCAGGCTTGGGTGACAGTAATCACTAAGTCAGCAATGCTAACAGGTAGGAACAGGCCAATCGCCTACATAGTTTTGTTTCCTAAATCTATTCTGTCTCTTCCCACCTCCAATGTGGATTCAGCTACATATATATCTGTCAGGTGTCATAATAAATGATATTTATGATATGTAATAAAGTTTGTTCATACTTACTCTGGCAGATATATATAATCATAGTACCCGCCCTCCCCTCAGAGACAGTAGTTCTAGTTTCTAGAAAAATCTAATAGAAAATGGGAATGAGCTCCTGATACTACTTCCCAGCGCATGGAATACACTAACCACCTGGCCCATTCAAGTGTTTTAAGTTTTGAATTTGTCGGTCCCTTTCGGAGAATGCTGGCTATATATATATCTGCCAGGTAAGTATGAACAAACTTTATTTTATCATAAAAACACGCTTTATGTACAGTAATATAATAGGTGGCTCCTTTTTCTTTATTGTTTTTGAATATTTATATGCTGTACAAGTGCATATTTGTTGTACTCCAAACCCATTGCTTGTATATGGACAACATCAGTGGTGGTCAAGTGACCCAGACCTTACAGTCTTTTGTCTAAATATGAGATTTGGTGATGGTGTTGCTTGGTTATTGTAGCTAGTTTGCAGAAAACTGGTTTGGGACAAAGTGGTGCAAAAGCTGAGCATATGTGGGAAACTATCACTAATGCCACTTTCAGCAATGACTCCCTTTAACTTGAACCTCCCACTCTTGCAGTCCTATGGTTAAGGCTTACAGTATTCCTTGGTCAGTGCTCTGTACCTTAAAAGAGATTACTGTATCATCATGCCATTTGCCCCAGCTGTATTGCATTCTGCCTTTTATTTTTCTTAAGGTTTCTTTGGTTTCTTTGCAACAAGCTATCCAGCTCGTATAACTATAGCTTCTGGGCAAGCCATATTAGAGTCTAAGAGATAAGACAGTGGTTTTATTTAATGAATTTATGATATGAATTGGTTACCCAAGAGTTGCAGATGATTGTGGTGTTCCTGTCTAGGCTGTTTTGCATTTTAATCGTATTTTGAATTCCATTATTGATGGTCAGCCTGTAGTTAGTAAACCGGTGTATTTTAGGAAGCCCACATTAAAGACCTACAGTAGGTATTCCTGCCAAATGGAAGTAGGTTTATCAGGGTTTTAAGGCTCCAGTGGAGGCTGCTGCCGTTGAAGGGGTGTCCATTGAGACTGATGTCAATTTTTTCAAAGTGACTCAGGAACAGCCCAGGTCTCACATGTGAGGTAAGGGCCTGTGTCACCTACTGTAGGCTATTTTTTACCCCAACATATAATAATGTTTAGCACTAAACAACTTTGGCGGCATTATTGCAGTATTATTATACATCACTAATTACTGTAAAAAAGTTGTGTAAACAAAGTACCATTTACGTTCATCAGTGAGAGCTTATCCATCATACTTTACTATGCCTCAGCACACTATTAGTAATGAGCTGGAAACTGCAAAGGAAAGAGACATACATACCTGAAACTGGAAGGAGATAATTGATAACACAACATTAAGGAGGCCTTAAAACATGACCTCATCAGATGAAGTGGGAGGCATGGGTGCATTTCCATGTGACGAGTGGGTTCAGTAGCGGAGTGTTTTGTTCAGTTGTACTGCTAGCTTGCTTTTTAGCTTATATGCAGTAGTTTTTCTGCTATACTTTAGGTGCTTTTGTATTGATTTATGCAGTAGGTAATCGTTCAGTGATGTAGTGCTAGCTTGTTTTAAATATTTTGTGCTTACATACACTAAAAACTTTTTCTTGACTATTTCCTGCTGACATGGGGCTGTGTTTAATATGACTATGCTGTCAAATATAGTATATTGAAAAAAATAAACTTAGTAAACCTAGTATGCCCATAACCATATAGTCAGGGCCATATATGTTTGCTGCCCAACTACCAAAATTTTGCCAAGTACCACCCACTTAGTGTTTCTTGCCTGTTTGTACAGATTGATGTACTGAATTGAAACACTAGGGATAGGAAATTCATTAGTGCTTGCAGGTTTACTTAGTAATGTGACAGATTGCAGAGAAATCCTACAAATATACATTATGAAACTAGCCTGAAGACTTTTCTAGGAAGTTATCTTGTCTTCAGTGCTTGTTAGGTATTGTATATCTATTTTCCAAGTGTTTGGGTATAATGCATGTGGTATTTTGATAAAATGAGATGGCATGACTTGCTAATGACTATGTGGTCAAATACATTGCAATTTAGAGGAGGCCTATGTGCATGTTATCCATTTTTTATTGCTGTCATGGTAATGGTACATTTTAAGTCATTTCTTCAACATGAGTAAATTGTTTTCCATTTGTTATTGTACAGATAAGTGTAGGCGGGAACTGGTATGTTATTTCCACTATGGGTGCTCAATGACCTGAACTGTAGGGGAGAATGGGTAGATGAAAGTGGTTTTATGTTTTTTGTAAGTCATGTCCTTCATACAATAATGCTGTCATTTTAGGAGCAGACATGATGACGAAAGCACTGCATACGGGACAGAGATGATTGCTGTACCTGTTTTTGTTTGATAAAAATTCTAGTAGTAGTTGTGAGTGAAATATGCAAGTGTTTAAATTGAGTTGAAAATTTGTTCTTAATTTGTGTAGAATATAGTGTGAATTAAGTGGAAAAAACAGTGTTGTTCAATTTTCAGCTGCAAGGGGAGATGTTGATGAGCCTGAAAGAAGAATGCACACAAACGATAGAGATGATGAAAAGGAAAGTAAAACAGAAGTGAATCGGAAGCCACAGGGCTCAGATGTAGCATCGCTTTTAGCTGAACAGAAGAGGCTCCTCAAGATATTGGAAATGGAGCTCACCAAAGGTCCACCTAATGTTAAGTTGGTTAGATCAACACTGGAAAGCATGCTTTTTTGGCTTCCTGGGGAATTCACTCCACAGAAATATGCTGGAGTAGACAGTGCAAATGAAGGCGCTGCAGTGTTTTTCCAGTACACATACGGGCAAGTACTTGAGGTACTTGTGAAAAATTTTATCAGTGATGGTATATTAAGGAAAGATTTTCTGTGTAAAAAGTTTGTTTTTGATTTTCTTGAAAATGGATATCTGGAAGAAAGTATTAATTGTTTGATAAGTGTTGCATGTAAAGCAGAGGTGAATAAAATGAAACTCATTGTTCAACTTTTAGAAAAATTGCTTAAATCCACCTGTTTAATTAGTTTTTTAATGAGATATTGTTCACAAACTGTGGATGTGAAGGGAGAAAAAACTTTATTCGATGAAACAGTACGACTGTACGTGTCTTTGCCTGACAGAATAGCCAACAGACTTGAGAGAGATTGTCCAGACTTTCTAATTCCACAGATGTTTTGCAAGATAACCTCATACCACCTTTTACAGGCGATATACTTTATAGCTAGTGGCCTTCATAATGAAGTATCTGGAAATGCTGAACCCATTGCAAAGCTGTTTGGACGACTGTGTCTTGTCAGTGACACAGAAGCAGTTTTAACAACGATGGTTCGGTGGTTAAAAATATGGGGAATGGGTGATATGATAATTCAAAGAGTTGTCCACAAAATGTTTACCCATGTTCCTGATGTTGCATGTGAGAGAGTAATCACAACATTATTGAAGATGGAGGTTGATGATATGACCTTATATATGCTTTTGGGTGACTGTGGTATAAAGAATTTAAAATTGAAGTATCTTTTTACACAGAAACTCCTCATCACTAGGCATTTACCATATGCTTCATCAGTTCCTACTATAATAGGATACTTAGGAAGAGCACAGAGTAGCCATGAGGTTCTTAGAATTGTCTTTCAACAGTTGTTAGATACTTGGAGTGATAAGAGCATCATGGCGCACAATTCATTTGAACACCACGTTTACATCACTAGAGGCCTTTTAACATGTATGGTTGTCTTTACAAATGCAGATGTAGAACACTGTAAGAATGAAGCCATTCAGTTGCTGTTGCATGGAGTTGGAAATCACTTGGATGTCCCCAATCACCAGTCAAAGCTCATAGGGATGATCACAGCAGAGGAATTGACGAAAGTATTTAATGCTGGTGGTCCTGTTTTGAAGTTTGATTATGAAGAATGTGAACTTACCTTGGAGTTAAAGAAATTAGTGAAACTGTCAGAAAGCAATAAACCTACCTGTAAGGATAATATTGAAGTGAAATTCAACAATGAATGGATTGGAGATTTTGAAAGTGAATTGGTTAATATAGGTATTTTAAAAGTTGACACTGATTCTAAAGAAATAAAATCAGTTCAGAATAAAGATTTGGTTCCTTTGGATGGGAATTCAGGGAGTCATGCTAAGGATGATGAATTTATAAATATTTCTGCCAACACTTTTCCTGAACAAGATAATGATTCTGATGATCTCGACAGTGATGATGATGAATTTCAGCCTTATGACATGTCAGATGATACAAAACAAATCAAAGTAAAAGAACCTTCTTATCCTCAGGAGATTCTAGATTACTTGATAGAGGGAGAAGCAGATAAAGTAGAAGCTGCATTAAGGGTTTCTGAGAAAATTATTCGTCGAGAAATCAGGAAGCAAGATTCAGACTTGGCAGTTGAAATGGCTAAAGTTGTATTACATTTAGAAAACAAATATGATATTGAAGGCTTTGAGGACAATAGACTGAACTCTTTGGTAGCTCTTACTTCATCTCATCCAATGCAGTGTGCTCTTTATTTAGGTAGAGAATTTTATGAAAGGAATTATAATATACGTCAGAGATTGGACATGCTTCATGCTTTAAGCAAATCAGCTGTTGAACTCTCTGGGTTTGGTGCAGGCAGGTCTTCTGACTTGACTCCTAGTAAAAGCAAAAAGAAGGAAGTTTTAAACAAAAAAAATGAAATGAAAGAAGTTGCAGGCTCTTTTTTCTATCCCCTCATGCATGGATTGTCATTTGTACAGCCACATCTTGATTTGCTCGGCTGTGATCGTTTTCTTTTGTGTGATCTCCTTAAAACTCTTGGCCTTATTGTAAGTGTTACTGGTCAGTGTGAACTCAGTCTCAAGATGGCTGGATGTCTTTTGGAGTTAACATGGCCTCTTCGCACTCATGAAGATGCTGATGTACGTGCTGCTTGCCTGGAAGCTTTGTTTTCAGGTTTAGAAGTCGTTCCAGATTCTGTGCTTTTGGCATTAGTTCCAGGGGAAGTGGTCGAGTTACGTCAGTGGTTAGGAATTACTTTAGAGAAAGAGGAAGATAAGAAATGCCAGCTCTTAGCAGCGAAGTTGGCATTGAAATTAGATAAGTGTTTCAAAGAGCAGATTGGTATTCATTAATAATTTCCCTTATGTTATTGGGGGTTGTTTGAAGAAGACTACAACAAACAATTTTATGATGAACCTATAAAACACTGGTATAAAAAACAGCTTACAATGTGAAGTAGTGTTTTTAGGTACCTTGAATTGTGTAAAATGATAAGAGTTCACTAGATATTATCTGGCTAATGGATCCCAGAGGAGTGGATAAAATCTCTAAATAATTTTGTCCATCCCATTTGCAGATAAAAAAAAACTGTAAATATATAGGTTACTGAGCCATTCACAGCTGCTCATTATTTAATGTGCAAAAATTGTATTTGATTTTTTGTCTCACAAAACAGTGTTATGCCTTTTATAAATAATGAACTATTTTAAAATTCTTACTGCAGTGAGTGTAATTACCTAGTCTCTTTTTAACTCGATAATTAGGAAGAGTAAAATAGTAAGACAGTTTGCATTGCTGAATAAATTACTAAATGCATATTAATTTGCACAGTGTTATGCAAATACAGGTTGAAAATTTTAAAGTAAAGAGTATGAGGCATCTATCTGTGGTAATGCTCTTGGCATTGGAGTAGAGTAAATTTAAAATAAGTTTATTTACTGTAAAGTATGGCCAACAGTTGGAACAAGACAGGTTATTTCAGACATGTTTATTTAGTGTAAAATGTTCGAGTGTATTGTATTAGCTATAGTGATATTTGAGAACAGTGAGGCTTCTTAGTACTTTTCTTTCCTTTCTGCATTGCTGTTACATGTGCCCACTTAGAGAACCACCAAAAAAGTCATCAACTGACTTCACAGACACACCAAGTTAGTGATAGCACACTCAAGTCATGCATTAGCTGTGTAATTACTGTAGCTGAGCAGTGGATATATTTATGTATTCTTTTTTTTTTTTATTGTTCGTAGTGTGATTGAAGCTGCTCTTGGATTGAAATTTGTCCTGAATGACTTAATTCTTCATCTATTCTAATGCACTGAAGTATTTGGCATTGTCAGAGCAGAGTTTCAAGAACTTGAAAATTTCCAGTTTGCCCTCCATATATAAATCATTTATGATGTGAAAGACCACATAAAAATCACTATTTTTTTTTTCTTACAAAATTTGCATAAAACTGTTCAGGGTAAAAAATTTTCACAAGTTGCATACATTTGTTTTTAAGGTTCATTTTGTCCACCTCAGTAAATTAGATATATTGGGGTTTAGATTTAAAGTTGGAGCAAGTAAAGCAGTATTTTCTTTGTAAAACTATAGTGTTATATACTTGCACACACCCTTAAACTACTTTTAATCTATGTAGATAATCATGTATTTCTTTATCAAATTTTCTGTATGTATATAGTTTATATTTTGTATACTGTGAATATGATTATAGTGAATACCTTGAATATGAAAGTATAAAATAAAAGTTGTAATACTTTGATACCTTGTTTTCTTGCCATTGATAATTTGTTACAGGTGAAAGTTGTTTTATAGCACAGTAAAAAGAAACTATTTCTTTGGGTGGGGGGATGGGGTGTCACCGCCTACAGTATACTGTGTACATTATGCTGTAGCTGGTAGAGAAATGTTCTTTTCTGTGTGCCTTTGGCCCCAGCTGCATTTCTTTGTCCTTTTTTTTTATCCATTTGTCTCAACCCACTTATTACTATACAATTTTAACCCTATCGTGCTTCTTTTTACACCAGGTCCTTCCCAGCCTAGAAGTTTGATGATGCTTTAGTTTTATTAGGCGTTTGATATTATTGGCAAACATGATTTATTTTTCCTCTTCATATTAATACTGTGGGGCTCATGGCCACACAAAATGTGATGTATTTTGTATCCTACAGTAAAATAATGTAGAAATTGGTTCTTGAAGCTTTCCATATGCTTCAAACCCCAAACTCACATGTACAGTATTGGAAGAAGTCAGTTTTTCCATCTGTTTTGTATTGGAAGGCATTACAGTATTTACTGTTACTAAATTTATATTTGTCAATTGGTGTTACATTAATTTCTTAGATTTTTGTGGGAGGGGGTGGATTTTTATGCAGCTGCCTTTACTCTCACCACTTCCAGAGAGTGGTGACAGTAGTAAAGGTACTCATTGTGGTCTATGGGAAGCTTTAAGTTTTCAGACTAGTAGGGATGGCCTAAAGAATTAATCTTTGAATTAGAAATGAAAAGTGGACACCTTAAGAGAAAAGAGAAAAGTAGAAGGTGCAAACTGTTGTATATTGGAGCTGAAAGGTGGTTTTGATGATACTTTAGTATATCACTGTTTACATTGTGCTATGCTGGGAACATAATATAAGTATCTCTCTACTTTATATGGAATAGCTCACCAAATATTGTCTTAACTCCCAGGAGTTCTTGAAAATTTCTTGGAAACTGCCATCTTTGGTAGTTTCCAAGAAATTTTCAAGAACTCCTGGGAGTTAAGACAATATTTGGTCAGCTATTCTATATAAAGTATGTGATCTGTAATTGTACAAACAAGAAGAAAACAGCACCAAATTTTCTTTATGTATTTGGTAAAATATTACTAATTTTCAAGGAATTATTGATTTTTCATACTTTTTACTGTTAATCTATATTGTATGACTTGGTGATCTGGCTATAATATTTAATAATAATTGTATGACTCGCTTTGTATGCATCTGTTCAACTTCTGCAAGTACCACTTTACTCTGCTTTAGTAATTCTACTGAGGTTTAAAAAACTGCAAGCCAGTTTGTTGGTATTTATTAAAGTTGGATATGAAAAAATGCAGTACAGTGCTTGGTTAGAGTAGTCTTTGTTTTTTTTTTGTGTATTTGCTATTACTGTGATAAGGAGTTTCCATTTTAGGTAATAGTTCTTAACAGTTTTATTTTATACACATATAACTCTTAATGAAAGGGGGTAACAGTTATACAGTAATACACATGCTGGGCACGATACTCAAGAGGTCAAATTATAGTACGTATATATGTAGAAAACATACTATATTTCATTTACGAGTTTTATTATTCAAAACAGAATTTCATATCAGTATACAGGCAGTGCCCAGTTATCGGCAGGGGTTCCGTTCTGACAGCATGACAATACGTGAAAATCATCGATTTTTGGTTATCACCGCCAGTACTGTACACGATTATCGGCACCAATAAGTGGAAATCAGCACATATCGGCACCAAAAATTGCAGATTTTTGTCACTAGACAAGCGCCGAAAAACCGGATCACCAATAAGCAAGCCTGCCGATAACCGGGGACTGCCAGTACTCGCTCAGTAATTTCATAATTCAAGATTCCTGAGAAAATTTTTTGAAAAATAAGCTTGGTGTTTATATGAAAGCTTTCCATTGCTTAGCCCAAGATGACTTGAAAAAAAATACAGTAGTACAGTCTTTTTTGAAAGTAAAAATTTTTTGAGTCACAGACCCTGTTACAGTGAATTCATGTGATTTGTGAAGAGTTTTGTTTCAAAATATTAATAACGATTGTGCAGTGCTTTAAGACTTTTCATCATTTTAGAAATTATTTTAGTCAGTCTTATGGCAATTCAAACTTATTGGGGGACTTGTGCCTTTCACAAGAGCACTTTTTTGTTAGTCATGTCAATTACTTTAACTGTGGTTGTTTTAAAATTGGCTTAGTAAGCAGGATTATTTGTTCTCTGTAAAGCGATCTCTATTGCTTTTACAGAAACTATTTGTTTGAAAGTAACCATTATCTTTAAGAAGCTAAGATACCTTGGTAGTAATACTGTACACTATCTTTGTGTTATTTTTGCAGGTATGATGATGCAACCGAATCCCATGTCTCTGCCAAACAACCCTTCACTTGGAATGCCTGCAAATCAGCAAGTAAGTAGTTACTTTATTGTTAGACATGACTAAATGTATTCATATGAAATGCAAACTATTGGTGTATGGATGTCTTCACTTTGAAAATAATTGAAGGGTGACATGTACCTTAAATCTTTTTTACACTTTACCGCAATTTAATCTTTTGTTTCTGATGATTGTGAACTTCATGTCCTTTTATGAACTTTGTCCTCTCTTATAGTTGAGTTTTCCTGTAGTGTTTGTAAGTTCTCGTTTCCACCCATTTGTATTATGCCAGAGTTCTCGCTTGGCCTTCTTCCCTCTTGTGTCATTAGTGCTAGTGCATATAATGTTCTGTGTTTGACAGGTGATATTTGGGGAAAGCTAAGTGACAGTGGAGAAAGGAAGAAATGAGTACCAATCAAGGAACAGAATAGTTAGACAGTCAAAAACAGAAATTAGATATATATTCAGGCTATTGTGTTACGACAGCGATACGTTCCTAATGACATGTCGTAACCCGATTTTCGATGTAAGTCAGAACACACCTACATAAGTACCTTTGTTACCACCATAATCTAGGGCATCAAAACACAACATGTCTATGACATACTCTATATGGACTAGGAAAAAGACTTCAAGGACATAAATGTAAAGCACAGTGCAGTTATGTGAGTTAATGTAAATAATGAAATGAAACTAACAAAAAGAGCAAGTTATTTAATAATTTATGGGGACCGCATTGTAACCACGAAGTGTCGTAGGCCGAGACCCGTTGTAACTGGGATCGCCTGTAGAAGGGAAAATTTCAGTAGAATTGCCAAATCTATTACAAAAAATACCCTTACTGAAGTAAATGAAAATGAAGAGCAGATAAGCAGATTTGATGTAAAAAGAGCTCCAAAAGACTCTGAAGCTCACGGAACAGCAATGCATATGAACAGGATAATGTAACAGGTAAACTACTGAAAATTTGAATATAACTTAATCATATTCATGGTGTAAGGGGGGAAAAAGCTGGAGTATAGGAAATTGGTATCATCATAATGGTATCTTAAAAGGCATTGAATTTGTGGTCCACCAACTATCAACGAGTGACACTATACTCCCAAACTGCTTTTATATTTTGTTTAGGATTACTAAGTGCAGTTAAATTTTCACAAGTTGAGGTGAATCCCCATTGGTAGCCAGAAGGCAGTGGAGAGAGTTGTTCCCATATTTAATCCAGTAAAAGGAATTTATGTTTAAAATTAATGATATTGCACAAAAATATTAAGGCCTGTCCTATACTGCTTTGATTGTAAAAGAAATAGTTATTTCCATGATTGTATATGAGATATTAATGCAAGATATACCTTACAGTGATAGCATATTATAAAGAGAAAAAGTTCAAGATCAGTCAGAGAAATTGATGATTTTATAAGAAATTCTGGAAAATCACATTAGACAGGAAAACATGAATTGCAAGAAGACCATGTAAATGAAAATGTAAGTAGCTCAAATGTTTATACATTGCCAATTCACAACAATCTGAAAATAAAATTTAAGTTAACTTAAGTGACTCTGTCATTGCAGATTGCCTATCAAATTTCTCATAATTGTGGGCATGTAGTTTTTAAAAGATCTTTGAATTGGCTTATCTTTTGCTAAGCATATAAGACATGAAGGTGATTCACAGCTAAATTGCAAATCTATACCTGATTAGATTACCCAATACTGGAAGTTGCATTTATAATTGTTGAAGCAAGAACTGTACCAGCACAAACATGACCATTACTCTTATTAATATATAATTAATATTAATAAGTGAAAAAATTTCAGTAATGCAGAAAAGGCCTTCTGTAAACTAGAATGGAGTACCAACGCTGCAGCCAGAGACAGATACAGAATAGGTGTTTTTCTTTCCATAGTGAACAATAGTTGAAATCCATGAAATTTTCAAGTGTTAAGTATGTTAATTCACTGTTTAAAAATTTTGTAATTTAAGTAATATAGGCACAGTTTACAGTATTAATGGGTGTTGTAACTAGAATGTGTGTATAGTAGCTTTTCATTTTACACAAGGTGTGTTCTGAATAAAAGTGTGTAGTGTAAATTTCACCTCACAGTACTGTATTTTTTATTACATAAAAAATAATAAATTTTATATACTGTGCAGTATATAGCACATGCAGAATGGTTCCTGGACCTGCCGTCTCTGCTGTCAGAAGTTCCGAGAGAGTTACCTCCCTGGCACAATATACTTTGTCAACCTCATGTGGAGAGGTACCATCAGTCGCTACAGTCCCTATCTCTTCAGGGGTGGAGACTATCGAGTATCTCCTGCGAGCGAGAGGCTTTTCTCAATGAGCAGCGTCTCAGATGTCAGGATATATCAGGAAGTCGTCAACATCCGTGTACTAGGGAAAATGGTCTGTTTGTGATTGGTGCTGTAGACAGGGTTCTTCTGATTTTCTACTCTTTCTCAGAGCAGAAAAACATCTTTCTGTGTCTGCCATAAAGGGCTTTAAAGGGCTGCTCTAGCGCTAGTTCTGTGTATGAAAGACGTAGAAACATTTAAATCTTGGGAAATATCTATGTTGATTAGGAGCTTCAAGCGGTCTTGTTCCCCCAGAGAACTCAAACTTCCTAGTTGGGATTTGGCTTTGGTTTTAACTAGTCTTACTCGAGCCCCCAGTAAACCGTTGTGATTGGCCACAGATAGAAACTTGACCCTCAAGGCGTTCTTCTTGTTGGCCCTAGCATCGCAAAAGGGTAGGCGAACTGCATGGTCTGTCTTATGATGTCAAACACACCAAGGGTTGGAAGTCTTTAGCTTTTGAAATTATTCAAGAATTTATTGCGAAGACTTAAAATCCTTCAGTCCACGATGAAAGATTTGTCTCCTTTTCTATACCTTCTTTGGGAGACTTGGTTCATAATGACCCTGATGAAATGTTGTTGTGCCCTGTCAGGGCACTGCGTGCTTATCTAAAAAGGACTCAACATCTCAGACCAGGCTGTTGCAGACTTTTTGTTAGCACAGGCCGGGTCAAGAAAGAAGTGTCCAAGAATACAATCTCATTTTGGCTACGAGAAACGATCATGAATCCCTATTCCCCTGCATCAGGAGCTTCAGACAATGTCACGCAGGCAAGAGCGCATGACGTTAGAGGTCTAAGCTCCTCATTGGCATTTAAGAAGAATATGTCTGTTCATAGAATTCCAAAAGCTGGTGCGTGGAGTTGCCAAACCACTTTCACTTCTACTTGAATGACATTGCCCATAGGTCCTTGGACACTTTTTCCTTGGGTCTGGTGGTGGCTGCTCAACAGGTTGTGTAGCTCACCCAGTGCCCCTGGCGGGTCAGTTTGTATCTAGTCTAAGATGATGTATGAAAGTGAAATGAATAATTTACTGGTCTCTTGTCTTGTCTTCTTTCTTTCTTCTTTACCTGCGGGCAGTAAGAAGAGGGTTCTGTCATGAGCTGGAAGTGGCATGATACAGGTGAATGCAGCGGCCATACTGTTAGAGTAATCGTTAATGTAAGGTTCCTTTCAGTAGCAATTCATTCCTCTCTTTAGCAAGGAGAGAGAGGAATTATAACAAACCTACATAAGTGGTTACGTTGGTTTGTTATAAGAACAGATAGCCTCTTGTCTTCCGCATATGCAATGAACTGTGACGTATTGAAACCCAGAAGTCTGAACCCAAGATATACTTATATATGAGGTTCAGAAATAAAGGTCATGTTTCTTAGAATTCTTTTGTTCAAAGAATGACCGGGTGTGGCAAACCTTCAGTCAATTAATTTACTTACCTTCCACGAAGAGTAAGTCTGTCCTAATGTTAAGACGGAGGGTTTGTTTCATATATGAACAAATGACAAATTTATTAAATTCATTTGTGCTTTTCATAACTAACAAACCTGAGATCTTAACATTTGAGGCCCACCTCTAACCACTGCTCTGACAGCTTAACCTGGGCTGGAAGAATAACTGATGAGGTCACGGAGTATTAAAGCAGGTAATCCTATAGTCATGAGTCATGTGTGACTTATGACTAAGGACAGATGCCACAAGTCCCTTGCATATACAATTTTATTGATTTTACTGGATTCCAGCTGGTGCTAGAAGTTTATCCTAATGCTAAGACCTCAGGTTTGTTTATTATGAAAAATACAAATTAATTTAATAAATTTGTCATTTCGGTTTACTACTAATTCACATTTGTTTCATTATAAACCCTTCAAAAAAATTCACTTGTTTTCTTACAACCCCTTCAATAAAAATTCAATTGCTTTATAACAAACCCTTCAATCATGTAGTCATGACAAACCCATCTCCCACATACATCCTCTTTCATGATCTAAATATCCTCAGACATGTACATCTGTATGTCATATTCTGAAGCATTTGATCTAAAAGCAGATTTTCACTCATGCATTCCTTGTATCTGTACTATCCCCTTCATTGTTTTTTTTGTCCCATGTTTGCAGCACTACATCAGGAGGCTCCCCAGCTTTGCTTTCAGCACTTGAAAGTTTTCATTACAGGCAGTCCCCGATTTATGATGGGGGTTCTGTTCCTACGCCGCGTCATAAGCCGAAAATCGTCGTGAGCTGAAAAATTGTTGAAAGTTGTCAAAAATCCTAAGAAAACCTTATTTTTAATGCTTTGGGTGTATTGAAAATGACGTAAACTGCATTTTTATTGAGTTTTTTTGTCAAAAAAACCTCCAAATTTTTATTATTCTGCCGTTCTGTAGCCATATTTCTTCCGTCGGATCAGCATCATAAGTGTTGTAATCCTGGAACATGCATCATAAACTGGGAAATAATTTCTGATGAATATATTTGAAAAGTGTTTTAACCCTGGAACGTCGTAAGCTGGACCCATTGTAACCCAGGGACTGTCTGTATTTACATATACTGTATGTACTATACATATTTGTCCCTGTGTTTGCAGCACTACATCAGGAGGCTCCCCAGCTTTGCTTCAGCACTTGAAATAAGTTTTCATTATTTACATATAACAGTACTGTACATATATCAGTTCAATTTTTATCCCAGTTTGTCACACTTCACCTTTTTTGCAAAATAATATAATTGCTATTTGAATATTTATTCTGTGTTGGTTTCCTGTAAGTGCATTTGGTTAAATGTCATTGTTGCGCAAGCATGTGAAATCCACTTTTTAATTTTTATATGTTGAGTAATTTTACACTTTATTAACATATAGGGCTTATACCGTATAATTTTGTTGTGGTCTTCATTAATTGTGAAGTTTTGTCTGCCCATAATTAGTGCTGTATCCCTATTTATATTTTATGTTAACATATGCCACATGTAAACCACTTTGTGTTATAGCTTCATTTGTGTACTAAGTATGTTAAGTAAACTGACCCTGTTTTAAGGCATGATGTGCCCTGTCTTTCTGCCACTAGGGATAAACCCACACCTTCGGGCACCACCTGTCAAGTCCAGTGCTGCTTCCTGCTTTTGCCTAAAGTAAATTTATCACTTCTTCAGCCTTGGGTTGACTTTAGAATTTTACTAGTTCAAGTTAGGAGGATCAGTCTTCCACTGATCTGCTACTGCTTGGTACTGGAATACTGCTATTCTGTACCTGCACAGTTTGCCCAGTGGCTGGATCATTATGCACTTGCCATTGTGTGATGCCTAGTTGTTCTCTTGATGCTTGCCAACTCTGCTGTAGCTGCCTGATGAATGGACAGCTCCCATTCCTGTTTTGCCAAGTGATGGGATGCTCACTTGAAATTGGTCAATAACTGGATAGTATCTCAATACTTGTTGCCACCTCAGCATCTGCTCTCACCATTATAGCTAAGTCTGCCACTAGCCAGACTTCTGTTTACAGGTATTTGACATCTATTCACAGCTATAGGACAACATCCTTCCTATATTCTGTGTCTTCCAGACCCCTTTTGCTAGTTCATTGATGTCAACTTAGTGTCTTATGACCTGCAAGAATACCTACTGTTCTTGCGAAGCCTGCTGCTCCTACTCCTGCTTCTGTGCTTATTGCTTCCACCTTGTCTGCGATGTTTCCATTTTTAGTTGCTCAAGAAGTGCTGCTCTTCCCACTGTCCCAGCTGTTTTGATGGCTGGCCCTGCTTTGCTGGCCATTGCCACTATTTTTTTTTTCTTTTCTACATGCAGTGTTTCTCGAGGTCATGCATATTAGATACATGTATATGATATTGCATTGGCTCTTTGTACTTGGATTTCTGTTCAGGTTGTTGCTAGACTGCTGTGTCCCTGAGGTTATCAAGATTGCTATGCCAGCTGCTGCTGCTATATCTGTTGTACCTACTGCAATGGCTGCTGCTGCTGTGCCTCCTGTACCTGTTGGGCCAGCAGTGATACTCTTAATACACCCGTGCCTGCTGTGCTGCTACTGCTGTTTCCACCCATACTACTGTGACTACTGTTTTTAACACACCTGCTGCATTAAGCAGTAGCTGCACCTGTTGTGCTTCCTGTGGCTGCTGTTCCTGCATAACTTGCTATATCTGCAGTTGCTGCAACTGCCATTTCTTCTCCTTTTGTTGTTCCAGCAGCTCCTACTTTACCCGTGATGTTTGCTCTGCCAGCCACTCCAGTCTTGCTTTTCTCTTGGCTGTTATCTCTGTTATCTGACTGTTTCTATGACAGCTTGTTCAGTTTTGCCAGCTGAAGCCAGAAATCTAGAATCTGCACTGCTGCCTCTCTTCTCTGTCTTGTTGTGATATCTGTCAGTACAGAGGTTTTGTTTGGTATGTTATTCACCACTACCTGTTGAGAGGACAAGACACTGAAGAAGTATGGCTCCTGATTTTTCATGCCTATAAATCAGTGAAGTAAACGTGTCAAGTATCCCATATCCTTCCTGCTGATGCAGTTCATCCTTCAAGCATACGTGAAGGTTGCAGAAAACAAGGCAAGTCAGCTACTTTTAATACTATACTTGGAGATAGGTTGCTACTTTGGATATATCACCAAGTGGAAACTTCTTGGCTTACTTGCAGGATGTTCCACCTTGGGACACCTGGTTCCTGATCTATAAGGTCTCCAGGTACTCCAGTGGATCCTGTGGACTTGCAGTGCACTGCTTGACCAATTGCTTAAATTACAATTTAAAATCTTTTGGTTAATGGGTTTGTTATGAAACAAATGAAGGTTTTATAACAGAACATTTTCTTACAAATCCATCAATCATATTGCAAAGTGCCCAACTCCCATCCCATTGTTCTTGCTTAGTCATATCCAATATATACAGTACAAGAAATAATAAAGAGGATTATTACCTACCAGTGGATTGAAGGAGCACATGTGTGAACAGTTACTTCAAGCTGTTTTGCAGTTTCTGTGTACAAGACAAGAATACACTTGTCTTAGGACATTGGACCATGAATGCAGGCTCTGTATAATTTATGTTTTTGTGTGAAAAATATGTTTTGTTTTAAAAACTTAAAACACATTTGCATTAGGTTACAATACAAATCAGCATACTCACATCAGGGTACACACTGGATGGATGATGCATGTGCCTTTAGTGACCAGTGCCAGTTATTGGCAAGTAACTTAAAATGTTGGAAGGTTTTAAAACTGCCACAGACACCTCTTAAGTACAAACTTTTCCTTTTTTTGTGTAAGCCATGATTACCTCCAGAACTAAATCTCACCAATATTTTATGAAGTTCTAAAGAACTAACAATAGTAGAGATGCCTGTAAAGTAACAAAAATAACAATAAAGGTAAATATAAAAATGATGGTAACTCATTCACTCTCAGCATGATTGATTTTAGTATCTTAACATTCTTATGTGCAGTATTATAGTGATTTATATATAATAGTTTATGACTGCTCCACGAGGAAAGTTAAAAGGGGATAATGTGTGGGATGTCAGGTTTCTTAGTGTCACTAGAATTAAAATAAATGAAAACTGCCAAATTACCATTAGAGAAAAGTTCAAGGATGGTGTGGGAACAGGATTTCACTAACAGATTGAGTGGATCACTTGGACTGATACTTAAAATTATTCAAGGATGGTGTGGGAACAGGATTTCACTAATGGATTGAGTGAATCACTTGGACTGATATTTAAAATTATCTGAAGTTCTAAGTTGAACACCTATGTTTGCATGGCTTTTTGAAATAAGTGTACATTGTGCTTTTACTTTAGATTTAGCAAATCTTGGGCACATCTTGAGAAATTACTTTAGAATATTAAAAACAATTGCAGGTATTGAACTGAAAGATTTTGTTTGCCTTACAGGAGATCATTTGACCCTGTTGAAGGTGGAGATAAATGTAAATGTTTGTTAGAAACATCTAAATGAGTTGATAGAAAAAGGTAGGGTATTAAAACATACCCTTGTGAGACATTGCTTTGTAAGGCAAAAAGTGTATTGTGCATGTGTCTGTGAGACTGCACAGAATTTGGCCAATTGGGCTGCCTGCCAAACCTTGTCAAATATGTTAAAGAGGTCAGATTGCACAAGGTTCATGCAAGTTCTTGGCAAAATAATATATTGTCCAAAAATCAATAGTATTCTCTTCTTTGTAGATTGATATTTGTAGGGGAGGTGTAATTACTGTATGTTTGGCCTCAGATAATAAAGGTACCCAGGGTTCAGAGTAGAATTAAATCTAACAGCAATACTGTATTGTGTGTGGATTGCATGACTTAACTGAAGTTTGAGATACTGCTAGTACAGTACATAAAATGCAGTAAGAGATAGCTTTTCCACTTTAGTTTTCAGTTTTTTCTCATGGGTTTATTTCCAAATAGGTTAAAAGCACGTGGGCCAATAGTGGTGTAGACATCAACTTGGACAACTTGAGTATAGGCGGCGTTAAAAAACCACCTGCCCCATCAATGAACCAGCTGCAGACTACCATGCCCACGGTGGCAGCCCAGCCTCATCCAGGTTAGTTCACAAAGAATTTTTCTAATTTTAGTGTTTTCTATACATATAGATAATTAAGGATACAGTTCTGACATTGTTGAATTGAGGTATAACAGTTTTATTGATTTCATATTTTAGGGGTTGGCTCTTGTAACACTGCAGTTATGAAGAGAATAGGGCCATTCAGATATATTCAGTAGTAAAGAAGTTTGTATATTAACCACGTGTTGTTTGATACTTTTTACATAGAATTTTATCTTGGTAAAAGAAAAAAAATCATATACAATAGTCTCATTTGTTTCAATTTATAAAAGAAAAAAAATCATACACAGTAAAGTCTCCTTTGTTTCAATTTATCAAAAAATCTTAAAGCAACTTGTATTTTGACAGATAAAAATGAAATTGTTTTGTAAGAATATTTAAATATAGTATTCAACCAGTTACCGTATGTTTTCGTGTATAAGATGACCTTTAGATAAGACGAGGTAGAAAATTATGATATATTTTCATGTATTTAGCTCATATCTGTAGCATAAGACGACTGCTGAAGTCCAAAACCATCTGTGTATGGGCTAGCTTTTGCAACAACAGGTATCTTATGAAATATTGGTTATGTAAAGATATCACAAATGCTGTTTTACTTACTGTATCCTTAGAAATTCAAAATACCGTATATACTCGCGTATCATGCGACTTTTGAAGACCTAATTTTGAAGCTAATTTTAAGGGGGTTGCATCATACACGAAATATAAAATTAGTGTATGTAATATTCACGTAGTATGGTATTATAAAATACAAACATAATGAATATGCATCTTTTCCATGGATCTTTTAACAAGTTATGCTTTACTGTATCCAGTAATATTGTATGTATTCACGTATTACTAAATGTATCGTAAAATACAAACATAGCGATCATGCGCCATTTGCATTGTTTAGTTTTTCGTGAATTTTTGTTTTGGCTTCAATTCAATTTCTGTTTAAAGATAACCATTGGGGAAGGTTTCATCCCATTTGCCATACACGTTAAAACAACAGTAAAATATGTTCTTTCATGCCCAGTAGTTTAGATTAAAATACTTTTCTCTCCAATATTATTTACGGTCGAGTTTGATGGCATATTGAAGTTTGGGAGTTTCGTCCATGTTGCCGATGCACAATGATTTATAGTCATTAGCGCTTGAACATAGTTTGTTTTCTCAGCTTTAGCTACAACTTGCAGCTTAAATTTAGCAGTATATTTCCTTGCGATCTTTTCTCCATAGTGAATAAGGGTATAATGTAAAATAAATATCAGTCTTGTTCTGTTAAAATCATTTGTAACATAACCACAGTAATTGTTTACTATCGTACAATGGTTGAAATGCAAGCAAAGAGCTGTTGTTATCTGATTCGTTTGTTACTTGGACACGCCCAGACCGTTCATAGCAAAACAGTTGTTTCTCAGGTTGTTTCTCCGTTTGCTTAATGAGTTAACATAACTTGATACTTTCATCATTCGCTTTTGCTTTTTAGTATTTAACTAGAAGATGGGGTAAAAGTGGAGTAAAAGAAGTCCATAATGGTTCCTCAACAAAGGAACTTGCATGATACATGATAAAATAATTTTTATGGGTGAAAATTTAGGGCTGTTTTTAGAGATTGCATCGATAATCCAATGGAAATGAAATAAGGTCGATTCTATATCATGTTTTTCCTGCACGCATGGCCTAAAAGAAACATTATTTTGTTTACATTTCATTGGCAATCATAAGCAACCCCTAACAACAAGATGATAAAGTATGATAATTATCGTACATAATTATTGTTCGTGTGGCTGAATTGTTCTAAACAGCCTGAATTTTTAATGAAAAATAAATATTACATTATCCTAAATGTTATTACTACCGTAATTACACTGTTACCGAACGATAAAGGTTGCTGTGAGCACAACCATAGCTTGATATTTAGGCTACATTTTGTCAGCTGGCCTCGTATATATAAAAGTTGATTTCATTCATATGGAATTATTCCTTGAATAGGCTATTTATTATGAAGATATGCAATAATATATAAGGTAGAAATGGTTTTATTACCCTTATTATCAGTTTATTTCATAATGTGAATATTTTCATGTATGTCAGTGGTTATTGCACCGAGGCTGAGGCTAGCCTACCGATAAACTTCACTTAGAATTCAAGGTTAGATATTTGGAATGGTAGTATAAGATGACCCCCAATTTTTAGGGGTGAATTTTATGATTTAAAGGTCGTCTTACATGCAAAAATATATGGTAGTTATGATTTTTACCACTGTCTCTGCTTTTCATGTGTTTTTCCCTAGTTATCCAGTAAATTAAGTATGCTATTTTTTCTAAAGAAAAGTTTTCTGATATGCTGACTAGCATATCTTTGGTTAAAGAGCTTTAAAAATTTGTCAGATTTTATTAGCAAAAAAGTTTGTTATATAAAATTTATATAATTCTTCAGCTTTATTTCGTAATCTGAAATTTTGTTATTTTTGCAGTACTTGGATTAAAAATATTGTATTAAAAGATGTTTATGCTGCCTGTCGAGTTGGCCTCGTATGAGTGATTGATTGGGCAGGTGGTCATTCTCTCTCTCTAGCCTGTAATTATTTTCTTATGATCTTTAGTTTTTCATTTAAAATACTCTTCACTTTTTATATTAAATAATTTTATTTTGTTTTGAATGAAAATACAGTATACTGTACTGTACTTTACTTTGTGTATACACAGGTACAGTTATGTATTACCCATATATGTATATACAGTATATCTCTCTCTCTCTCTCTCTTTCACTTTTTATTTCATTACCACTTATTCTGTTAACCACATGGAAGTGTCAAGTTGAGATAAACAAAAAATATTGTTAGCAAATCAGCCTTCTTTGAAGGAGTTTCTAAATAAAATTATTAAGGGTATTGCATGCGAGCAATGGTGATTTTAGGAGAAAAAAAGTCCAGTCAAGACTGTAGTGTGGATATAGGAAGTGCAGTTAAACATAATAAGTTACAAGGTGAAATTTATAAATAGTTCATATATGGATGACTTTGCAATAATTTACACTGCTTAAAAAAAGAAATGTACATTTCCAGCCCATTAAAATAAGGTGGACAAAGCAGTAAGTACCTGGGCCTTGTCAGCAGGGTTTTAATTTTCATCAGAAAAACAAATGTAGCCAAGTTTTATAAAGATATTAGATAAAAAGGAATTATGACACTAAACTAGACATGAGAAACAATCAGATACCAGTGAGCCAAAGTTTAAAATTCTTAGGTTTAATTTTTGATATGCATGTGGATTGGAAAGCACACATTTTTGCTTACATAAAAGCCAAAGGTAAAATTTATTAAATTTGTTACAAAACTAACACTTACCATTTTGGGAACTGACATAACAACCATGATGTTATACAGAGTAGTTGTTCTGTCAATTGCAGATTAATCCCTCTTCATTACTACATATAACTGTGCAAAGTGCAATAAAGATTCAGTCAAGTGACCCACCAAAAGCTTTTCAGGCAGAGATTTTCATAATTATTCATCCACCATCATTCTCAGTTAGAGCCAACAAAATTTTTGGGTCAATAAATGTCAACACAAGGCACACATTAGGCAAATTATACTAATGGGCCAAAATCTTTATCTGGTCTAGGATTCACTGCAGTATTGTCTAATGCAACAAGCTGCGACTCTTTAGCCAGTAATGCTTCCATTTTCTCAGCAGAACTCTATGCAGCTTAGATTGATAATAAACTAAAAATTTGTCATTTTCTGGGATGGTAGGAGTGCTTCAAAAGCCCTTCTAGATTAACCCTTACAGGCTGGTGTAAAATATATATTAAGAACACCCCTAGACTGGGCAAACTTTAAGATTGGCCAGTTTAAAAAAAAGCACATCAGTAGAAAGAGGAAGATATGCAAATGCACATGGTATAAGAAAAAAAATTTAAAAATTTTTCTGTACCTTCCACACACTTGTATAAGATAAAAATTCTGACAAATTTTCTGTACCTTACCGTGGAAAGTTGAAACTGAATATTTCGAACCCTGTGTGGGGTATGTTTTCCAAGACATAAAAATACGCCAATTTTACAAAGTTATATATGTATTTTCTAATATTTTTTAAAAATTTATTTTGAAAAATTACACTTACAGCTCATGCAATATCATAACAGAAACTAAAATCAGTAACAAATTCTGAGTAGATTTATGGTTGGTAACATTTTTACATGATGTACTGAGTTGGGAAGAAGCAGTACATTTTAGTGTGTTACATATGCTTTTTCTAATATCCCTTTTTGCTTTAGTTTGCAAATTTACAATTATAGCTGACATACTATCATAAAATATAAGAATTAAAACCAACAGCAATCCCTGGATATGTTTATGAGCAAATATATACGTAAAAGACATCATGGGATGGGGAGTTGCAGTACATTCCCCCATGAAATCTCAAGTCACACTGATTTCCCTCTAGTATCTTGTACTGAGGTATTAGTGTTGTCGTAAGAGTTACTATGTCATTTATGGACCATTGAAGTGATTTGAACATTATTCCCACAAAATTCACTTAAACTGTATAGCATGAAATATTGATTCTCACCTGAGGCAAATCAGATCGAACATCTAGGGCTATTATTATGCCTCACATGATCATGTCCAGCCAGTAAGGGTTAAAAAAAAAAAAAAAATTTTGTCCAGCATATTATTGTCATTTCATAAATAATATGAATTTAGTGTAACTGCTGAAATATGTTATATGCTTTGCTAATGTAGACATTAAAGGAAAATGAAAATGCTGATAAAGCAGCCAAAAGCTGCAGCTACTACGGCTACATCAAGTGACAATCCAGCATCTCTAAAATCCATAATTTTTAGTAAATGGCAGGCTTTTTGGAAGTAATGAATATTATGAAAACAAATTAAAGCAGAGTGAACCCAGTTTTGGATTGCAGTGTTATTTATTAAAAAAAAGAACACCCTTAGGAAATATCAGTGAATATCTCACACTTATTTGACATGTGGATGTTTGCTGAATAAGCCACAAGACCCAATCCCTGAATGCGTAGGATGGAGAGCAACATTTTAAAATTCAGCATATTTTATGGTTGTCCAATTTGCAGCCAACATTAAATATCAAGTATTGGAAATAAAGCCTTGAAAAAATTTTTGTCAGACTAACTTTTTAGTTCATCCAGTTGTTACATTTTTAAAAGTTATAAATTATATAATCAAATTAATGTCTTGACTAGGAGAAACCCATAGTCATCCCTATGAGGGTTAAGAATGCTAACCAATGGTGTGGTTAAAACTATTAATAATAGTAATGTAAGGAAAAGTTTTGGCCACCTCTTCTCCCTGGTATACCATTGTGTAATGGTTCCTCAAATTTTTGTGAAACAGCCTTCCCAAATGTGATAGTCTAATCTCCCTCCCCCTATTACCACAGGAGTGTGTATGTGTATAAACTCATGAAGACATAAAAGAATAACAATTTTGGGGCATTTTCAGGATTGATGATGAACTCTCCCATGATGCAAGGGATGATGATGCCACCTCAGCAAACCCAGGCTACAATGAATGGAAATGTCATGTCTCCAAACATGGTGCCCGGAATGCTTTCACCGCCGGTTCGACCAAACGGCGGAATGCCAATGGCTATGTCTGGTGCTATGATGGGAAATATGATACCTATGATGGGACAAATGCAACCAGCTGGTCCAGTATCGATGCCCAATAATCTTGGTTTGTAACATAAAGCTGCTATTAACTGAATATGTGTTGTGGAATATGTAGATAGATTACATTGGTGAATTCTGTGTTGATAATTGGAAAATTACAGAAGGTGAATAACAACAAATACTGGAAATATATGACCAAATAGAAGTAATTTAGGTTAGTCATGTTGAAATTTAAAATTTTATGATTAATACTGCAGGAACAGTATTTTAAGGGGTTTCAGGTGATCGAAGGTTTTTTGTTTTGTTTCCATGGTATTTATTGATTTATAAAAAAAAATTCTAATATTTTGTAAGTGCGTCACTCCCTTAATGATTTTACTAAATGATCTGATTAATCCAGGCTTGAACACATGCTAAAATCAAGATGAATGTTATTCAGAATAAGATGAAAAATTGCAGGGCATATACTATATTTTATCACTTGTTAGATGGGGCATATATTTTATTAGATGTAATTATTTTATTCACTGTATATGATTGGTATTTATCAGGCCCTCACTCCTTTGATACGAGTATTTTTATGATATGGCTCTTAAATAATTCTAACTACTATTCAACTCACATACATATAGTTAAGTAGCACTGTATGAACTTATTTCTATGAAAACTGATATCTGATTTCATTATATTTAACAACAAACACAACCTGCATTTTTTTTTATCTAATTTTTGTTAAGGTTTGTTACAGTCTGTATTAGGATAGAAAAGTTCCTTTGTACTTCCTCTAATTTCTTTTTTTTTAATGGAAAAATAACCACAGTAACATAAGATATACTAACAAAATTGTTAATTAAAGTTTTGTAAATTTAATGTTCAATAAAACTTGCTCAACTCTCAGATTAAAACTGGTATCTCATTACATAGTAACTTAGTCTTTTCTGTCCTTTTGCTGTCTTTAAATCTCTTTATATTAATGAATTTTAGTTTTTTTCATAATCCTTTTGGTGTCCTTAAATTCAGCTATCTTCCCAGACCTCTGTATGTATATTTCTTCCAAAATATTTTTATAATTTGGTATATGACAGATTTTTCAAGAAAAAGTATAATATTTCTGATGGTTATCATGAGGTTCCTATGATTGTTAATGACTTTTGTCTGCATTATTTATAATGATGATGATTAGAAATATTCATTTTAACAGAAAGTAACACAGTTTTAAGATTTTATTAATTTAATTTTTAGTTTGGAAATGGAATAGAATAAGTTTCATTTGAAGTGAAGGCAGCTAAAACATAAAACATTTTGTTTGTTACTCCTACATATTTCAAAGAAAATGAAGCACATCAATTTAAGGACTGATGTATTTGGATTTGTTTATTCTGCCCCCAAAATATGCATTTAAAAAAAAAAAGCTTTCAAGTAATTAGTTTGCATGGAATAAGTACACAAAGGAACAAGTTAAATATAATTTTTTAAAACCTTTGGAGCGTTTAGAACACATTGTCATACAGTGAAACACGGCCCCCTTTGTAACATTGTTAAAATCTTTCCAAGAAGAATTCTCTAAATGTCATTCAGTAATGTCTTTGGATTTTTATAATTTATTGGTCTTCCCATATCCTGATTACTACATATCCTCTGATATTTTGTTGCGAACATCATAGCTCTGGACTTCTACTACATTTCAGAAGCTACATGCCCTGGAGAACCTGAGTAGTGTGATAATGTGATGTATGCAAATCAGTATGGTAGGAGAGTAATACTAATTTCAAAAGATATTTTCTACAGATACTGTGTAATTAAATAGATAAGGGAAATATACATACTGTATGATGTATATCAAAGAAGATAATGGTTCAAACACTGTGAGGAAGTAGATTTTTTGTTTCTGGTGAAGATGAACCACCATATACTAAGAATTTTTTATTTTTTTTTAAGACGGTGTATTTTTGAGTAGTTAGTTGATTCATTTTGATTAAGCCGTAATTCATATTGAGAAGATATTCATAATTTTAATTTTTCTTACACTATCTTGCCAAAGAACTGCACTTTTTTTTTGCTACACATAGATGCTTTACATGTTAAAGTGTAGATGTTCTTGCAATCTCAACTGATTTTAATATTCTTGTGCCTGAAAAACCGAGTGTGGTACAGTATCTGAGAGTACCATATGCAATACTACCACTGCAGATACATATTTTGTGTTACTGATTTTAAAATCATATAGTTCTTGTCTGGAGAAATAAGGTTACGGTACTGACATTTTGTATATCAGCGCTCCATAATACTTTTTCTATGAGAATATTTTACTTGTAACCAACACAAAACTCATTAATTCTTACATTATCTTTTGTAAAACTAATAATATAAACTTTCATTCTGGTTTTTTCCAATGTTTGTGAGCTCATTGCAGTTTAAGGTGTCCCAGCTTTATATTTTTTTCAAGCTCACTGCCATGGTTGTACATAAGTAGAATTTACAGGTTGGTAAGTTTTGTATATTTTATAAAAGTAAAATCAAAGCATATTTAGAAGAAGGTTATTGTGGAGTTGCATTATCAATTATCTCAGTGATTTTCAAATAGAACTTTACAGTGCTTTTAATAACCACCACCTAGATTTTGTTACTGAATACCATTTTGTAGTTTTACTATATAATAGGTACTGTATAAATATATATTTTGTTAAAATGTTTATAGATCAGGTAGGTCATTACACAGCCCACACCTGTTATTTTAAATTTTGGGCTAATCTGTTATACCAATGAATTATTATTATGTTTGACTATATTATGAGCCTTTAATATGGGAATTCTGTATTTCCACATATACTATCATCTTGCAAGGCCATCCATGTACATTTGTCAGGTGTAAATAGTTTTTTATGAGATCTTCTGGATGGTTTCATTTATTACTAATAATAAAAATAGAGTATATGAAATAGGTACAGATTTTGTACTCATACTAAAGGCCACACTTTACTGATGGCAGTTTTGTTCATATATGCAACTTAGTTATGTACATCATATAATTTACAGTATGTGAATCATATAATTTTCATTTATATCATTTAATGGCTATCATAGAAGTAGAGATCTAGATGATAATTTTTTTGTAGTTTTCTTAAAATTACAACTGGTTATGTGATCTTGCTTTAATGCTTATATAATCTTGACTTTGTCTGCAATATGTATTTATAGCTCTGTTAGAGCAACCAGCCCAGAATTTCATAGTAATCATGCCTTAAATTTTTCATATACCACAAGTGATGAATGATCCAATGACTTTGTTTCAAATGATAGGTGCTATACCACTGAGCTTCTGGGGAGCTCAAGAGATCTGAAGATGTGGGAAGTTTCATGTCATAAGAAAAGCACATATACCTCTTTAACACCAGAATTTAGCAGAGTCCATGAAGTTCATAATCTTATCTCTATTGAACCCTGGTAGCTTAGTTAGCCATACGGAGCAAAGACGTTTGGTTCAGATCTCACAAGTGGCAGACAGAAGAATAAAGCTGGATTTAAATACAACTAGGTTTTGGTTGCTTTAATATTTATTATTTTAGATTATGTGCATTATTTTATAGGTATTTGTTATGGTTCATTACTGTTTTTTTTTTATTTTACATAGAGGAAAGCATAGAGAAATCACTGCACTTTTTGTTTAGCCTAACTATTATTATATTGACAACTTTATTTTTGGTTTTTTTTCTTGTACAGTTTATTTTTTTTCCATGTACAGTTTGGCATACATACCCTGGATTCATGCTTTACATTTGCAACATCTTGGTGAACTGGGGCTAATTTTGAATCAATACACTTCAACCAAAAGATAAGACTTTTTCATAATAAAAATGGGTTCAGAGTTTATAGAAATGAAAACCTATATAGTAGTATTACTAAAAAAAAAAAAATTACTACAGTGCTACATAGATGGTCCTTAGTTCTCCTGTCCCCTTCTGTGTTAAAACCTAGCTTCTCTAGATATTTCCAATATGTCAACAGCAGTTTTGTAGCAGGTGAAGCTGTCATAATGTAACAGGAAAGAATAACATTTATTTCTTGTTATACACGCACATTAAAATGGCAGACTCTCCCTTCCACTATACTGTATACATTAATGGAACAGAGTCTTTGTTTTTAGAATTATAAAAAAAAACTGAAATAGCAAAAAGTACAACTACAACCTAACTATAAGCCGGAGAAATGGGCAAAACAAGGGTCAAATACTAATAGTACCTAGAAGCATATAACAGAAATAGAATTAGAATAACTGACTAAAGATTAAAAGAGACTTGACTTCCCATTGCATTTTGTGAACATTATACAGCAATTTAGTTGCCATTCCCTGCCCAAAAATCGAGACAAAAAATTACCAGTAAAGCCAGGTTTCATGAGTAACACACCACCATGAAGCATGGCATCAGATCTTGTATACTGGAGATCATTTTTACCTCTGGACATTTGTAAGAAATATTTTATGCATAATATACTGTATTGTGAATACTTTTGCAAAATCAGTTAAGGAGCCTGTGTAAGGTATTTTTTTAGTTTATACTTAGCTTATCTGGCTTGAGCTTACCCTTAGCTTTTCGGGCAACTCGTGTTATTAAGAATTGTCTTTTGGTTATCTGAAAAAGGTACTGTCTAGGAATAAGGACATATGGCCACAATATGTTACCATGACTGAGTGCTTTGCTGGAAAGTCAATTATCTTGTTAAACATGATTAATGATCACAAGTAGTAGCTTATATTCCAACCAGTTGCATTACAAGATAATGGTGATGCACAACTGTCACTATTTGGATCTGCTTTCGAATGTTAATGTTCATTATGTGAAATGCAGTTAATTCTTGTAATGCTACTAGAAGCAATAGAAAGTTTTTCCTGTCACAATTTTGTTAGAGACTAGGGAACTTGCAGTAACCTTTGGATGCACGAATGTCCTTTTCCACTTATGATACTATATTGAAAGTGAAAGATGCTGTATACCATGTATAATTGTTGTACATCAGTTACTAACCATAATAGTAGCCACTACTAATGCTACTATTTAATATATCTGGACCTAACATTTGAAAAAAGCTAAATTTGTCAGATTACAAATGTGGGCTAGTTGTACAGAAATTTGATGGAAGCTCTATGGTTTGATCTTGCTTTATGGCATGATGGTATGTGTACCAAATCAGTGTTTTTCTGGTGCAGCTGTTCACGCTAATTTTGAAGTTTTTTGCTACTCAAAGCATACAATAATTTTCCCATTTTTCTTTTAAGTCTTTGATTATTTTAGAAAAGAGGTTAGTAAAATATATTGTATGCTTTAATGACTAAACAGACTGAACAGAAGGAAACATACTTTCTTCATTTGCTGGTAAAGTCATGAATTTTGTTTAAACAACATTTTTATTTACCTTAATTTATCAGTTCAAGTGAAGATATCTCTAATAGTTCAGTTCACCAAGGTATATCTACCAGATATTTCCTGTACTGAAAGGGAAATTGAGTAGTTGAACTAAGGTTGAAAGCAGTACGTGTTACAGATCATTCTATTTGGAGTTTAAAGGTAGTTCTTTTATACTGTAAACAAAATTCTGCAATTGCAATGATAAAATTGCAACAGATGTTTTTCTATAGCGCAGTGTTAGTGAGAACACTTTTGTAGTGTGGCTTATATTTGAAAACTGGAAGATTTGAAGTGGTATAATCTAAAAAATTTTTTTAACCAAGCACTGTTCTCTATACTCGTACATTTTGTTGTCAGACAAATAGCTCATTTTGTAGTGAGATTTTTAAATGGAAAATGACTAGATTTGTATTGTATACAATGAAGTCATCTGTTGTGAGAATTCTTTTGTGATTCCTATTTCCCTGTACATAGCAAATTTTCCCTGTAATATACAGTAATTATAAAATATTTTTATTCTGGCCACTGTCACTGTCCTTGCCTTCCTGTTTGGCAAATATGTATTTTTGATGTTGCTCAGATTTTATTTTATTTTTAATAGAATATCAAATGAGATCCTTAGATTGTGGTATGTAATTTTTTTACTGCAAGGTGTTTAGAATAATGTCCAAAATTTTTAGCTGTTGAGTGTTTTTATACATTACATAAATTTCACATATTTTGGTTGTAGTAATGGTAATCATAAGAACTCGAGTCAAAATAAATTAGGATATTGGATAGGTTAGCTGAAGTACGGCACATTCATATTTGATGATTTATAGAATTATGAGAGTTCTTAAGAATGCTTTATTGCTACTATAAATATGTAGATGACTCAATCATTTTGACAATATTTTTTCAGTCATATCACAAATGAAGGAAAGGTCAGTGAGATGTAGAACTTTTCGTTTTGGTAATACTATAACTGTGGTGTGAGGGTGTAAAGAATTCTTAAATGCTGCAGATAAGGAGATATATCTTTTCTACCAAGCCAATAAAATGAATTTGTCAGATTTTATTTTATTTATTCCTTCACCTTGTAGGTAGTTACAAGGCTCTTTGGCTTAGACTCCCCTAGAAAAATTTTACATATATTTTGGAAGGTCTCTTGGTTTAGCCAATCCTACTTTTAAAGTTGTCCTGGTGTTAAGGTTATTTAAAGACCCCTCCAGAAAAGTTTGTCATTTTCAGTGTTTCTAGAAGTACCCTTGAAACTTGAAAATTACTGTCCCAAAAAATCTCTCGTATATCTGATTAAACACTTCTTTCATAAATTGAACAAACTATGCTGGGCCTTTGCCCATGTGGCTGTTAAGGCAATGAAAATGCACATTAGGATTTGTGGAATGACAAACAATAAAGCAGGTGAAACCCACAGTAGAGTCGGAGCAGTCATTAATACAAAAAGACAAATGTCTAAATGGGATTAACAAGTCTTAACACTGGACACACCCATTTAGAATGAAGTTGGATAACAGTCTCCCATAGGAGGGTACAGCCATTAGTGCACCTCATGCAGTGCATTGTAGGCAATACTTAAGGTTCTTTGCAATGTCCCTTTGGCCCCTAGCTGCAATCCCTTTGGTTCCTTTTGCTGTACCTCCATTCATATTATCTTTCTTCCATTGTACTTTCCACCCTCCTAATGATTGTTTCATAGTGCAACTGCAAGGTTTTCCTCCTGTTACGCCTTTGAAACCCTTTTACTCTAGGTTTCCCTTTTGGTACTGAATGACCTCATAGGTCCCAGTGCTTGGCCTTTATAAAAATTCAAATTCAAATACATAATAGTTGCCCTCATGTCTCTGTTGAGAATCCAATAAAATATTAAAAAAATACTTTTACGTGATGTCAAAGTTTCAACTGACAGTAAATGAAAGGTTCCAGATGCAAAATCCTTTCAAGAAATTTTGCCCGTTTACCAAACAAACGTTTTTACACAAAAGTTATGAAGCTCCAACATATATTTAGCAAATTTTACTCCTTTTATAAGATCAAATCCTGGCCAGGACAGTGAGTTTCTAGGTCAGTTTATTTAAACTTTTTTTCATTACTACTTAGAAGTAATTTAGAAAGGAAGTTTGAAATAGTTTCTTGCAGTGTACACTATTCTGGCTGACATCTTGAAGATGAATAAGCTATCTGCAAAATGAATGCCATGAATATTGAACACCCAAGACAAAACGCACAACTGTTCCACACTCCCAGGAGGTCATGCCTTTCAGGATGCTGATAAGGTACTGTACTAGTTTGCTATTTCCAAGAAATGACCTGTTTTCATGGAGATTAGACTTGACATTGCCTGGATTGGGTGGCAGGCTTTGTCGACTTCCAAGGAAACAAGCTTTAGCCTGTCAATGGAAACCCAGTCCTTTTTTCTGTGGAACTGAAGCTTGAACGCTTTTTTTTTTTTTTTTTTGTTCAACGACAAGGTAGAGGCCCTGTACAGGGCTGCTAGCAGAGGCGTGTGGGTGTTGTGAAGGAATACAGATAAAGAGGCACATATGAAGGCTTCTCAGTGAGTACTACTTTTAAGTCTCCCCTGTAGATTTGCCAGCAAGAGTGGTACCTTTCAACAACCCTGCACATTCTTGAGAGCTATCCTCAGATTGGAAGCTGGATTCAGGGAGGAAGGACTCGCCTGGAACACAGTTTTACTGAATGCCATTTTGGCAGAAGAAACAGTCTCAGCTGCTGCAACTGGCAATAAGGGTGGCCTTGAGGGAGCAGTGGCTTTTTTATTTGCTGTGCCTATTGGCAGCAGGGTTGTAGTTGGTGGAGTCTTGAACCCATTAATTTGGTCAGGGTAGTCCCTATCCTGGAAAAGAAGGCTGGTCCTTGATCGGAGGATTTACTGTCAAGTATGCCAGAGGGCTGCTTAGCAGCTAAGGAGTGCTTTGGTGCAGGTGTGTGAGGTTGCTTCTGACATCTGCGTTACTTCTGGTCACTGTGTGGAGTGTTCCATAACTATGAAGGTTCACCTGGAGTCATTGGATAGGGTGTGTAGGGGGCCCACTATGTTGGCATGGAACTGAGTGAAATAAAGTCTGGGTTGTGGAAATTTGCTTATACCAGTTTCTGTGTTGTGAGTTATTTTACTTTTGGCACTTAATTCCTTGAAAAGGAAACTTGAAGGAATTACTAAGCCTCAGTGTGTGGTGGAACAAATTGGCATTATCTATCTTTGAGTCATGCTCGTCTTCCATTCCACCACTACTGACAGATGGTGGTAGGTTGGTTACTGGCTATAGGGAAAAGGCTGTACTGTTTCATCGAGCATGACTGACAATCAGCTGAGGATGTCCTCTCTGACACTTGTCATCTTGTACAAAATTTGCATGCTCTAAGATGTTGAGAAAATTCTTACATTAATCTTGATAGCTGGTGGAGAAAGATCCTGTGGTTTCTTCCTTTGTTTTTCAAAAAAAGTTTCTAGTGTGTTGTCTTTAAGATTAGTAGATTCTATAGATTTTTTGTCAAAGTAGTATCTTTGTGGAAGACCGCAAGCTTAGTAATACAGTGCCTGTTCCACAGAATGGCATGTCTGCAGACTGCAGTAACTACAAGCCAATTTCTATTCTCCCTGTGCTCTCCAAAATTGCAGGAAATTTTATTTTTACCTCCTACTCTGTAGCTGTGTATGTGGTATACAAGTTGTTAGCTGATAGTCAGTATGCATATCGGAAGCAGTGAGTTGCTGTTGGTGGGATCTTTAGCAAACCAAGATCCATTGTGTCTGGAGTTCCACAGGGTAGTGTTCTTGATCCACTGTTATTTTTAGTGTATACAACTGATAAAGTTGTTGGCCTGGAAAACAAGATTGTTCAGTATGCCGATGATGCAACACTTGTGGTGTGGCCAAAGTTTTCAATTAAATGAAGCTGCCCTCAGGCTACCATCAGGACATGGATCGGATCAGTGAAGGAGTGTGAGTCGTTGAAGTTGAGGCTGAACATCCAGTGAAACAGAAAACACTTGATCAGCAGTTCTCACACAGATTTTCCACCCCATCCTCTCCTTCAGGTGGATGGGACTGTGCTGAATGAGTCTGAAGCTTTAACTATTCTAGGTGTAACTTTTGATTGACATCTTACTTTCGAGAAAATCTAATTAAAGTTTCAGCAAATGAAGAACGAAAGTTAGGTACTGTTTGCAAGGCCTCATATATTTATAGCAATGATAAAATCAATGCAACCTGTTTTAGTAACTTATTTCTTCCTTTACTAGTTTGTCAATTTTTCGCATTCACAACTGATCCATGATCGCCTTTTCCTGCCGAGAGCAACGTGCAGTAAATGTGCCTCACTCTCAAACTTCTCAGTTCAGAGGTCCTTTATTCCTCACAATGTTGGGCTGTGGAACAGCCTCCCTAAGGATGTTGTGTGATTGGAACCTCAGAAGTTCAAGCAAGGATACAACGCATTACTACTCTAATATTGTATTTATTAATTTACTTACATTTTTATTTATTTATTTTTTATTTATCTTTTTTCTAATAACTGATCTCCTTTGTCTGTATTTCCCATTATCTTCTGTTACTTCTTTCAAATGACTATCCTTTGAAAGTTTTGAACATCAAGCCAAAGGGCCCTGTGGCTTGTTCCATATGAATAGGGTTCATCTTCTGAATAATAATAATAATTATTATTTAGGTATTATTTGGCCCACATTTTCATATCCCTTTTAGCTGTGTGTTAAATGAATTTTTATTTACCCAGTTTGGTTTATGTGTCCATGGAAGAATTGGGGATTTGTTGTGGGAAAAGACCGAATTCGGCCCTTTGAGTAATGCTGACAGAGGCAAAGGGCGGCCTGTGCTAGTGTCATTGACTACTATCACCAAATTACATCCTGTTTTGTTGGGAAGGGCTTTCTTAACACTAAAGTTTTATTATGGAAGTGTGCAAGGCTTTGGTTTCATGGTCTTGGAGGTGAGCACTGGTGAACTCATTGTAACTTTTAGCCACTTTGACTCCACTGATACCTGTTCTGGATAGTGCAGTCTGCTACTGGATTTTTCCTCCTAGGAATATGTTGTGCATTGCTCCTGAATTAAGCAATAGCCAAGAGCTGGTGCTGCTGGCAGGCAGAATATACATCTAAGTGTTTGGTAGTGGTGTGGAAGAGCAGTTTGGTCTATTAGGATGGTAAAAGATGTGCCTTCAAATAGGTGCCTGATGCGTCAGGTTATTAGGTACACTGTAAGACATTTCCTGTTGAAGGTGCTATACTGCCTCTCAGCTGGCTTTAGTTTTCTCCTGAAGAGGCTAAGGGGTTAGGGTTTTCCATTAACTGTTTGTCTATTATGGGGCCTGTAGCAACACTGCTAGCATCCATTGTTAGTGTGAGATTGGCCCACGGATTAGGGAATGACAAAGTAGTGGCAATTACCAGGGTGTTCTTGGTGGCTTTGAAGGCTTGCTGGGGGGTGGTGTGGGGCTCCAGGTTAGGATGTTGGGATTTCTGCTAAGGGTGTCATGGAAGGGGGCATGATTTGTGTGTACTCAGCAGGAACTGGTGGTAGTAGTTTACCATTCCTGTAGATTCCGTGGAGGTCTTTTACGGTGACTGGAGTTGGGTATTTCCTGATGGCTAATACCTTAGAGGACAGGGTGGATGCCATTTGCAGAGATTTGATGAACCAGGAATTTGACTGTGGTGGCCCTGAATATATTTTCTTTATGAACTACCAATCCATTGTTGCAGAGTAGGGAATGGATGGCTTTGATGTGATTCTGGTGACCTGGGTTTCTGGAGAGGATGAGGATGTAGACACAGAAGGGGAGGACACCAAGAATGTTTTCCATCAGTCTCTGGAATGGGGCCTGTGAGTTAAAGAGGTTGAAGGTGTAGGTCCTGAAGGGTGTGTGATTGCTGTTTGCAGGATGTTGTCTTGGAGGACTGGAACCTGGAAGTACTTCTTCATCAGGTTGAACTTTGATAAGATTCTTGCTCTGTGGAGGGTGGAGGTGATGTCTACCATGTTGGGGAGTGGGTACTGGCCAGACTCTGTTTGTAGGTCAAGCCACCTGCAGTCTCTGCAAGGGCTCAAGGGCCAGGATCAATTTTTTTTTTTTTCACCATTTAGAATCAGCAAACCAGCCCACTACAAAGAATGTGCTTTTTAAAAGAAATAAAATTTTATCATGTGTTTTGATCTGAGATTGAGAAAGGCTCAAGGGCTGTAGACTTCTGGCAAAGGCCCATGAGTTCCACTTCCTTTAATCAAAAGTTTTCATCACAGTGATAAGTTTTTCAAGGAACTGATGGTGGAATTTTGAATGGATAGAGTACCCTATTTTGCATACTAGCACTATAACTCCACAACTTTCTTGGATTCTGCTAATCTACTCGAGTTCTGGCCTGAAGATGTCTGTAAACTCCTGCAGGAGGGTGTGGAGGCCTGTGGGACCCACCAAAGAGATGAACAACTGTTTGGGGCCAGTGGTATTTGCTGTCGTCTGGAAGGAGGCTAGGTCCAACAGGCAGCAGCGAGCAACACACACCAGCAGGTCAAAGTGTCCAAGGAAGTTAGCATGAAGCATGGGCATCTGGACATTGTTGAAAATGAACTCCCACTGGTATTTTTTCCATAGCAGGTGGAAGGTGAGAGTTAGGAGGGCATATGATGGTATGTGGCTGCATTTGTCAGCCACTAAGTGGGGGAACTTCCATGTTTAATTGGCTTGTGTCTGTATCGTTATCTGTCCGAGCGGGAGGATTGATTTGAAGGCACAACTAGTATTGATCGGGTGCTTCCTTTCGAGGAGCAGTCAGCGATGTAGAACCTGGTGGAGCAGGCATTTGTTGGTATTGTAGCAGCCATTTTTACTTTCTTGGGTGGCTGTTACAGCTAGAGATGTGTTTCTTGGCAGCTTTTCTGAACATGATGGTACTATATATACAGATTATGGCTGAGTGGGTACGCCCTTTTTGTCATAGCTTTTAAGGACACTTCTCACAGTGTTGGCTTCATTTTGTTGTCTTGGTCTTGGTCATTCTTGGTTTGACAGAAGCTGTGAGTGGCATGTTAGAAGGTCTTGGAGGCCTCTAGCAACTCGGCCATCTTCTTGAGATTTCCATTATTGATGTTCCAATTGCACTGGGGAGGGTGGCCTTCTCCCATGCAGTTTGTGCACTCTCTATCATTTCTTCCTTATAAAGAAGCTCTATACTAAAGCTGTGCAATGACTCCAAAGCATGTTAGAAGTATTTCTTGTGTGTGCTTGGCAAGCCAAAGTTCCGTGATGTGACTACTTTAGGTGAAAAGGTGAATGTGTTATGTACTACTGGGATTGAAGAGAAATCTCTGCTGAAATTGCTAGGAAATCGAAGAAGAATGAATCTTTGAGTCACAATCTTCAAGCATGGGAAATGCATTTGCATAAAGTTTACTATCAGTAAAAATGGACAACGTATTAAGTGTGTGGATAGAAAACATGACATAGAAGAGAGTCCCTGTTGAAAGAAACATCCTATGGCTTATCCTTGTGTAAGCAATTCAATGATCAGTTGATATTAAAGCAGGAGCTAAGCCATTTTCAGCCTGTAGGAAATGGTTAAAAGATTCAAACATTAATTTAACCTGAATATAAAAATTACAGGATACAAAAAGTACACTAGAAGCAGCATCTGCCAACAAAAAAGGCCAACAAAACGATTCATGTGGAGTTCAAAAAAAATAATCAGACAGAGGCTACAATCCCAGGCAGGTTTTCAGCTGTGAGAAACTGGACTATTCTGGAAGAAAATGTCTGGCAGAACCTCTTATCTTCCAAACTGTGAAGCAGGGGCCTGGGTTCAAAAGTACGGAAGGACAGGCTGACTCTGGTGCTCAGTGGCAACACAGCTGGCACAAGCCTGGAGTTGTGTAATGAGTGAAAAATCCTTGCATGTGAAGAACAAAAGGTTTGTTTACTGGCAACGCCAGACAAAGGCAAGGAACACTGTGATACTGTTTACACAGTGGTTCCATGAATGCTTTATCTCTGAAGGCTTGCCTTACAAGTCCTCTTACCTGATGATGCTTTTCGCTTTCCTTAACCCATCACCATCCTCTTCCCTTGGCTTTCCTCCAAGCTCTTAGGATGAGTCTGATAACCCTTCTGACATTTCATCAGGTCAATAGTTTGAAAGTAGTGCCTATGCCAAAATTCATCTCCATTTTATCAAGTAGGCACTGTATATATCATTGTCACCATCATGGCACTGTAACAAAAAGGAGGAAGAAATCAGTGTGAATACCCAGGTAGCTTGGGATGCATTGCAACTTTATCATCACCATGATGGCGCTAAAGTACTGAGATTAAAAGATTGGGAGACTGACTGGATCGGAATGGATTATAAAGCTATGAGGTCATTCAATGCTGAAAGGAAAATTAGAGTAAAAATGTATCATGGATGTAACAGGAGGAATACCTCACAGTTGCACTATAAAACAATCATTAGGCCTAGAGAGGGTGGAAAGCAAGATGAAAGAAAGAGAATAGGAACGGAAGTACAGTAAACAAATGAAAGGAGTTACAGCTAGGGCCCCAAGGGACGATGCAAAAAACTTCAAGCAATGAATACAGTACACCAAGTGAGGTGCACTGACGACATTACCCTCCTACTGGGTGGCATATGACTGGCAATTTCTCTAAAGACTTGCCGAGAAACCGGAAGGCTGTTCTCTTTTTCGTGCCATCCCTTCATAAAGGAAAGTGGGCTAAGGAAAAAAAAATATATAAATGTTAAAATTACTTCTATATTACAAATATGCTTGGGGTTTTCTGTCGAAACTCTATATCTAAGTGACTCATGGTAGTTTTCATAATAAAGGGAAATTCTTACAATTCAGAAGTAATCTCACGATATAGATTACAGACCGACAAAGAATCAAAGTTCAACCAAAGACTGAAGAGAACTGCAAAATAAAACTTTGATAATGATGGACAGTATAGTAAAAATGCCTTAGCAATGGTAGTGATTTTAAAGTTACCTGAAATAGAAAGAGAGAGAGGGAGTAAAATTATCCATATTTAGTGATACAATGGCTTCAACATCAGTATACAATGATAAATAGGGGGAGCAAATTGCAGGGGAGCAGCCGCATTTTAGTGACCTGTGCTTCAACAATTAGTATGTAAATAAAATTGATCACCAAAATTCGCCGATTTAAAAACAAAACGTATTTTCAAGAGGAACTACTTAAAAAATGGGCACTTACTGAAGTATTAATAAACCAACAGAGAAAAATAAAAATAAGACTGAAAGCACTCCAGCCACAAAACTATATTGACAGAAGCAGTTTACAGATGGTAGCATGATATGTATGTAATTGTATTTCGCAACAAGTACAAGAACTGCCACAGCGCACTACAACTCTATTTTGAGATATGATCAGGAAACGGCTCTATATGTGTTGTTGTTCTATGGTCAGGCTATCCTAGGTATTCGTTTGAGTCTTCTTCGAAATCATTAACTGATGCAGCTCAGACTATCAATGTGACAATTCGTTTTCCCTATTTCTGAGATCTCTTGCTTAGTAAATGACTTACATGCCTAACAACACAAAAACCACTTCCTAGACAAGACAAAAACATTTGTTCAAGTGTAGCCTTGACATAATACCAGCAGCGAAAAGGTTCAATTTGGGCACCAAAGCTTCTTGGCAATAAAATGTCGAGAAGCAGGCTATCACAGCAGTTTGAAAATGCGTACATAAAGATTTATGGGTCACAGTTGAGACCCTGAATTAAGTGGATTACCCACTTCAGGGTCAAACACAATTATTTACAGGGTAATCTTCATATGAATCTCAACCACAGCCAACCTATAAAGATACGAATCAAAACTATATAATTTTGTGCTCTTCCTAAGAAACCTGAACAAACGGTATGTCACACAAACTGTGGCAGAGACAAATTAGGTGAATTAAAGAAAATATATACCGATTAACTTACTATTTCCTCTTTCATTTCATTTTTCTAATATAATGTAATTATATTATAAATGTAATTGAAATAAAAATGGGTTGGTTTGTTTAAATTAAGCCGGCATTATAACACCGCGGCCGTGCTCTAAGCCAAGTGTGGCAAGGGGTAAAAAAAGAAAGTAGGAGGCCTGAAATATTTAAAAAACAAAACTAACAAAACTTAAAACTGCTTTGGATAGAGTTATAAATCTGAAATGAAATACCTCTAAAAAAAACATCAAAGGCAGAGAAAAAATTTCAGTAAAAATCCTTAATTTTCAGTAAATATAAAATGAAACTAAACTGAAGTTTATCTCGGAATAAAGACCAAGTTATAAAGTCGCAACTCACCGAAGCAGGATCCATTCGACAGCGGGGTCCAATGTTAAACAAAGCCCAAACAATCACAGGTGCAAATTCAAACCGACAGACTTCCAAGAAAAGAGAACACTTCACGGGGTATTAGCTTTGCCTAAATATAAACAACAACACTTCTAATCAGGAGATCTCGAGAGAATTAACAATAAACAATACCGCAAGCCAATTATAAGATTTAAAAGCTATACATAAACAACATGGTCGTTCTAATTATACGATTTGAAAAGTTCCGAATCAAGACGAACTAAAAAAAGACTCTGGTGAGTTTGGCATTACATCAAACCGGATTGATAAACACATAAAAACAAAGAGAAATGGAGATAAAACACGGAGAAATGGAGATGAAAAACAAAGAGAAATATACGCGATAAAGACAAAGAGGATATTATATGAACCCGCATAAGAAGGGGCAAGGAATTACTTTCTGGGAGAGTGGACCACAAAGAACTGTGTATATAATCATATAATTGTATCTGTGCTTGTTTATAAGAAATCTTTTTATAGTATAAGAACGTGCAGGAATGTTTGCGAAGGCAAATGCCTCTTGCTGGGGTAACAAAGGAAACATTCCCTTAGTATTGTAAGAGAGAAAGATGAGGAAAAACGAAATCTAGACATATTTAGCTCATGGTGATTTCTAACTCTTGAAAGATGAATGGACAAGACTATCCATTCTTGAGCCGCTTCCGATATAAGCCCCTCCATCCCTTTTGCAGAACTAAATAAAGAAATCCTGGTCAGATATGGCCCTTAAAATACCTCTGTAATAATGGAGCTCTTATCATAATGGGGGATAGCGGTCAGACACCATAAAATGTCTGAGTGACTTATGCATTTATATATAATAGATATCCAACTTCATAACAAGGAGCATTATTCATATATGTATATATATATATATATATATATATATATATATATATATATATATATATATATACTCATATATATATATATATATATATATATATATATATATAATATATATATATATAAGTGATTCATAATAAATAAATAAAAGCAAAAGGAAAATTACAAAATAAAAAACCAGAGATAAACAAAAATCAAATCAAATATCTACAGTAAAATGGTCCAAGAGAAAAGTTTGTAATACAACGCAAGGACCAAAATTAACCACCAGTGTTTCAACCAACACACTCACATGCAGGTACTGAATATAATGAAATCTACTTAATTTCCCACAGAATGACTGGGAATTCAATTTACTAGTCTTTAATAGGAATGTATTTTAATTCAAGTGACGCAGAGAATGGGATTCAAGTATATCCCAACTACAGGCTTCTTGCGTGCAATACGAATATGCACAACTACAGCGAATTTGCGTTAAAGCAATAATGTAGGTCTTACAAAATTACTAAATCACCAAAGGGTTATTTAATGCTGGACAATTTACGTTACTTATTACATCGTATGAACTTTGAACAAAGCTACCTGTGTTTGCTGTACGTTACACTCTCCATCGTCAACTTAATGCAACAATGAACTGCACCTCTATTACGACAATAAAGCAATTTATCAAGCAAGCTATAATTCTCGATTATACTTATCATGCATGTCCAGAATTTAAGTTAAACCAAGCATGCCGCCATTCACTTCAGGCACATCCTTTAACCCATGCAATGCATGGAAACCATTTAACTTGACTCACAAAAATATGTTAACTCTTGAGTCCCACAGTTTACTATGGGGTACTCTGTCTCAAGGGTTCTGTAAGGAAGCAATTTCACTTCTCACTACTAATTCTGAATTATGCTGGTTACCCTCAGAACTGCAATACATCTAATAATCTACTATAGAATAACACATGAACAATGTTACAGACATGGGAAATCTCCATTACAGTGTGACATTGCACATAATATTCAGTATTTTGTAGTTTTGAGAAAAAATATTTCACATACTTTTTCACGAGCACTTACATGGACTCTATTCACATCTCTAATACAATGCTTAAATCAGCATTATTTCTGTTACAAAACAAACAGTCGTTTTATGAAAAACGCTTTCAACGACATCGGAATTATCATAACAGTGATTAAGATTCCAATAACAGTTCCTCAAACAGAATTTACTTCCTTTTATATTAAACTGCCTTACTTTATCACTTCCCCCTTTCTTGACCCTATGACTCTTTAGTTCCTTTTTATTCTGCCTTGCCCCGATCTTTCTCAGTTCAGGTACTTGACCTTCTGACTTGTGCGATTTTGGGGTTTCTCTTGGCACCTCTTCACTGTGCAGGCATTGAATGTCCAAGTCCAGAGATGGTGCTGGGACAAGTCAGGTTCGGTGGAAGGAGAACAGTGTGCTGGGTTAAGGGTGCTCTTCTTCGTGCCCGACTGGGATTCTTCAGTGTGTCACACTGAAATCACTATCATTCGCCCTTCACACATATGACTGTTACCCAGTTTTCTTGTGACTTCTGTTTCTAGTAGTTTTCTCTGGCCAACTCAAAGCTTATGAGAGGATACTCGGAGGGCCTTAGGAGAACAAGACTGCCAATAATCGAATTTCAAATTTCAGGCGGGTAGGCTTGTAGTTGATTTGAGTGTTTCATTGGTCAAGACGTCAAGTATATCCCCTAAAAAAAAGCCTCCAGGTAATGCTTCTCCTTGCTTCTTTGTTGTGACCCCCGGGCATCAGTAGTGGGGTAAATGGGGGTATCGAGACCAACTAATGGACGTTCCCAGGTGACAGCTGCTTAATGCAGTGACATCTTTCTAACCTCTTCGGCACCTCATTATTTTTGTGGGAAACAAGCTTCCTTTATTTTCCTTCATAGTGGAGAAAGTGTGAGAGGCCAGAAAAGGGTAGGAAAACTGGGAAAGCTTATAAAGCCAATCAGCGAGAATCTCTCTCTTCCAGTCTGACTGAGTAGCAAGCAAGTACATACAAGGTGCAATAAAAGCTACACCCTGCGTAACAAATCGCTGAATCTGAAAAGGCTACAGCCCTGAAATAATTCGACGCTCTAATGACTTTAATGAGGACTGGTTAAAAGATTTTTGGTTGTTAACGCAACTGGATTCCTATGGGGGGAACTGTCTAGTGCCCCGGGACTGCGTAATCAGAAGACTCTTGCATATGGCAGAATGGCAGTTAACGTCTAAGCTATTTTGGTTCACAAGGCAGGGGGCAGACTGCTCGAAGAACCAGATAACAGGATTCTTATTCTTTCTGTGCACTGAGATCGTTGCAAAGGACGAATTTCGGCCGCAGGAGTCTCACGATCCGTGCCAACCTAAAGAGAAAAAGGGCCGCACCAACTTGAAGCTTTGGCGTTCTGTGACGGAGTACGTGTGAGCGGCCAGGTCACGGGGCGTCTCATTCGATTTTTTTCGGGTTGGGCACAGGACATCTTCGATCTGAGAGCAGTCAACAGCCAGCCAAAGGTCGTAGCGAGATAGGTCTTATAGCTACGTCTTTAAGGGTCAGCATAGTAGCCCACTTACGACCCTGACTGGTCTTTTTGTCCCTAACGGCTATCTAACCCCCCACATCGTACGATGCTGGGGCTAAGAGGTCGGTATGTTTTCTCCCAAATCAGCTCACCCATTTAATGGCGTCTCCTCCAGCCGCCATTAAATTTTATTTTCTAGCTAACGGGCTGAAGGGACAAATGGAATGTATATAAAAATATATATATATATATATATATATATATATATATATATATATATATATATCTATTTATATATATATATATATATACCTATATATCATAATGGTGCAAACAAAAATTTCAAAGATTAATCAAAGACTACAGATTGTGCTTATAAAACGTTTTATAACCAGAAATATTAATGTGAAGGAACGGAAATAATCTCAAGTTACTCTTCCCTATTTATTTTTTATTACAGTTTTGGTTACTTCTAACTTTGCGCCTTATGAAAACTAGAAAGGCTCATTTGTAGGCGAAAGAAAGTAATTTTCTTTTTCTTCTCGCAAAAGAAAGACCCCATTTGATGAAAGCGCTGCTAATAAGACATCTGTTGACACTTCTCCAGATTTCTTTTGATTTAGCCCTCAATTGAAAATGTCTCTACTGCCGCTGTCAGACACTCAGTTTTAACCCTAAATCCGACAACTTTTTGCCACATTTAGTAGCATGTCTTAACAATACGAGACAACGAACGACGATGGGGGGTGGGTGGGAAATGACAGGTCTTAAAAATGAGAAAATACAAAATTGTGGTTGCAGCTACCATCTAAACTAGTTAATAATTACTTTATAATTCGTTTCCTTTGAATTCCAGTGTTTAATGCATGATAATAATTTCATTACCAAAGATTAACGTATGGATAAAACACACCAGTGAAAAATAACAATCGGATAATGAACATTGAACTAGATTTTTAAACAACTTCAAACCACTGGTCGCAGAATGTTTTGGAAACTATCGTGTGACACAGTGACGTCAGCGAACGACGTACTTCAACTGCAATATCACTTTACCAGATTTACAGACATATTATATATCCTCTTTAATAAGTTTTGTAAAAGGATAAAGTTAAGTTAAACAAACTGACCTTATCTACTGACAACAACTGCGAGATCTTATCTGTTTACCTGTACTGTATCTAACTATCTCTCTCTACCTAGAATCGAATTGTGTAAAAAGCTATGTAGCCTACATGCATCAGTGTTGCACACGTTACATAGTAATATACCATATAAACAGGGTACATAAAAATGTACCTACAGACATATTTAGAACCAATGGACCTGGAACGAGGAAAATTGAATGCGTTGAACTGATACTAGTTTCAAAATCAAACTTTACTTCCCGGGTTTCATCCTAAAGAAATTGATTCATATCAATTTTTTTTTTTTTTCAAATAATTTAGACCCCCACAACAAGACTATTGACAAAGATGTTAGACTAACTAATCGAAAAGATGATATATGAAATAATGAAAATTAGTCGAGCGATAAAGACTCGATCTTGTCTTACACAGATGGAAAAATGTCCCGAAAAGCGAATAAGCGAATGAGGCAACAAAAAGAGAAAACCCAACAGTCACGGTACCACATCCACCTTACGCAGTTTTATCTGGCGCGAAAATGTCTCGGCCATAAAGAAAAACACGTAAAGCAAACAAACAGAACTAAGAGTAAAACAACACGAGGACTGGCGTGACATATTCCTTATTAAACTTTTGACGAGGTATTAATGTTCGCAAATAAACATCTGAAGTTTCCATCTCCACTGCAGCCGGGCAAGACCACTTAACCCGGACCACACAAAAGCCAAGAAGAGCTGAATAGTAAAGGGTAAGCAAAATAATTCTTCACCAATTAGTTCTAAATGAAAATAAAGTTCGCTAGGCAAAGCAACACATCTCTACACATAAAATATGATCGAACAAGGGTTTCGTTCATTAAGCCTCCTCGTAATTCTCGTAATATAGACGATCAGCCTCTTTGAATATCATAATCATTAAGGTAAGGCGATATTTCAAGCATGCGCCTACGCAACTCGGACCTTTTATTAGAGGCTTAGAGGCTTCTTCCATGAAAGACCTCGAGAGAGAGAGAGAGAGAGAGAGAGAGAGAGAGAGAGTTAATAAAATTTCTTAGAGAGAGAAAATGGGTGCAAAAGAAGGGGGCTTCATACCAAAACTTGAGAGAGAAAGAGTCCATTTCTTTCGTACACAGAAGCTAGAGTCGCCCTTAAGTGGATAATGGTTAGCATTTACACGCTCGCGTCGTTGGCAGTTTCTCAGCTGTGCCAGAGATTAATGGATGATGTCACTCTGAGGTCCCATTAGCTGATGACGTAGTCATACAAACAAGGAATTACACTAACGGTACATTTGCGTACACAACGCACAGTCAAAATATGAAAGAAAAAGTGGGGCTTAAACAGCTTGTGTCTTTTCTGCTCTTTGTCTCTCACGATTTATGAGTCTTGGTTAATCAACCAAGCGTTCGCAAGAGCATCAAATCTCTTTTAATATTTCATTGCTGCAACGTATTAATTTTTTTTAATCGGCTCGAAAATTCTGGGTAATATTAGTCTTTGTCATGCGTTGACGATACATCAGAAAAAAATTCAGTACCATTTTCAAGATACACTGCTATTTCCGTTTGTTAGCTAACGCTGTACTTTTCTCTGTTCAAGAAAACACAAAGTTTTCAGCGGCTCATCGTTTCCTAATTTAATCTCCTAATTTTTTTCAAAGAGGTCAGGTACCTATCATTCATAACCCCTCCTCTATATCCCTCTCTCACTGTACCCATGAAAGTGCTACAAGTAACTGTAGCATAACACCAAAAAAATTGTTGTCACTTATTATTAGCTACGTTTGCAGTCTAGTTAGAAAAGCAGACTGCTCCAGTGACAAAGGCCTCAGTAAGGAAAGCAGGCCAGTACGGGAAAATAAATAAGGAAGCACTGAAGAAGCCTTATAAGAAAAATAAAAACGACAAACAAACAAGATCAGACATATAAACTATGAAACCAGACGCTTGAAACTATTCAGCATGAATGCATCCGCACCCAATCTGAACTGAACTTATAAAGATTCAGTTTCGTGACTAGGATGTCCACTCTGTGAATGGCTACAGCTGGAACAAAACTTCAAAAAAACCAAGATGGTGAATCTCAGAAAAGTAAAAGAAAAGGTAAGAATTTTAGCATCAACTATATAACGATGGTAGCAGAAATAAACACTAAGATCTGGAATAAGAAACTGAACAATCTGAGAGGAAAGTCAGCTGCTGAAGACCACCCAGGCCTCCAAAATTTAGCAAAACTTCAATACATAGTGTTTTGTATCAAAAGTGAATTTGCAATCAAGAATAATGCTTGCAATTCTGAATGAGTTGGGTGTAAAGAAACACTCAATAAAAAGACCTACTAACAGTCCTAGACCTACTAACAGTCATCCTCTGAGTTTTAATAAGGTTTACCTTCATCCCCCCATAATTTGTACCATGCACGAAAGTTGTCTTTTAAACTGCAGATGGGATAGATAAAAATGAGAGGAGCACCAAATGCACGGGCAACAAGCTTGTGTTCTGAGAGAAGGAGAGAGAAAAATGGAAGGGCCAAAGCATGAGGGAGAGAGAAAATACTATGTTTGTATGTTCCATGCACGTGTAATGCATGGACGTGTAATATGTAGAGTGCCGATAAGACTACCAGAGGAACATCAGAAATTGCAATCCTGGAGTCACTATAGTGTTAATCCACAACTATTCTTTTCAATGCAATGGACAATAATTCAACAGTAATATTAAAAATAATGCTCCCCTAAACTACCATGTCTAAGTTTGAAAACAAGGGCTTCACTATTACTACGATTAAAAGCAGAAATAAATTCAATATCAATCTAGTATTTTCTTTACTACACTGGATACTGAAAGGAGTGCGTCACTAGCATCCGGCCCTTGCGAAAGCCGAACTGGAAACCAGGGGACAGATGACTTCTTTCAGTTTATACATCCAGAGGTTTTGCCAACAGGCATTCAAAAACTGTAGATAAATGTAATAGGCAGGGATGGGCTACAACTCTCACTTCTCAGGGGAAGCAGAGAATGCACTTACAATAACAAGAGTTTCGATATAGAATCATATAAAATTATTTACAAATGCAATACGCAGGCAAGAGAAAGTAAAACAAAACTAATACTGAGGATCACATCATGGCCCCCACCACCACATGAAAAGCAAGGTTAATTTTCAGAGAATGGCAGGTCACACGAATCACGGAACCTCATGAAATCTAATATAATAATATCTGCTTATGAAAGAGCAAACTAACTGGTTCATTGTTATTCACAGACTGAATAAATTCTCACAAAATAACCCCACAACCTACGAGATTGCGGATCAAGTTTCCACGGCATAGAATACCCCTACGTAAAAATAAAGAGGGAAACGAGCAAAAGAGAAAGGAGTGAGATCCAATACATGAAATAAATATAAATTAATATCCATAGGACTGCAAACCCCATGCACCTGGCCATTTGGCGACTTTCACACTACAGCAAGGGACAAGAATATTTGCTTACCCACTATTCCATTGGAGTGAAGGCATGTTTATCACTGGCCTAAGGAGAAATGGCTCATTTAGAGGATACTTCCTCCCACCAAGGTGTCCATAGTCCTTTACTAGGCACTCCTCGTCCCTGAAATATATCATATCTGCATCCCAAACTATAAGCAATGTCCAAGTACAACTTGGACACCATTGCAGCAGCAGTACCCAGTTAATTCACTGCACTGACATATCTGTTTGCTGGATGCCTAAAGAGAAATATGCTCATCTTCTATATAGAGGGCAGTTTTTCATACAAGGGGTCCACAACCTTCGATTATACACTTTTCCACCTTGGGATGCAGCTCAATAGAATCCCAAGTCACTGCCACTTCCTAGGGCTGCAGTGTTCACTTACTATCAGTTACTACTACTCAAGTAGCTTTTAGTCTTTAAGCCGCTGACATAACTTCTGTTTAAGTGTCTAAAATAGCTTATGTTATTGAAGTTTTATGCACAGGGGTTTTATTCAAGATTCCACAATTCAAATACGAATGTGGTGGTGGCGACTGCAGATTTTTTTTCTTTACTCACCTACTCCTAGGGAAAACGGTTTATTATTATTGAGATATATATATATATATATATATATATATATATATATATATATATATATATATATCTATATTATATATATACATACAGCATACATATTACATACATATTCCTTTCCTTGCAGTACAGTTTCCAGTGAGTCTACGATGCTACGTAAGTTTCCTGATACTCATATATATATATATATATAATATATATATATACATACATATATATATATATATATATATATATATATATATATATATATATATATATATATATATATATATATATATATAAATATATAATATATAGGGTGTGGGGAATCTTTTACGTGGCATCGTGGAGACTAAAATCATACTAGTTTGGAAAGAATCTAACTGCCTTCGAAGCAGATATCTCAGCAATACAAGAGCCCGAATTTGGTTGAAATATAAGCCTGTAATACCAAATAAAATGTAGGTCATACCTTGCTTCCACCGGCAGACACCTCCTTAATCTGACAGATAATCATAGAAATAATAAAAGATAGATAGGCTAACTGGAGAATGTAAATTATAACAGAATTTTACTACTCGTATGTGCATATTGTTCCCCATTCATATAACAATCCGTCGCCCTGAATAAGGAAATAAACATCTCTTTGAGCTAGAAGAGCATAAAATCAGTGAATAGGTCAACCACCTTCTTTTCAACTGTACGTCATTTGCTCTCTCTCTCTCTCTCTCTCTCTCTCTCTCTCTCTCTCTCTCTCTCTCTCTCTCTCTCTCTCACTTGTACTGCAAACTGGATTTGTGTTCTCTCTCACAGAGAAGGCTAGCCCTCTTCTATTCGCATTTCCATAAAAACAAGTAGGTCTGCCTAATTTTTTGGTGTACTTGCATTTTCTCCTTCCCCTCCTTAATTCGTAGGCTGGTGTCCCCCTGCCACCGAGCCAAGAAACTGGCCCTAATTTACCTCCTCTTATTCCAAACAAGTGGATCTGCCTCATAATTCTATTGCACCTTATTTTCTGTTTTCATATTTTTTTGTAGACTGGTGCACATTTCTAAACCAACCACGAATAACAACTCAGTTTTTGGTTTCAGTTCAACCAGTGACCTCAGAGAATGCATAAGGCGTACCCTATGTCATGTGAGTTAAGTTCACTACCTGAGCCAATATGAAAAGTGCTGAAGATGATCAGAAGACCAAGTCTTGTCACAGTGTTGCCTAAGATGCCTAGAAAACAAGTCTTGTCAACAGAATTACCTAAGATACTTAGAAGAACAAATCTTGTCAACAGGATTACCTAAGATGCCCAAGACTTGTCAACAGGATTGCATATGATACCAAAGTCTTGTCAACACGATTACCTAAGATGCCCAGATGAACAAATCTTGTCACCAGCCTCGTCAACAGGATTACCAAAGAGGTTCAGAGGATCACGCTCTTGTTAACAGGATTTCTGGAGATGCTCAGATAAAGAAGTCTCGTCAACAGGATTGTCTCAGATACCCAGATGAACAAGTCTTATCAACAGGATTGCCTAAGATACCCAGATCAACAAATCTCGTCAACAGGATTGCCTAAAATGCCCAGATAAACAATCTAGTCAACATTTTGCCTAAGATACCCATATAAACAAGCCTTGTCAACAGAATTATCTAAGATGCCCAGATGAACAAATGTCGTCAACAGGATTGCCTAAGGGGCACAGATAAACAAGCCTAGTCAACAGGATTATCTAAGATGCCCAGACGAACCAATCTCGTCAACAGGACTGCCTAGGAGGCACAGATAAACAAACCTTGTCAACAGGATTATCTACGATGCCCAACAAATCTCGTCAACATGATTGCCTAAGAGGTACAGATAAACAAGCCTTGTCAACAGGATTACCAAAGAGGCACAGATGAACAAATCTCGTCAACAGGATTGCCTAAGATGCCCAGATGAACGTCTTGTCAACGAGACTACCTAAGATGCTCAGATTACCAAGCCTTGCCAGCATGGTTGCCTAACTCGCTCTGGTAAATAATGAATGGATTTGATCAATGAGTGAAGACTATTGGTTGATTCTCGGCATTAATCAAACACTGTGAAAAACCTGTTGCAATACACAAGAGATTAGTGTTTCGACATTCCAAGGAAGCGACGTAAACCACATGACGATAACCTATGTACAACTGACATTGCCTTGTTTTGACTTCTTATTAGGCTGGTAAAATATACTTAGGCAATTAATCGTCTTTATAACTGTTCTAAAAATTTCTATTTAAAAAGGTACCTAATCAAATTTTAATAGTTTTTTTTTCCTTTTTCTTACAATAAATAATTATAAGTCGTTCTTACAAGCTATTCTGCATTAGACTATAATCATCAGTTATTTCAGATGCTAAAAAGTCGAATTGCTTACGATACCTTATTTTTGGTATTTCTGGTTTAATGTATGTTAAGACGGATTGCTAAATACAGTACACTGGTTGGCAACTAAGACAAAACCTCAAAATGATGTATTATACACAAAGGTACACTGAAAATATCTAGTTCACAGGGGCCCCCTGAAGATGGCAGAATACTAATCATGGTAAATCTCGATTCTTACTCACTACAGACCTTTCGACATGTGGCTACAACATTGTTAGAAAAAGGGGTAAAATATGTTCGTTTTTGCAAGGCCTTCAGATTTTATGTGAAGAACCAGACATAATAATAAAAAGATATTCTCCCACAAATTAAATATCAAAATGTTAATGTTATTTTCAGTTCATATTCAGCTGACATGTTGCTAAGAAAATAACGATCCGAAAAATGAGACATAACAACAATGCAACTTAGTCTAGTCATAACGGGATGAGCAGATGACGCGTCTTCTCGCGTGTGCGCGCGTAGTGACCAAGATCTCTGTATGAATCTTGGTTATGAGGTTGCGTAAAAGAGCGCCCAGCAGAGTAGACTCATCACAGGGATAACAAGGGAAAGCTTTTCGTCATACAAAATCCACTAGGACCTCGTTAAAATAGCAGAATTACTGATGCCTCGTGACACAAAAGAAGCTTCTGCATTACACCAGTCGCTAAAAATCAAAATGAGTAAGCACTAATTGTTTTAGAGATTGAGATCCAGTTTAAACTTTCATGAATGGATTCCTGTCTATTCAATCCTTGTACAATCCTGCATGTTAAAACGCTTAACAGATATGAGTCTCAGTAATATTTTAAATAGTTATAATAAAAAATCCTGTCGATCACTGAAAGCAGTCTAAAATCTCATCAATTATTTAAAAATGAAACTACATTGTCCGCCCAGTTTTTGAGAATGCCATCTTTAACTTTTTTGGTAAAAATGCTTATTCTACTGATCCTGTAAACAGGTAATCAGACTATAATTTCTTTAAAACCAGGAATAAAAGATTCAAAGAGTAAAATGAATAACGTAGTGACTATCACTTTTCTCAAGCGCCATCCTCTCTTAGATGAAATGACTCTGGCAGAAAAAGTGGGGAAGGGGAGGATAAATAAATAGAGTAACAGCCAAAGCAATGAGGAAGTATTAGAAGGGTTCCCAATAATAATATATACAAGTTTCTCAAGCCATTTAGAAATTAATGGCTCTGAACGAATGTTACAAGTATTTTTTAATAAGTAATTCGACGGTTAGTATCACATTCACCTCTCACCTATAAATGGGCCTCGTGTGTAAAAAAGTTCACCTTACATACCCAAAATATTTCAAACTACTGCTGACTCATTCTAACGTGCTCTCTTCTGACGCTGGGCAAAATTTCGAAAAATAAAGCGCTGTCTAGTCTCAAAAGACAGCGTGCATTCCTGGAACTGTCCTTTCAATACCTTTCTCTTGAAGACTGACGTCACGGACTAAAAATAGATTTTCCTCTTCAATATACCATCGCTTTCATTACTGGAGAGAGAGAGAGAGAGAGAGAGAGAGAGAGAGAGAGAGAGAGAGAGAGGGAGAGACGGAGAGAGAGAGAGAGAGAGAGAGAGAGAGAGAGAGAGAGAGAGAGAGAGAGAGAGAGAGAATCCTACAATTAGAGAGCTTTTAACCCTCTGCGGTCAAGGATACGTAACATGAGACCTGTATTTCACCAGGACGTTCCGATTAAATCTTTCAATTGTCAATGGTGTGGTTTCTTCAAGTTGTTGGGGCAACAGGAAATGGATGTGTGGCGTTTCTCATTAGCGTTTCTTTCCTTCATATCTCTGGTACCCGCCATCAACGTGCAATACGGATTAAGGATAAAAAATTTACTTTTCCCATCTTTCTAAACTCTCACTGGTAGAGTATAATAGCACTGTGAAAAGAAATGAGATATCAAGGAGGAATTGGGTCGAGAATGTTTTTGCACACAAGTATTCTAATCTAATATAAAATACGATACACGAGGTAATTCCTACCTTCTCTGCGCGAAATGTAGATTACTTTGTTTTTACTCTATTTTAATTTAATGTAAACCTATTTGTCTTGGGATACTCTCGAGTAAGGGAGCGGAATTTTAACAATGCTACCCTCACATTCAAAGCAGGTTCGGTTACCTAAGGAATTGAAAAGTTATTTCTTTAGAGCAACATGAAATTCCACAAAATTTCTACGGAAAATTACCGGATATTCCTATTTTGATGTTACAACCCTCATAAAAACGGGGAACTCATTTTTTCCCCCTAAATCCTCAGAAACAAGATACAAAATAAATACTTCGACCCTGAATTTCTCAAATATTTAGAGGAATTCGAACCCGAACTCTTTGTGATAAATATATACAGTGTTTCGACCCTGGATTCCCCAGACATGATACTCTTTAGTTGCCAAAGTCCCCATCAGGGAGAGCTTTTTCCCCTGAGCTCATAGACATGAGGAACAACCTGTAGCAACACCACAAAGGATCAATTATGAACGCTAACTGACGTGAGAGTCTCGATGCCCCTTACGAAACGTATTGTTTTGGTCAACAACATCGTGTGTTCGTAAGGAGCGCGTATCACGTGATCTCTTGGAAAGAACAATAGACAATGCGCGTAAGGATAATCAAACAAGAAATCAATCCGGTCGAGAGAGAGAGAGAGAGAGAGAGAGAGAGAGAGAGAGAGAGAGGAGAGAAGTGGGAAGATGCTTGAAAGAGGATCCTTGTTCAGTACGAGCGCCTTGCGGTATGCTACTTCTGCCAATGATGCTACCTCGCTTGGGCCGTTTCGCCGAATTTGCTTCCTTTTGACGATGGGGCGGTAGACATCTGACACTTTTACACCCAGAAAAGACTGGACGCTTCACGAACAAGTTACAATTATCGTCATCTTTAGGCTCTTTAATGCTTCAAAGCAGACTGCAAGAGAACCGAAAATTACTTCGACGCAAAAGCTACAGCTCACATCAAAGCTAATTTGTCATTACAAATGTGACAAATTCGCAAAGGTGTACATAACTATCACCAAAGTCCAGAGTTATGAAATGAAAATGAAAATCATCTTGTTTGGTTACTGGCCGGTGGTGACTGCAGAAACTCCGTAGGAAAGTGTGGGGGCGGGGGGGGGGGAGGGCAACATGCGCAATTAATCAAGCTTTCAAAGCATCAAATAACTCTAAACAAGTGAATCAACGAACTTCAGAGCCATCACTTCAGAGATGATACGTACCGACAACACAAAGCCTAAATTAGGATATTAAATCAGCTAGGCTGGTCAGTCTGGAAATTTACCAGACTGCATAGGTGACACTGATACAAGACTGAAGTATGCCCAATAACTAACAACGGTAAAACAGGGAGTCAAGATTGATTTTTATAAGGTACAAAGATGACACCCACATACTACATTTCGTACCGATGTTATAAAGAACACAAGAAATTCACTACACCTGTTTTAGTACCGGAAACGAAAAAAGAAAAAACTGAACAACTAAAAAGAAAATCTCACCAAAAAACGAAACCAATGACAAGTGTAGGAAAAATGAAAAAATCTAGAAAAAAAAATTTTACTCTAAAATTCAGACAATGAACCATGAAATATAAAAAAATATATATATATATATATATATATATATATATATATATATATATATATATATTTTTTTATATATATATATATACATATAACTGTATATATATATATACAGTATATATATAATATATATATAACACTATAATGACTAATTACAAGAAAATATCACTTGGGCCAATCCTCCTGAAAGAAAAGTTCATTAAAAAAAACATTCGCTTGAAACAAAAAAGCACACTTGAAAATAAAAGTATTCTTTGGAACTAGTAGCTAAAAAATCTCACCCGAAGTACAAAACTCAATAAAGTCCACATAAAGAAAGAAAAAAAACACACTATTGAAACAAACACCCCATTGAAAAAAACTTCTTGAAACAGGACACGAAATGAAAACAAAGCCAGCTTGAGACCAAGCCACTTACAAACAAAGGGCCTACATATATAAAAAAAAATATATAAATATATACAAAAACATATAATAAATAGATAAAAAAAAACACAATACGACTAATTGCAAGAAAATATCACTTGAGCCAAGCCTCCTGGAAAGAAAGTTCATTAAAAAAAAATAAACTTTCGCTTGATACAGAAAAGAATACTTGTAAATAAAGGTATTCTTTTGAACTAGTAGCTAAAAAATCTCAATTGAAGTACAAAACTCAGTACAGTCCTTAAAAAAAAAAAAAAAAAAAAAACTCCTGAAACAAACACCCCATTGAAAAACCTTCTTGAAATAGGACACGAAATGAAAACAACGCCAGCTTGAGACCAAGTCGCTTGAAAACAAAGGGCCTATCTTTTGCATTTCCTTCTCTGAAGTGTCAAACACCCACTACAGATATTGGCTTTGAGGCAGACGTGCTGGCTATTTCATTAGCCGTGACGTAGGGCTTATCATGTTCGCTTTTCAAACATTATTCACCCGAGCCATCGTGTCTCTGAGAGAGAGAGAGAGAGAGAGAGAGAGAGAGAGAGAGAGAGAGAGAGAGAGAGAGAGAGAGAGAAACTTAAGATGAAGCAAAGAGAACTATACTCAAAAGATCTCAGAGAGAGAGAGAGAGAGAGAGAGAGAGAGAGAGAGAAACTTAAGATGAAGCAAAGAGAACTATACTCAAAAGATCTGAGAGAGAGAGAGAGAGAGAGAGAGAGAGAGGAGAGAGAGAGAGAGAGAGAGAGAGAGAGAGAGAGAGAGACTTAACGCGAACTGGAGAGAACTTTACTCAGAAGATTTGAGAGAGAGAGAGAGAGAGAGAGAGAGAGAGAGAGAGAGAGAGAGAGAGAGAGAGAGAGAGAGAGAGAGAGAGAGAGTTTCTTTGAATCCTCACGAAGTTTTCACTTGAATATTTAAATTTTTTTTTTTTTATTTGAGCTCGGTTCTCCGAGAATAACCTTACAAAACACTTACATTTTCGTCATATCCTTGTAATGACAAGTGAGCTAATTATCGCTTTACTTTTCCTAATACTTCTTTCAACAAAACTGGCTCTATGAAGCAGAGGAATGCTCAATTATAATCATACACGGTCTTCTACTCAACGCTGCATTCCTATTCAATTCTGAACGTGAAGGATTTAGAATTAAGTCCATAGTTCATTTTAGGTTAATATAATAAACTTTAGAAACATGTAAGTATCTAAGATTTGAGCGTGTGTCGTACTGTGTAATGTAAAACGCACAAATGGACAATTTACAACACGAGCAACTGTGATTGTGGTTACCATATCAGCTGCAGTGCAATCATTAGCATAATGATGCGAAACTAAATTCGTCAGTCCCGCATAGTTTTCTTTAAAATTACTCTTTTGAAGGTCATGCTGGAAGGATGCAAAATAGTAAAACAGACAAATCATATACGAAAATACTCAACTTAATAAAGTCGCATAAGGGACTTTACAGGAAAAAAATATTAGATAAAAATACTTCAACACGTCTCATAACCCATGATTAAAATCAATTAAGCTGTACACTACAATTATGAACTTTGTCTCATATGAATATGAAAATGAATTTAAAGGTCACGATCAAAGCGGACGGAAAATTATATACACACAACTGAGAATCAACACTTAATTCAGTGAAGGAGTCAATTTACACTTCTTAAACCAATGGTCAAATCTTCTTCAGCAACATTGTAGTAAACTGAGAGGACGCAGCAGAAATAAATAAATGCCATCCCCTTTATTAAACTCTGCACAGTAATGGAAAATGCCACATATAACGATGAATAATATGAGAACTAATTTAACAATGACACGCTCACCAGACAGCAATATTATTACGAACTTACAGCAACTACGTCTCTCATTTGACATTTGACTTTTTTTTTTTTACTTTTACCCACATGCGATTGTTTTTGCGCATGTATATTTATATGAATATATATATATATATATATATATATATATACATATATATATATATAGTATATATATATGTGTATATACAATCTACTGCAATGGGTCTTAACCTGGGGAGCGCCAGCAACTTCTAGGGGAGGCGCGAGCCCTGGGGAAAAATTAAAATTTCTCTAATTGTTCGTTATTCTTTTAACAAGAGTGAAGATCTAATATTCAGAAGGTTATGAAAAAATGCAAAGTTTCCTATATAGTCTACTACCATGGTTAGACTAGTTGGGCTTACCACGTTTTGCAGTTATTTACCTCCCTAACTATCCCTCGAAACACCTTCTGTTTCTCTTTTTCTTTTCTCTTTAAATCTGGTGGGAATTTTACTCATAGTTGGAGTGGGGGGGAGGGAAGGACCAATTCTTAGAGGGGGTGTGGTAATAAAAAGGTTAACAGCCAATGATCTACTGGTTATTTTTTTTTACTAGATACGCATGAAATTGTAATAACCACAGTGTCCTCTTAACTTCTCGAATTGTTCGCACTTTTAGGATTCGCCTGTCGCTACGAAGCCTTTGGATCAAAATCCAAGAATGTGACGTAACTCTGATGTCCGTAGCGGGATCTGAATCCGCATCCCGGGCATCAGAACGAGTTATTATACGACATATATACAGTGTATATATACATATATATATATATATATATATATATATATATATATATATATATATATATATATATACACACACACACACACACACACAGTAACCCCTCTCCTACCCGCACTAATACATCTTAGGAGGGTACAAATATGTCCAAAGGCAGACAAATCAATAGTGATTAGACTAGCCTACACTATGCTACCTCTAGGCTACCTGAAAGTCGTATCGTAACCTTCGCTATCATCTGAAGATATAAAAAGCCTTTAAAAAATCTTTAAATTCAAAGAAATATGATGTTGTCTTTGATAAAATGTGAATATTAAACACAAAATTTTAAAAAATGGTGATTTTTAACAAGGAATATGTGCCATTCACGAACTTTTCACAATATCACTAGCCTGCGCAAACGACACTCTCATGGTTAAGTAACTACTATGAAACAACACAAGGCATCAGAAAGTATTGTATCGTACGTTAAGTATACAACTGCATTACGAATGCTATAGCGTACTCTCAAACAATCTCATTTGGAGGTAAGGGCCCAACTCCACTTTCTCTTTCCCACAGGAACAGAGTACCACGTAATGGATACTTAAGAGGTATTCCCTTCAGCCTTTACAAGTCAAGCAAGTGCAAAAATTACCCGTTTGATATTATCTGTGTTTTCGTCACTGACAAATGCAATATTATAACTCAATTTCAATACGCAAAATTTCAGTGCCCACTGATTGAGACGTGTTTAGCTGTCTATGGACTGTTAAACTACGGTATTTCGATGTCGTTTATGGCTAGGTACAAAAACTTTAAAATCCTTAAAATTGAGGTAATAAAAATTCTCGCACATAGAATATAAATCTCTCCTTTGTATTCCCCTTTCACTTTTACTTGCATATAGCACTGATAATAAAAGGCTTTTATTTTCATAATTACGAGTCTCCATTCCCCATTCTTTTGAGCTTTAAGTTTCTAAAGCTTCAAGCACATGATTATTTTTTCTGCTAAAATTCCAACACTCTTGAATGTAACGTAAATTACTAACGCCTTGGACCATGCGAGTGTCATTTCTGCACTTTTCTTACCGTCTCTTCTTTCCGCTACTTGCTGAGATATGCTTTCCTCAATTTTTCTTTTTCCATTTTAATAAGCCTATCCGATTTTTGTTCTTTTACTTTCCCTTTTCCATTTTAATGAAGTAATTTTCGTTTTCCTCACCCTCAGTACGAGCTTAATGACAGTTACCCTCCATATCCTTTCTCTCTTTTATACATCATATTGATATTTATGCTTTTTTGTGCTCTATTGTTTTTCCCTTTTTTATAGATCAAGTTATACCGTTTTTGCATATCATTCAATCTGATTATTCTTCTCCATACGGGGATTAATCCCTTTATGATAACAGTGTATGCCACCTGAGAAAGCAATCAAGCAAGCTGCGTGCTCGCTGCATGCCCTATAGAACACAATCGCAACACCATTAAACTAAGAGGCAAAAACTGAACCTACACCTATCCCTACCACTAAAGTATACCCAGACCTGCTTTCTACTGGTGAACACAACATTCTGTCTAAAATATTTTGAAGAAAGCAATATGGTAAGTTTTTGCAATGCAAAGTTTGGGGGGGGGGAGTTAGTGGAAACACCCCTTGCCATTTAGGGACTGGATTCCTAGGCTAGGTCTAGTCAGGGTAGGTTAAACATATATCTATGGTGACCTACGCCACGTTAGCCTGGGGGTTCAAGAAACCCAAAAGTCACACTCCAACCTACCCTAGGTTAGTTTAGGCAAGTACAAAACCCTGTATTTCATTTTATAACGTATACTGCTATTGGCCAGGTTAGACTGGAAGAGTCCGGGGTGGGCGAGAGGAGCCTGCCAAGTAGGACCTAGCACCTACATTAGGTTAGGTTAGGATACATTCCTGTATATCACTCCATATAATTTATAACGAGGGGGCAACCAGGTGGCCTACATTCTTCATGCATTATAGTTATGAGTTAAATTATTACTGATTACCTACATGAACCATATTAGGTTTCTGGGTGCTAATCTTGTGCCTTATGCATTTTCCACAATTCATGTTACGACAATTCACTTGTTTTTGTATCCCCCCTCCAAGAAATTCCAATTTCTCAATGAGGTTCCCCATAATTGTGAGATATAGGAGCAGATGTCAAAACACATAAAACATACGACAATCAGTTGGAAAAATATATGCCTTATGTATCTAGGATGAAAATAATGAAGCATAACACATAACTGCCTATTTAGTTTTTGTTTCTTTACATTGTTTAACATAACCGTTATGAAGCATTTATGTTGCATTTAGCATAATCTGCAAGCATCTGTCCACGTCTTTCATAATCACAATGGTTACCAGATATATGAATCATTTTATGTTTTGGCCGAAACTATGGTTTTGTGGTAAAGAGCAAAATTATTTCTTTTGAAACAAATTAAAATGAATCAGTAAAGGCATAACTCAGCACTGTGAACCATCAAGGTGCTAAAGTAAATATTTACTGGTGGTTGAGGTGGGTTGCAACCAGTTAGGAGAATGGCATGGGGCTAGCAATGCCATCCCAAAAAGACCTAAGGATAACCAATTGTTAACGCCTGGCATTCAACCCTTCGTATGGCGGATATGGAACTGATATACGTGTGTGTGTATATATGTATATTTATATGTATGTATGTATACACACACCACACATTATATATATAATCTTTCTATCTAGTTATAAGGCTAATATCACATCCAAATGCCAAATTTAGCAATTGGGTTTTCCTTGACTTCGGCCTCAAAGAACCTTTCCACATGGACTAAACTTGTTCCTTTCGTACCAGAAGACTTTCATGCTTGGTTCTCCTGATCACATAACGTGAAATACCTAAAACTCCTGATCACATAATGTGAAATACCTAAAAATCCAATACAAATCCTATAGTCTGTTATTAGTTTATGAATGAAAACTACTCACAAGAAACACTATGGCAACTGCATTCAATCCTTTATTCCACCCTCCTTTCAAGCCTTCCTTATTTCCACGTAAACTGATGTGCCTTTACAAATGTGCTCACCGAGGAACTTTCATTTATGTTAAAATGTCTTTTCCAATACATTTATGTTTTAGCCGAGTCTGAGTGAATTTTCAGTTTTATCCTTCACTTAAGAGAACTGGCACTTGAACAAACACTGGTTTCGTTTTACTTTCATTCTCGTGTGAGGTGTGATGCTCATTTGACATCGATTCTTTTAAGGCTTTTATCGTCTCAACATCAAAGAGAGAGAGAGAGAGAGAGAGAGAGAGAGAGAGAGAGAGAGAGTTTTAATACAAGATACGAACTGCCTAATTCTTTTCTTTGCGAATCAAGTAACAAATGACAATAGTTTTTCTTTCATATAGAGACTGACTCAGTACATAATCTAGTGTTACGGATGGTACTCACTTTATTCTCCTGAAATCTAGCATCTCGCCTGGTGCAAAGTCCTCGTAATTGTTCCAACGAGTTGCTGAGTTCACTTCACCACAAACAGCTGGTAAAGCTGGCGAGTTCGAACTTCAGCTTCTCCAGTTATACCTACTGCGTTGTGTTTGTGTTCACCAACTGGCTGGGCAGCTGGTACGAGAAAGATGATCACTTTAAATTACAATAAATAATTATTTATATATCCTAATGGAAGACTGTCTTAAACTCACAACGATTATGTTGTTTGATACACTTGCAGTTTATTTGTCACACAAAAGAGTAATTATTACACACCAATTTTGTCTCATATAATAGAGTTCGCCTAACCACAATCAATATAACAGACAATTATTCTTGTTTCCAGATTAACTTGTCCTGCAGACCCATCCAACAAGAGAGACAGATAGCAAATAACGAAAGCTTGATGGCAAGGCAGAGGCAAGGATCGTAAATGACGGACAGGCCACTGAAATAAAAGTATATGAAATCTGAGGTATTTTTATTCTAAAATTAATGCTTACTTATATTTTCCTATATGAAATCCGAGGTATTTTTACTCTAAAATTAACGCTTACTTATATTTTCCTATATGAAATCTGAGGTTTTTTTTATTGTAAAATTAACGCTTACTGATATTTCATAAATACTGAAAAAAAACAGCCTTGGTAAACTTCACCAGACTTTCCTTACCACGAACCGAACACTAAAGAAGTTTCGAATATGAATGAAGTTCAGGCAAGCAAAGCTACTATCCTTTAGCATCTGTATCTGTGAGCACGTGTATATGAGTGGTTGTTTGGTATCGAGATATTTGTTCCGGGAAATTTTAGCTTCTGCTGCATCAATTCCAACAAAGTGCGATGAATTTAATTTATTCATATCTGTTGGATCTCACATCGTGAGTTTGTAGCTATGGAGGATGGGCCACAACACATCAGATATGGACCTTGTTCTGTTTTCTTTTTTTTTTTTTTTTAGTTGAAGCTGGTATTATGCAAGTACAAGACTACCTTGTTCGTATAGCAACGGGTCACAATAAACCCATTCAGTAGTTCCCGCACTGAGCTTCCTCGTGGACCCCAGCAAGTAAAATAGATAAATAATAATTTCCATCTGCTTTACGAGCAGACCAAGAGAATGGGCAACTCCTTCTGCCTTGTCTAGGCGAGGCTTGAAGGAAATCTGAGAAGGCACTACCCTAAAAGGATATACTTGCCCCTTGAAAGATGAAAGATGATAAGTTTGGAGAAACAAAAGATGGAAGATTCCAAAGTTTGGTTGACAGCAGAGATAAAACACACAACTATACTATCCAAAGACTGCCGATTTCCACAGTGTAAATGCAGGAAGAAGCTACTTCATGATTACTTTTACGAGATCGCCCTTAGGGAGTTGGGACTCTCTCCTTGCGGTATAACGACACCGTCGAAATAGTCCAAGTGCCTGCTGAAAAGACACAAAACCCTCTTTCAGCAGAAAGAGGTGAGGGTGGGGTCAGTGATGAGATGATTTGCCTTTGAATCAAGTCTGTCCAATACGAGAGCAATTTTCCAAGCATGGTTGGAAAAGGCCAGCATAAAACTTGAATTAGCAGACTCAAGCAAAGACACAAAATAGACTTTTTTTCTCTCTCTCAGAATCAGATGCAACACTAAGAGACAGGATAATTCTTAATTATAAGAGGACCCAAAATAAAATAACTTCATACGACACAAGACAGAAAATAAGTAGCCGTCTGCAACTATTCGTGAAATTTTGAATAAGGTTGACTGCAATATTCGCTTGATTAAACGTCTTACAAAAATGTAAGTTTCATTCAAGCCACCAGGTCATTAAATTTAAATTCGTCATTTTTTCCTGTACGTTCACTCCTAATTAACGAACTTTATATCTTGCTTTAAAAGGACATTAAAAATCAGAAGGAAACAGTATGCTGAAAGGAACCTAAGAGTTGTATTACACCCAAATAAACACTGCTACTACTAAGAGGTAATATGGAAAAATAGCAGCACAAAACTTCCCCCCACACCAAATTCCCTCATTTCCAGGAAATTATGTCAAAATTATTATTAACCAGGTCACTGTTTGTCAGTAATGTAATTCTTTACCACAAGATGTAAGAAAATCAATTACTACTATTAGCACCCCCTCATAACAAAGCCCATAATTACAACAATAGCACTATCTTTCACAAGGATGTTTAAGTGTTTTCAAGTTTGATATGGAAATATAGTTTTTTTACAATATAAAATAGGTCAGATTCCGCCTGGAGTTGTCATCTGGAGCCTCACGAGAACCGACAAAAAGACGGTGGGTGAATTTACCAGATTGTGAAAAAAAAAAAATCTACGCTAACCCACAATTACTTGGAAACAGTGCCATAGAAAGTGGTCCTCTTAGACTTAAAGGTAAGTAAAAATTACGAATAATTGCTACTCCTTTCATTCTCTGAAAAGAAGAAGAAGAAGAAGAAGAAGAAGAGAGAGAGAGAGAGAGAGAGAGAGAGAGAGAGAGAGAGAGAGAGAGAGAGAGAAGAAGAAGAAGAAGAAGAAGAAGAAGAAGAAGAAGAAGAAGAAGAGAGAGAGGAGAGAGAGAGAGAGAGAGAGAGAGAGAGAGAGAGAGAGAGAGAGAGAGAGACAATGCCTGCTGAACATCTGATTCTTGCAGTGGAACACTATATCATATCTTGCGTTTTGAATTCCTCATAAGCGAAGTCTCGTACGAAGAAATAGAAGGGAAAAAATAATAAAAGACTAATCTTAATCCCTCAGGGCGAGCAGAAGTTAGCAGATCGTAACACCGAGTGACGTTAACGTGGGGTGGGTGTGGTGGGGCGGGGGGTCAGCTTCTATTCACCCTGTCTCCATGCGTCACGAAATCATGTTAATTCAGTTCAGCAACCGCCACAATGCTATCATAAACAAGATTACTATGAAGGCGTCTGAAAAAAAAATACAAACAGGGGTCATTCAGCAGCAATTATAAACACAGGCCACAGATAAGATCCTGTGTATTTAGTTATTTTTATCTTTTACTACGCTAATACTATGAGATATAAACAATAAAATGAAGGTCAAGTAAGTTCTTGTTTGTGCAGTGGTTTTTAAAATTGTTGTCAATTTTATTTTTATCTTTATTAACAATACTTACGTCATGTAATTTGATATTCATCAATTGTCTGTTGCTACTAATTTTGATTTTACCTGGGTTCTGATATTTCTTGGCATTCTAAAGATTTCCCGAATCACGGACGAGGACAGATGTCATCTTTCATTAAATTCTCAACCTAAATGAATTTATGGCGTTCGACATAATTTCTGAATCTTTCAAAGGACACTGACACAATGTCCTTTTAAATTACAGTATTAAGTATTATACAAAAGGCAAATTTTCACAAATCGTAACAGTTAAGGTCGTTGGAATTACGAAAGCTCCAATCATACAATAGGTTTCTAGACTGTATAATAAAGATTCTAGAGTTAGTAATGAGGTCAATGAAATATTCTCAACGATCATTTGCACTTTGTCACCCATAAAAGATGCTCAAATTAGAAACAATTATGAGCTACAAATCGGAGATGAATGAAAAGATGAATACAAGTGCAATTCCTTTAACTGACAGAGATTAACAAAAACAAATAAAATAATGGTTAAAACTAAAGGCACTCACCATCTGTTGGCATCTTGCAAACAGACATTAAGTTCTGAACCATCCCTAATAAAATTAAGCACCTGAAGCTTCATTGGTCTAGGTCTTAACATGTGCTCTTCTCAATTTTATGCTCTCTGCCGACCGGATCCTAACGTTCCGCTTTACCATTGTTACAACATTAACTGTGATTACTTTCACAGAGCTTTCTTCACTGCGGATCTCATTTCCCCAGGGATTCTTTGCACCTCTTGCCTATTTAGAGGCCATTGGGTAATGGGGCCATTTTCTTTAAAGAGTTAATTTACTGCGCATGTGTCCTTTCATGAGTTCTGTGTGCTCTCACTGATGAACTCAACTCCCTGCCCTTCAATTTATTCTGGGCCTCGGATCAACTTTTCAAGGGTCAGTAACTAACTCATTCCAAGTTTCTATTTTTGATCTAATAAGCAGAGGTTTCCCTTCACCTGAACACTGAAAAAAGTACGCGAAAAACTAAAGATTTATGGTTGACTTGCAGGATGTTCGGCATTGCCAAGACTGAAAAGTATCTATGAACGGCCAAGCACTGTTTTTAGATTACGCCTATTAAGCTTAATAAATCTCTGTTGGATCCTTTGTAAAATTAAACGGTTTTCCACTCTGCTTACAGCAGCAGCCTTGTATCTAATGCACTGAGATACAAGGACACGCTGAGTATGAACAGTTTATCCAATAATTTAACTATGAGCGCCCAAAGGCTAATTAATGCATATTAGATAAGAACACATGATTAAGTGAAAGTGAAAACAGGTTTACTTCTTTTAAAATTACGTTCGTCCACGGTAGTGATATTTTGACTCTCGTGACCTTTTAAAATAATTTTAAAAATAACTGGAAACAGCAAAATTTATTGCCCTGGCTCCTGTTGTAAATGGCCAATCAATGCCAAATTTTAGGAGTTTGTTTTTACAAGAAATGCAGTATCTGTCAAAGTTCCCACTAAAAAATTGGTTTTAAAAATGTTAAGTGTTACGGACACAAAACCTAGAAGAAAAGATCAGACACGTGGTTTATATGGGGTTGGTTTTCCTGTATGCAGGCATATTTTTTCATGCAGTTCTGAAGTCTATGGTAACAGCCATTCTAACTTCACAGATTCAGAGTCGAAAAATGAGGGTCAGATTATTATTATATTGATATTCAAGCATGGAAGGGAACGAACTTACAAACTGTAATGCATCACACCAGCGTTTCCCAAACTGGGACGCTAGCACCCCCTGGGGGTGCTGAAATCAATTATAGGGGGTGCTGGGAAGCAATACATACATGGCGGTATGTGGGAAACTTTCCTTTCCTGGCTGAAAAACTGGGAGACAGGCAATCAAGCCAATGCTTGTAGAAAATATTGTTGCTCACCTCTCGCTCCTAGAGACCACTATATGGCACAATCCTACCCCATGGATCATACATTTCCAGATTGGATACAACAGCCTTTTTGGCAGATATGGATGATAATGATAACCTAGAAGAGGAGCTAATTGATCTGCAGGTGAACCAGGGTTGTCAGACAAAATTCCGCACACTACCACTGTCAGGTTTCTGGTGTGATCAGTTGGCAGCTTACCCTGGACTAGAGCATTGGAAATGATCATCCCATTTCCAGCTACCTACCTCTGTGAGAAGGCATTCTCCACCATGCTCCAAATCAAAACAGCTGCCCGGAACCGCCTTCAAATTAGGTGTGATATGAGGGTGGCTCTGACCAACACGAGGCCTCGAATTGAGAAACCAGTTGCTTATAAGCAACAACAAAAGCACACCGATATGACTGATCACCCAGCAGTGCATATTTGAGTTTGTCCATGGTATTTTCTTTTTCTCGGGTTTTCTTATCTCTTCTATGACCAATAATGGCACTTTGTTTCAGTTTTAAGAAATCAACAAAATAAAACCTAATGATCAAGCAGTACAATTCACTTTCTCTTATCCTAGTAATAATATATTAGTTAGGGAGTGCTAGACTGGCTTGACCTAACTAGATGGGTGCCGTTTGGAAGAAGTAGGACTCACTAATACACAAATGTGCACATATATACACTAATTTCAAGTCTATACAATTGTAATTACACCAAGTCAATTAGTTTAACTTGAAGAAAAACTTTTGTGGAACTTGAATGAGAACAGCTTTGGGATGAGCAGAGAAATGTTTGAGAATCTGTAGGGGAATGTTTGCGAAGGGAAAGGATTATGAAACAAAGAGGGGGAATGTTTGTGTAATGAAGGAAATTTGGAGAACGGGAATAGGAAAGCTTGTGATACGAATGGCGAAGCAACTGAGTAAACCTTTCGGAATGGACAGGGTATAACTTGTGGAATGGCAGGGGAATGACTGAGTAAACATTATGGAACATGCAGAGTAAACTTGAGGATGCTTGCTGAATGGACAGAGGGACAGTAATGGAAAGGGATGGAACACAAGTGAATGGATACTTTAGGATGATGAAGAAAAAGTCTCCTGAAACACAAATGGAATGCTTGGGGAATGGGAAAAGCTTTTGGAAAATACAAGACAATGCTAGTGGAATGGGTATCAAAATGCGTTTGGAACAAGGTAATGAACAATCATGTAGATGAATGCCGTAAGAACAAGGTCTATAATATTTGTGGAGCAGGCAGGGAATATTTGTTGATTAGGCAGGGGAACACTTAGTATTCAGAGGGAGTATCTTTCTGAAACATGGAAAGGAACGCTATTCAAACACATAAAAGTCAGGCAAAGAGGCAGGGAGATCATGTGAACAGAAAAGACCGTATGAGACAGAGCTAGGGAATGGAAACAAGAATGCTTGTGGCATAACCAAAGGAACACTTGTGGAATGGTCAAGTGAATGACTGTAAAATTCGTATCAAAATACCCGTAAGGCAAGCAGGGAAGAAATAAATAAAAGTCAGGAAAAACAGGCAGGGAGGTCACGTGAATAGAAAAGAACGGACGAGATTTAGTTAGGGAATGGAAACAAGAATGCTTGTGGCATGACCAATGAAACACTCGAGGAATGGTCAAGTGAATGACTATAAAACTCGCATCAAAACACTCATAAGGCAAGCAGGGAAGGTTTCGTGGAAAGGGAAGGGGAACACTTGAGGAAATGAAGCAGAACATTGGTGAAGAGGACAAGAATCCGTTTAGAAACATGCAGGGGAAACTCTTCATGGAACGGCAATGGCCATCTATTTGGGGCGATTACGTGTGAGGGATATTGTGTCTGCAGCCCGTGTGTGCGCGTGAGGTGGATCTCTCTCTCTCTCTCTCTCTCTCTCTCATGAAATACGATGTTTGAATGCGTTAGTCATCCTCTCCATCTGAAAGTCTGGGAGGAGAGAAAAGGAGATGATGGCTGTGCTTGCAGACGAGGGTGAGCAAGACCAAAATGGTTCGAGAGGTGGGTTCACTACTTTTTAGGTTCTCCCCCCCCCAACCTCTCTCTCTCTCTCTCTCTCTCATTCCTTTCATTTATATACTGTTCAAATTATACGATGCGTTCCTATCTGCTATTTACTTCCGCATCAATTTTAATGAGAACGGGATAAAAAGCATATTGATAAACGTATAAAAAAGAAAAGTTACTGGTATAACAGTGATACACCAGAGAGAGAGAGAGAGAGAGAGAGAGAGAGAGAGAGAGAGAGAGAGAGAGAGAGAGATTGTAGAAGATTATAATTAAAGAGCAAAATTTGTGAGAGAAGCATAATAGCAGAGAAAGCTACAAATTACAACCGAGGGCTTAAAGGAATGTGTGTACGTGCGAGAGAGAGAGAGAGAGAGAGAGAGAGAGAGAGAGAGAGAGAGAGAGAGAGAGAGAGAGAGAGAGAGAACTTTGAGGGTTTTGAGGGGCATGAATTCTATTGCCCTATTGTTACCATTCCATTCTTCGTAAAAATATAAGCGACTCTTCAGTACAATACGATATTCTATATTTAAAACCCGATGCAATTCTACGCTTTTGCGTAAGAGACGCCACAATGCCCGCAGGCTGGGAGGCATCTCTTCAATTCCTTTATACATCAGGATCCATTTCATCTCGAGAGTTCGTCGCATAGTCTGAATGACCAGCATTATCGTGTCACTTCAGAGAGAACGTGAAATTATGACCCACGTCTGGACTCTGCAGCTTGATGGATATATGACAGAGCCAGGGCGGATACTCGTCACTCACCCTTTTCTTGATACAAAGATGATCTTTTGTCATTCGTCTGCAAAGAATTTTATTATTATTATTATTATTATTATTATTATTATTATTATTATTATTATTCATTACGTCACCCAAACGCCGTTAACTTGACTGGTAAACTTTCGCAGAGCTGAAATTACATAGCTCATGATTTCTGAAGGAGAATTGCATACATAAAACTGATAAGTAAGAAAAAAAAAAAGTTTTTTTGGGGGGGACCATTTTCAAGGTCTGCATAGAGATTCTATTACATTAGATAGTAAGAGTGTGTCTTGAAAGGTCTACATTGTTTGCACTGCTTTTGGAAGGCGATGATAAATTAAGTCCTTCTTTGTGTAAATGTGTATGCTTGTGTGTGTGAGAGAGAGAGAGAGAGAGAGAGAGAGAGAGAGAGAGAGAGAGAGAGAGAGAGAGAGACTTTTGGGAAGGCGATGATAAATTAAGTCTCTCCTTGTGTAAATGTATATGCTTGTTTGTGAGAGAGAGAGAGAGAGAGAGAGAGAGAGAGAGAGAGAGAGAGAGAGAGAGAGAGAGAGACCACACACACGATTAGCCATTCAAACAACTCCAAACCAAAGATAAAAAGTGACCACGAAATAAGCCTTGCCAATAAACAAGTCTAGTATAAAGCCTCGCCAAATCTTTTCCCATTAAGAATAGGTCGCCTATTTCTCAAGGAAACGAGTGGAATCAATTCGAAGGAGGTAAAGGCTGAAACAGCCGTCGGCACTTATCTCTCAAACCATTTGCCAAATGCGAACTGTCTCTATCACTGCTAAAAGATAACTGCTATAATGCATGATAAAATAAGCACTTCAGTAACTTCTGAACGATGTCTATAATGCAGTTACATTTTATATTATCAAATACAAAAGCGTACAAAATGTATAAACATATATTTAGCATGCTTTCCTGTTGCAAATTCGGTAGTCTATAGTACTTTTTATTTTTTTAAAAGGTTGTTCGTGTTTGTGGTGTTTGTAATGGTGGGGGTGGGGGTGGGGAAGATGGAGAAGGGAAGTGGGAGGGGGACAATCTCCGGATGAGGACTTGGAGAGGAAGGGCACCTGGGGCTTGCATTCTCATGCCTCTTATTAAATGAGTTAAACAGACAGCTTAATTTTTCTTGGTGAATATATACCTATATACATATATATATATATATATATATATATATATATATATATATATATATATATATGTGTGTGTGTGTGTGTGTGTGTGTGTATCGGAAATAATATATTTTCATATATGTTACCCGAATGAGAATTTTTTAGTTGATAAGTTCGTCGTCTCGTGGGCTCTAACCACAGAAGAACAAGAACTCAGGACTACAATGAAGCCTTAAACCACACAGCCACAAGCCCACGAGACGACGAACTTATTATCAACTAAAAAAATTCCCCTCAGGATATATGTATATATACAGTATATATATATATATATATATATATATATATATATATATATATATATATATATATATATATATATATATATATATATATAATATATATATACACACATACGTAAAATACATACATAAAGTTCTCGAACGGATTATTTTCAACCTGAATAAAGATACTACACTAAACGTTCTGACCAACAAAAGATCCATAAATCGCATACCAGGGACATCATCTGTCGCGCAGTACTCATTTCAAACACTTCCGCATTCCCTCAACTTAATTTCCTTCTCTCTCATTCTTTTCTTTTTAACTTTTTTCATCTCAATATTCTTTTTGCACTGTCATATAGTATTAATAATACTAATCCTCCACCCCATTTTTTTTTTTTTTAATGTCAGCAGTTGTAGCTTTAGTAGCAGTCGGCGGGATTAGCTAAACGCTGCTGCTCTGCTGAATGGCGAAGGCTTGAGATGTTAATGAAAAATGTTCCAAATCAGAATATCTCTGCTAAATGGAAGCCGAATCTCTTATTTGCCAAATTTTCCTGTTCTACATTTCCGAAGCATTGCATCAATCACAATATTCATTATCGGTGAATATTCACTTTATAATATCTTGGATTCTAATACTATTTAAAGATGTGATAAAGTTGCCGTGTTATAATAAAGCATATTTTTAATAAATTCTTCTGAATACTTTTTCTGGACGGACCAAGAAGAGCCTTTGCCAATTAAAATAATAAAAAATTAAACCGTGTTTATTTTGCTCTGTTAGATAAGCTCCCTCGGTTGATTGTACGAGGGAGTTGATTGTACAACTTCATGAACTGATAATGTCAAAAGCTCAGTTACTATTGACCTCAAGACTTCATCAGATGTTCCGACGAAACTGTTTTTTACCAGCGAAGCCATGGAGATAATGAATAATAGGACATCTTCGTAGCAAAATGTTAGCATCCTTTTTTATTCCTTAAATAGGATTCTTTTCAAGCTTTATTTTTCCGTAAAACCAAATAAATGTACTAAATTAAAGTCGGTCTGAGGGGAAAATAAAGGAGGGGGTGGGGGTGGGGAGGGGGAGAAACATGGGCTTAAAACAGAAGGGAGCAAGGACTCCATTCTAGTTTCCATAAAACCACCGCGCAACACCCCCTTTTTTTTTTTTTACTTCTCACCTAATTCACTGAATTAGTAGGCCACACATACTTAATCATAATTAATGGGATTACAGCAACTTATACATCTAGGCCTCTCTTTCATGTAGATTATATTTTTCGTTCCTTAAACCTACTTTTACAGTTCCTTACAATGCCAAGAGATGAATATAACATGACATTCACAATTGATTTGCAAACCACGCAACATGTCAAGAGCTGTTAGAAGTTCCCATGATGGCCGAGTCTTCAGACTGACAAGAAAGTAAAAAAAAGGAAAAAGAAGAAAAAAATGACCAGAAGACACCAAAGAGCCTCTGATCCTCAAGAGAGCCACGAGGAGAATTATCTAATAACGCTGGCCTTGACCCTAACGCTGATTCAAATATTTCAGGAATGAGTAGCATCGCCCACGACCCCTCTTCTAAGTCCTTAAGAAGTTTCGACGTCTTAGAGTCAACAGACCCGATATTGCTTCGGCTGTGTTGTGTCTATAAGGGACTCACTGGAGAAAGGTCAACTCTTTTAAAGTCTCGGCTAATGGAGGGGGAGGGGGGGGGGAGGGACAGATGGTGAAGATAAAATACAGTATTAGCATTAAGATGGGCAAGGCATGAATCTACGTGACACTAATGAATTTAACAGAGCAGATATAAATAAATAAATAAAAAAATAATAATAATAATGATATTTAAACATCCAGTAGCTCGAGTCTTGAAATGGAGAAGCAAATCCACAGTTATGTATGGGTAGAAATGTTTATTTTTAAATACATTTGTACCCTTATATAAATGTAGATTTGTTCTCAAATAATAATAATAATAATAATAATAATAATAATAATAATAATAATAATAATAATAATAATAATACTGTATTTCTCTTCACCAAAGTATGAGCACATTTTTACTATTGATATATGAACATTTGCCAATTATTGTCCAATATTAACGTAGAAGAGGTAGGAATTATAAGGAAAACTGAGAATACTCAATAAATAATTAACTCATATTGATGCAGCCATCCTATTTGATAGAACTTAATAATAATAATAATAATAATAATAATAATAATAATAATAATAATAATAATAATAATAATAATACGCTTGGGCTGAAGCACAAATGAAAATAAAAAAAATTAAACCAACTGAGCTGACGAAAGGAAAAGTAATAAATGAAGATAAACAAGGGAACCCAATTATAAAAGAAATTACTAACGCTAATGAACTGCAAACGAATAAATATGAATAAAATTTGGCTAGAGTATAAAAGAAATTAAAATACGAAAGAGACGACTACAGCAAACTGAAGAGCTAATGCATAATAGCGATAAATTAATAGGAATAAGACAATGCAGAAAGTAACTCAAAGTGTAATATTGTTCGGTAATCTTCTGGACTTCATTAAGATGCGGTTACAGGACAAGTTTATTCGAAGAGTGTTACAGGGACAATCTCCGACGTATTAGGAAGTAGCATTTGCAAATTTTCATCCACTTTCTCATTTTTATGGGTCATAATTTATGCACTTCAAGGGTACAGCCTGATAAAATGTAGTATTCGGAAGTATGACACAGCTGGTGTTGGTCAGGTTTTTTTTTTTGTTTGTTTGTTTCATGAGTATACACATAGATTCGGACATGAGGACGCTTACACAGACACACTTACACCCTTATTATATAAATATATATATATATATATATATATATATATATATATATATATATATATACTATATATATATATATCATTACTGACACTATCATAGTAATGGTGGAATTTATACATTTAATAATAATAATAATAATAATAATAATAATAATAATAATAATAATAATAATAATAATAATAATAATAAAAGTAACGTAACGTACAACGTCAATACCAAATAGATTACTTCAGACACATAACGACGAAGGAACCCTCGCCATCATCTCTAAATAAAGAAATCAAGGTCAGACAATGCACTAAACCCCATTGTAACGACTTGAGCGAGCAAAACTTCATTTCGAATTCAGGTCTCCCAGAAGTCAAATTAATTCCACGACCAACGTCGTTTCCTTGAGTAACAGATTTGTCACTGATGACTTCAACAGTCTCTTAATGACTCTAAAAAAATCTAAAATAAAAACATACTATGGTTGGACCAAAACAGATTCTGCTAACGAGATTCTTGACAGCCAGAAGACTGAATGACAGACTGGCCTCGCTTTCTGCAGCTTCTGGCCAGCTAACAAAATTTCATTCCGGGCTGAAAGCCACTGGGGCACGAAAACTATTTTACATTTAAAATGTTCAACAGAGTTCAATCACTGGGCAGCTAGATGCCCTTAAATTTCTTTCTCTTTAGAGGTTAGCTATCAATGGGTTAGAAATCCTAAAAGGGATAAACGTTTCCGCTATTATACACAATAAAGAGCCAAGGAGTCTAATGACTGACTGATTATATGAAAAGAACTCTTGATATAATTTACCTTCAGACGACAAAAACAATACAATTGCTGACTGTGAAAAACTGCACTCAGCAGAATAATGAAAGTCAGATATATATATATATATATATATATATATATATATATATATATATATATATATATATATATATATATATATATATATAAACAAGTGAAAATTAAAATACCGACGATTTTAAACAAATACTGGCTTTGAAGGAGCCCACTTGACTTTAAAGCAGGTTCCTCTACACAGACACTGGGAAAATAATAGTTGGTATGCTCACCCCAGAGCTCAAGAAAGATTACACACCTCAATAAAGGCAAAAAGGTTTACCTCTTTCTAGAGAATTCTTAGCTTTAGTTTTAACTGATGAGCTCCAGATGGGCTAAGAGTTTATGCCAAGGTTAAAGTTTTAGCACTTCAAGATACAGGAGTTCAAGGTTAGTTCTTATAGATGACCTCTTAAATGCTGAGGAACTCACAACGGGACTTACCAACAGTTTCGTAAGTGGCAGACGTTTTGATACCCACAAGTTACCCCTTAGGAGAATTCCTAATAGGCCTGAAAGCTCTGTTCTCAATACGAAGTTCTTAAAGGATTATTTGTGACCTCTTTATTGGCTAAGTATTGGAAAGTCTAAGCTTTTAATGATCAGCTAGCAGTACAACAGGGGCTGAAAACTTTACTTCAAAAAAGCAGACTCTACAAGAGCCAGGAGATACGAAAAAGGCCAAGTTATTTTTAGATTATTTCAAGCCGGCCTTGTGCAGGCACGGGATCTTGCTCTAAGATTACTAAGAGGTCAAAAGTGCTAGCTTTAAAAATTAAAAAACTAGCAGCCTTTAGCGATAGCAAGACTGGATAAAATTGGAAACCTCCAGCACTCGCTAACATGCTAGCATTCAAGGACTTGGGTAACGGCGGTAAGCGATCTCTCCCCCTTCCCTCTTTCTCTCCCCACAACACGCAGATGTTAGAATGATGAGGTGAAAGAGATAGTTGTAAAAAATAGGTGTTCGGGCCATGGGACGTTACAAGAGAGTAACATGAGCCTGGAGCTGCAAATGTGGAAAACAGATTATAGAAGGAAAACATCAAACTATAGAGGGTTAAAAAAATATTATAAAAATATGTAAAAGAAAAGGGAGATTTCATGAAAAAACAGCATAGGTGGTACACACACAACCAAATGTATATAATATATATGTGTGTATGTATATATATATATATATATATATATATATATATATATATATATATATATATATATATATATATATATATATATATATATACATATACACAAACACATATGTATATATATATATAATAATAAAGTCCTTCAAAAGAAGGCATCGTGCTTACCCCATACAAATGGAAAAAAACACGTTAAAAGAAGAAGAATAATAATAATAAACAAAGCCTAGCTAATGATTTACGACCAAAAAACGAAGAACGAAATCTATGCAGAGAACATTTTATGAATGTTCTGAATATCTCATATATGGTTTCGTTCCAGTAGGAAAAGGATCACTTCGTGGAGGACCTCCGTTTGATTGTTCGCATTTTGAAGGACCAACAAACGCTCATGTCTAGCTACAACCAACAACAGTCGACTCACAACTAGGTATAAGTCCCTGCTTAGGCCAACAAAGGCCAACTGGATTTGTCTCTCCTCGTCCGGTTCGAAAATCGAACGCGGGTTCCTCAGTTTGTGAGCTGGGCACTTAGCACATCGCCACGAGAGAGAGAGAGAGAGAACTTCGTTGTCAGTAACAGGTGGCGCGCTGGCAAGTTAGAATGCCTTTTGATAAGTGAGTAACACCAACATACGAGTAGAAAGAAAGAAGAAAAAACATTATCTCTAAACAGCTGTAATGACAACAGAAGCGGGGCACATCCATCAGCGTGTGATCATATGGGAATGTCAATCATGAGATCATCGTAATGTTTTGAAGAGAATGGCTGGAAAAAAGATAAATTTAAAGAATGCCACATAATTAGAAGCAAATATGATTCTGAGAGAAAATGTATACGGCATTAGTATCCAACCCTCTAAGACAAACTTATATACATTCTTCATTAAAAGATAAAACTAAGGAAAAAAGGCTTACAGATGCAACAAAAAGGATGAAACCTTTCTCTAAAGGTAGACAGATTTTTTCTAGCTTTACAGTGAAAAACTTCTTATTTAATCATTGGTTTTACTTTCGCTTCTTCTAAAGGTTAATTACCGAGACCAAATCTCTCTCTCTCTCTCTCTCTCTCTCTTATTCTACCTCTTGTGGAATAAGTCTTACCGGGACCTTTTCTCGCTGATGAGTTAAACACCAACAGGTAAAATGAGCTTCATCCATTAAATCCCAAGCACAATCTCCACCAGGTGTTGTATATTAGTAAAGCCCCCACTATAATACCTGCACGAATGGTTATGTGAAGGCGTAGAAAGCAAATAAATAGACGAATGTTTTTTTTTTTTTGTAAGTGGTTCTTCACGCTTGAACATGTCTTCTGACTGTTTAATGCGACGAAAAAACTGAGGGGTAGGCAAATATTACTCCTATATGTATATCTTACTTTGATGTTTTTAGAGTATACGAGTACACACACACACACACATATATATATATATATATATATATATATATATATATATATATATATATATATATATATATATATGGGTGTGTGTGTGTGTGCGTGTATTATATATCTATTGTATTAATTTTCTTGGTTGCCTATCTGTCCTTGTGCGTGTGTGTGTGTGTGTATGTGTGTGTCCCTCCCCTCACCCTCCCCCTTCCCCCTCCCCTCTCTCCCTTCCTTCCCACTAATGATGGCAGACGATCCCTTAGCTCATCTCCATCCCGAAAGAAAACACCTCAATAAAGAGGACATAAGGACAAAATCTATCGATGGGCTAGCAGACATAATAGAAAGTCTGCGGAAAGACTCAACACAAGTAGGAAGTTTACTGGAAAGACTGGCTGATGTAAGAAAATTCGAGGACGACAGCGAGAATCTAATGATTCAAACCAAACCTCAAATGCAGTAGCTCAAGCAGAGCGTTTAAGAAGAAGGATGCTGATCAAGAAACAGAATCTCGATGGAAACATCAGAGTCATCTGTCGAGTGAGACCAGTTCTTCCAAAATCCAAATGATGAGAAGATGGGAAAAAACGGTGCTGAATCCAGCATGATGAAGCTCCTGGCTGGCGATAAGATCGAAGTCACCTTCTGTCACAGAGGGAGGAACAAGACGGACAGCTTCTCCTTTGACAAAGTCTTCAGGCCCACTCATTCACAGCAAGACGTTTTCGCAGAGTTTGCCGTCTCTCGACTGCCTTCTCGGGGGGGTTACACTTTATGCTTTTTCCTGAACAGGCAGACTGGATCCGATAAGACCTTCACACTAGTGAAATCTACGACAACAAGGTCTTGGATCTGCTCAACCACCCAAAAATCAAGGATGAAAAAGTGGGCCTGAAGTTGGGGCACGCCAACGACCTACTAAGTCAATCTCACCTGTTTGGAAGTCTGCGAAGCGGAGGAGGCACTTCAGGCATTCAGAGGAGCTTTGAAACACTGAGCAAACTGTCACATAGAAGTAAACGAGACTTCTTCTAGGTCACACTTCGTCTTCAAACTGAACCTCAGATTACTCGACGAATCCGGAAGGCCTTTCGAGGCGGCTCTCAGCTCCTGGAAGGACGAGAGAAATACCATCCGCACATGTGCCGAACCCCAAAGTCTCCAGGAACAATCTCCGATATTCTTCATATTGTCTTGAGGCCTTCAGAGAGAGCAAGTGTCATATTTGAAAAGTTGGGTAAGAGAAAGCAAAGAGTATGGTGAAGGGACTTGGATATCAACGTAGATCATTTAAAAGGAGAAGATAAAGAAGCTAAAACAGAACTTCCTGAAGAGAACTGCATCAAGACAATGTAATTGAAAATTCAGAAGAGGACGAGAAGAAGGCCTTCTCAGGATGGAGTCCTAAAGCTGCCTACACAAGCCCTCCTCTAAAGACAAGGGTCAGGCCCAAAAGCCTCCAAGGCTTGCCAGTCTCTTGAGGGCAGCCTTGAAGGAAAGGGTCCGACCCAGAGGCTGCTCCCTCAGAGGAAGGCAGGTATCCTGCCAGGCTGGGGAAGTTATCACCCAATGAAGTCCACAGGCGGTTATTTTATAACATCCTTGCCATCATCTATAAGGAGTGGGGCATGAAAGCTAGAAACATCGTGTAATGTTTAGAGTGGAAAAGAAATACTACCTGGGGATATGTGTTCTAATGTGGAAAAAAGCAAATGGAGATATAATATATATATATATATATATATATATATATATATATATATATATATATATATATATATATATATATATATATATAACTCCACTCAAGAAGATTTCATTACTGCATTTCTTATACATATCAGGAATTAGACAACGAGAAGACGTACTTCATCTCATAATTTTATTTAAAAAAATACACAAAAAGCAAGTACTTAAGAAAACCAGTTGTTAAAACATTATATTAAACCCCAAATCAAGAAAATAAAATAAAAATTTCATTAAACTCAGAAAAATAATAATTAATGAAAATTAGAAGTGGCACATTTAAGTAACTAGGTTCTTGGTTTGTCTCGAAGAAGATCTTCAGCATATATCATCAGCTTCCTCAGCATATTTCACAGCTTCCGGAAATATGGAGCTTCCCCTATTCGAATTGCAGCACTGATTTTTTCCACCTCAACCTTTCTTACTTAACGTTGGATGCGTGTAACTCCAAGAACAGAGAGCTACTACACTGGTCGAAACGTTTAAAGAACTGTAAAAATTCAAGCTTCTTTGCAACTGTCAACAAAATTCTCACATCTATCCTATAGTGTTTATTTTCCTATGGTTATACTGATTCTTTTCTTAAATGTAATAAAAGCTCATCATGCAATTTTTTTTATCAGTTTCATCTGCCGTGAAATTCACTGATATTATGTAACAAACAGAGAAAAACCTTTAAGATGTAAAACGTTTATTGCGGGCGAAAATTATATTCATTTGAAGTCTCTACTCGTGGCCGAGGTTACGTTCGTATATGAAACTGGCTGTTTTGTTGTTGTCCAATCTTTCGGCTTTTTAAAAATATACCAAATGGATAACTAAAAAGCGTCGTAAGGTGAAATAATTCGACTGAATAAGAGAGCAGTCAAATCATTAAAAATATAAATGCATGACATCCCGGTGGGTAGAATTCTCGGCAGGTACTTATTTGCTTGCTTAAGTTGAGGAAGGCACAAATATACCAGAAAAGTGCTCCGATTTCATCAAGAATCGATCAAGAATTTTCGTATACGTATGCATGTATGTATAGATTATATATATATATATATATATATATTATATATACACAAACACACACACACACGATATATATATATATATATATATATTATATATATATATATATATATATATATATATATATATATATATATATAATATATGCATATACTGTTTTTCAGGGATTATTTTACCCAACCACATGCAGCAACGCCACTCCCAAAGGATCATACAACCCCCATTTATTAAATCTCCCTTAATTTAAATAAAAGGTCGTCCTAAGTCCCTTTTTAACTTTAAAAAGGGCAACATCCTCAAAGATAATCTAACTGTTTATCTTTATAGTGACATCACTTATCACAACATCAACATGACCTAAGGATACCATCTTTCTGAATATCTCCTGCATTACAATCAAGCGGACGATAAGTAACAGAGCTTTAGGAGGAAAAGTGATATATTCGACGGGTGTGAGCTTCACGCTTTAGGTAACAAACACCTAATGGATATGCTCATTGCTGAAGCCTTACAAAGGTTACCACGACAAATGGTCTCCGGTATTTTCCGACTTTCTTATTTTCCTTCTATTTTGATTGAGAGAAGCTGGAGAGTTTAATTTTAAATAAATGGCATAATTCAAAGATAAATTTCTAATGTATAACAATTGGGGAATTTTGAAACTGCTTACCCTATTAATGCAAAGGAGACCGAGACTGGGAAAATAATTCACTCTAATTTATTCATTGAAATGAACTACGAGAGAGAGAGAGAGAGAGAGAGAGAGAGAGAGGGGTAACGAAATTTACTGTTAGCCTTTACAATGGATTCTAAATCTCAAGCAATTAATTACTAAAGCGAAAACGTTATTCGAATCGAGTCAAGCTTGACTGGGATACGTGTGACTTCAGAGTGCAGGAACAGAATGAAAACGAAAATGCAGATGAGGCGGTAAGAATTGGGCAGACCCGCTCACTGTTTCTGTGACCATCCAAGATCTTTGCTCTTTAAATTCTCAGATCCAGAAAACCATACTAAGAACTGTACCAACAAACATCTGTAAGTCTTGTAGATCAGAGAATAAAGTATTTAGGCCAAAGGCCAAGCACTGGGACTTTTGAGGTCATTCAGTGCTGAAACGTAACTTGACAGTAAAAAGGTTTGAAAGGTGTAACAGAAGGAAAAACCTCATAGTTGCATTATAAGTCAATTGTTAGGAAAGAGTGAAAAGCAAGATGGAAGAAAGAATATAAACGGAGGGGGTCAGTAAAAGGAATGAAAGGGACTGCAGCTAGGGGAACGAAAAGAAGCAGCAAAGAACCTTAAATAACGCCTACAGTACACCGCATGAGGTGCACTGACGGCACTACACCCCTACGGTGGCATCTTGTAGCTCACGAAACTAACTTAAAACGACTCGGAGAATGGAACCCGGACAATGCGAGAAACTGAAGGCCTTACGCAATGTCAGACGCCCTCAAAAAACAACAGACACACACACACACAAACAGACCTAACCTCTTATCTCTAATTGAATGTGGCCTGTTTTCAGAGGTGCGTGTAAAAGATATGGAGTGTTAGTTTCGCTTGCTTGGGGGTCGCAACTCTGACGTCATGGTCTTCTTCTTCTTCTTCTTCTTCCTCTTCAACTCCTTTTATGTAGGTTACAATCTTTCCTTGACACAGACGAAAAAGAACGAGGAAAGTTTGTTTTTCTTTCCTGCTTTGTTTCTTTCTTCTCGTCGACATCCAGAGTCTCGCGAGCGATTTCCTCACAGCCCTACTTCAGACTCTTCATCATTTCTCGTCATGCGATGCACACCTGCCAGGTGGCCGTTGGGCGATTTACGTCTCAGTTGCAGTCCAAATCAATCACGGTGCGCCTGACTCTTTGATCTGGGGCTCAATGTTCGATTTTGTTATAGTTTTCCAGAGTTAGCTTCTTTTTTTTAATCTCCCTTCAGGTACACACACACACACACACACACACACACATATATATATATATATATATATATATATATATATATATATATATATATATATATATATATATATATATATATATATGGGGTATAAAAAAGTAGATATAGAGAGAGAGAGAGAGAGAGAGAGAACCCTTGCATTTGCATGTAAAAATTACAACCAACGGAACACTGTAGAGGAAAATAGCCTAACTCTCTTATAACCCGACATATGCACAAACGCTAAAGTTAACCAGTGTCTAATCGGCTCTCATCTACAAAGCCAAACTTAAAAATAATATACGATCTTTTACTTTGAAAATACTGAAAAAACAAGTAAAACATTGCATATCCTGACATTTTTTACGACCTATTGCCTAAACTTAAGTAAATACAACTACGAACAAAACGCAGGGGCTCATAATTCTTTCCATGAAGACAATAAAGTCTAAGAGCAATAAAAAGGATTAAGTTCATTTGCTTGCCACTGCCATTAAAAACTACAACCTTTAAAGCCAAGCAACGGACTAAAAAAATACAGGAAGAAAGATGGAAAGATACCACACACTATGTATTCATGTATGTATGTATGTAAGTGTATATAATTATATATATATATATATATATATATATATATATATATATAATATATATATATATATATATATATATATATATATATATATATATATATATACTGTATATATTAGGTATGGTATATAGTGTATATATAATAATCAGGGGAATAAGCAATGATTATTAGTAATTCTCAGTACGTCATTTCAGATTTTTCTTTGTGGGGGGGCAAAGATTTAGAACTTATGGTATGGGTGGGGTGTCGAGCGAAGCAAGCCCTGTCAGCTGGGGGTAGGGGGGCCGTTGTAAGCCCCTCGGAGAATTTTGTGGAAATTTGTGCGCATTTCGGAGTATTATGAAGCCATATAAGAGCTGTATTGAGTTAATAAAGCAGCAAACCGGTATTATTATTTTTATTATTATTATTATTATTATTTTTATTATTATTATTATTATTATTATTATTTCAAAGGCTGGGGGGGAAAACCAAGTCTTGGGAGGGCCATTTGTGTCTTGAGGGGGGGCAAGAGCCCCCACCAGCCCTCCCCAAATGAATTCCTCTTCAGAAATATATAATTCATAATTACTAAGTTTCCTCAAGGTACTGACCAAGAACACTTACTCTTGGGTAATGCATGATTTTCAGTTACTCTTTCCTTCGGTTTAAAACAACGGATCAGAACTCAGAACAATTATTCAGTACAAATACTAGAGCTGGCATCCGCCAGCGGACTGAAAGTAACAACTTTCTTACTAGCATCCACCAGAAGACTGAAAGTAACAACTTTCTTACTAGCATCTGTCAGCGGACTGAAAGTAACAACTTTCTACCTAGCATCCGCCAGCGGACTGAAAGTAACAACTTTCTTACTAGCATCCGCCAGCGGACTGAAAGTAACAACTTTGTTCTAGCATCCGCCAGCAGACTGAAAGTAACACCTTTCTTATTAGCATCCGCCAGCAGACTGAAAGTAACAACTTTCTTACTAGCATCCGTCAGCGGACTGAAAGTAACACCTTTCTAACTAGCATCCGCCAGCGGACTGAAAGTAACACCTTTCTACTAGTGATCCAGCCGGACTGAAAACAAATCCTGCTTACTAGCATCCACAGCGCCTGAAAGTAAATAACTTTCTTACTAGCATCCGCAGCGGCCTGAAAGTAACAACGCGACTAGCTTCATCAGTGCTGCCAAAGTAATACAACTTTCTTACTAGCTTCGTACAGCGGACCTGAAAGTAACAACCTTTCTACTAGCTTCTATCCAGCGGACTGAAAGTAACACCTTTCACTTAGCATCCGTCAGCTGTACATGAAAGCTGAAAGTAACAACTTACTAGCATCCATCAGTGGCATCCGAAGTAACACTTCTTACCCATCAGCTACGTCAGCGGCTGAAAGTAACACCTTTCTTACTACTAGCCATCCGGCATGACGGGCCTGAAAGTAACACTCTTCACATCTGAGAGTGGCCTGAAAGTAACAACTTTCTTTACTAGCTTCCGCCAGCGGACTGAAAGTAACAACTTTCTTACTAGCTTCCCATCACGACTGGAAAGTAACACCTTTCTTACTAGCATCCGTCAGCGAACTGAAAGTAAGAACTTTCTTACTAGCCTCCATCAGTGGCCTGAAAGTAACAACTTTCTTACTAGCTTCCGTCAGCGGGCTGAAACAACTTTCTTACTAGCATCCGCCAGCGGCCTGAAAGTAACAACTTTCTTACTAGCTTCCGTCAGCAGCCTGAAAGTAACAACTCTCTTACTAGCTTCCATCAGCGGACTGAAAGTAACACCTTTCTTACTAGCATCCGTCAGCGGACTGAAAGTAACAACTTTCTTACTAGCATCCGTCAGCGGCCTGAAAGTAACAACTTTCTTACTAGCTTCCGTCAGCGGACTGAAACAACTTTCTTACTAGCATCCGCCAGCGGCCTGAAAGTAACAACTTTCTTACTAGCTTCCGTCAGCGGCCTGAAAGTAACAACTTTCTTACTAGCATCCACCAGCGGCCTGAAAGTAACAACTTTCTTACTAGCTTCCATCAGCGGACTGAAAGTAACAACTTTCTTACTAGCTTCCGTCAGCGGCCTGAAAGTAACAACTTTCTTACTAGCAGCCGCCAGCAGCCTGAAAATAACAACTTTCTTACTAGCATCTGCCAGTGGCCTGAAAGTAACAACTTTCTTACTAGCATCCGTCAGCGGCCTGAAAGTAACAACTTTCTTACTAGCATCCGCCAGCGGACTGAAAGTAACAACTTTCTTACTAGCATCCGTCAGCGGCCTGAAAGTAACAACTTTCTTACTAGCATCCGCCAGCAGTCTGAAAGTACCACCTTCCTTACTAGCATCCGTCAGCAGACTGAAAGTACCACCTTTCTTACTAGCATCCGTCAGCGGCCTGAAAGTAACAACTTTCTTACTAGCATCCGCCAGCGGACTGAAAGTACCACCTTCCTTACTAGCATCCGTCAGCGGACTGAAAGTACCACCTTTCTTACTAGCATCCGTCAGCGGCCTGAAAGTAACAACCTTCTTACTAGCATCCGTCAGCGGCCTGAAAGTAACATCCTTCTTACTAGCATCCGTCAGTGGACTGAAAGTACCACCTTTCTTACTAGCATCCGTCAGCGGCCTGAAAGTACCACCTTTCTTACTAGCATCCGTCAGCGGCCTGAAAGTAACAACTTTCTTACTAGCATCCGCCAGCGGACTGAAAGTACCACCTTCCTTCACTAGCATCCGTCAGTGGACTGAAAGTACCACCTTTCTTACTAGCATCCGTCCAGCGGCCTGAAAGTAACAATCCTTCTTACTAGCATCCGTCCAGCGGCCTGAAAGTAACATCCTTCTTACTAGCATCCGCCAGCGGACTGAAAGTACCACCTTTCTTACTAGCATCCGTCCAGCGGCCTGAAAGTAACAACCTTCTTACTAGCATCCGTCAGCGGCCTGAAAGTAACATCCTTCTTACTAGCATCCGTCAGCGGACTGAAAGTACCACCTTTCTTACTAGCATCCGTCAGCGGCCTGAAAGTAACAACCTTCTTACTAGCATCCGTCAGCGGCCTGAAAGTAACATCCTTCTTACTAGCATCCGTCAGCGGGCTGAAAGTAGCACCTTTGACTCTTCAGCTGAAAGCCATTATGGAAAGTCAAGAGGCTGTAAAACCCAAGAGGGCACGAAAGGAAAATCAGCCTGCAGAGAGAGGGACAAGCAATAGCAAAAGGTGGGAAATGAATAAATAAACAAATATGCGATTCTTACTGACCCAATCGGCCTATGCGAACTCAAACATACTGTCCAATTTTTGAGAATCATCGACGATTCTCTGCGATGACATAGCACCTAATTAATTTGCACGTCATGTTTCTCATTGATCTTTTTCGTTCGTGGTCTGTATCACAAGTGGTGAAGTGCAATAAACTCGTAAAGATTAATACCAGCTAACTCAGGCTTGATCTGTTGACCTTAGGTTAAAATTAATGGTGTATTGAAAGATTAGATGGGCGGCAAGATGGCTTCTTAGTCTTGTGTTTGCATTTCTTTCTACGTTACATGTGAAGACAATCATACAGAAGCTAACTATAAATAAGTATCATATTTGAATATATGAGTTGTGTCTGGGACAGCGGCTGCTATTGAAACTACAACAGATGTGAAGACTTTCATGCAGTCCTCTAAAACCCTCTTTGTTGATGCGTGAAATGCATTTCCAAGAATAACCGTACCTGACAATTGCAACTGAGAGATTATGAGATTCCCTGCATTTAATAAAAATTAATATGATTATCTTGAGACCTGATCCAACTTCTTGACAGTTTGTTTTTAAAGAAAGACTGCATAAAATTTTGCTAATGACATACACCATAAGTGTCAAGAGCACAGTAGTTAGATGCAACAGAAGGCCGCCTTCTCAACTGCCACATAAGTTCTTGAGAGCACTTCGCCAAGCACATAAATAAAACACTTCAGGACATTCTCAATTCTTGATAGCGTTCATTACAATACGTGATCATCCACCAAACAAGTTACGAAGGGCACCTGACAAACAGCAAAAAGAAGCTTTCACGGACACCCGCCACAGTGTTAAACAAACTCGCGAGGGAACAAGGCCATGGAAGGCTGTTGAACAAGATGTGGAGGATACCTGTACAATAGCTATGAGAGTTCTTAAGGATTCCTCTCTCACTTGCTCAACTGGTTCTTGACACCTACCGGGTATCGAAGTCATCTCGCAAGGAATTTGACCTCAAATCACGTTTCTTTATTTTAAAACCAGAGCGGCAGGCAAACCTAACGGCCTTTTCAAGTTTGCCATATACAGGCAAACGGAGGTGGGGGGGGAAAGGAAGGAACTACTGTTAGAAGAATGAAAAGACTAGCCTTTTTATGTGAGACTGACAACTAGAGGAATCTGAGAAAAACAACGAGAAAATTTCCAGGCTGGACAGAGGAAGAAAAAAAGGTCAAGAAAGCAAGATATTCCAGCGTTTAGCAGGTGAAAAAAAAAGTGCCTCACGCTTTTAGTAAGAGGCACTGCTTGGTCCTCTAAATTATTAAGTCATTTAACAGCAAAATGAAACATTAAAACCAACAGCAAAGCAAGTAAAAAATGTACGGAAGTTTCTTCGGCGCAATCGAGTTTCCTGTACAGCGTATAATGCTGTATGAAACTCTCAGCCGCGATCCATGAAACTTTCAGCCATGGCCCGGTGGTGGCCTGAGTTGTTGGCACCTACAGCGGTGCCACACGCACGATCGTTGCTAACTTTAACCTTCAATAAAATAAAAATTACTGAGGCTAGCGGGGTGCAATTTGGTATGTTTGATGATCAACATACCAATTTGCAGCTCTCTCTAGCCTCGGTAGTTTTTCAGATCTGAGGGCGGACAGAAACGTGCGGACGGACAGACAAATAGCCATCTCAATAATTTCCTTTTACAGGAAACTAAAATTGCAGGACTAAACGGCAACAGCCTAAGGAATAATAACTTTTTTAGACATGGTAAATTTTTGCCGAATGTTGGAGTAGTACATGCTTGTAGTCTAAACCAGTGTTGGGAATAGCATTAAAACCTCTGTGAACATAGCCTGTAAACATCCACAGTTTTTAGTCGAGCTAAAATCATGCACTTTTCTAGGTGGAATGCCAAAATAAAAGATTCAATCCTAACAACAGGATAACCTCAAGTTAACACAGCAAAAGCAAAAGCACTTTAGCGGAAAAAATGGCAAGAGGGTCTGAGATGTTCCTATATATTCTTCTGGTGTACTCCACTGTCTCAGTTTAATTTCCTTACTGATGCCCCCTTCTCAGTCCGCAAAGTAAATGACTCTTATTTCATCTCAACCAAGCTTCTGTATACCAATGTTATATTTCCTCTGGAAAGAGGAGGCGAAATAATAAAACAAATACTAATTTACTGGCGGTTTGGCATGTCTTTAAAGCAACTTAGCTAGTTCCGTTACATCTCAATGGTTGAATACAATGGAGCCTCTAGCCCAGCAAGGTTAGAAGGGATACTACTCTAGAAGGAAAGGGTGGGAAGGGAGAACATGATGTAGAGCAAAAGAGCACAGTCTTATCCCAAGTAGGGTCGTTGTTTTGCGACCTTAAGCTATTCATTCACGTCCTGACAGCCAGAAAATATATTACGAAGACATGCCTCACTAGCCCTGTTAGATTAAACCATTTACAGATGAGCAAATGATGTTTGTGTTGCATAATTCATAACTTTGTTGAGCATCTCTCTCTCTCTCTCTCTCTCTCTCTCTCTCTCTCTCTCTCTCTCTCTCTCTCTCTCTCTCTCTCTCTATATATATATATATATATATATATATATATATATATATATATATGTGTGTATATAAATATATATATGTATATATAGATATAGATATATATATACACATATACATTTATATCTATACATATAAACCCTTCTTAAGTTAAGAGCTTGGGTTAAAGACCTGATGGTTTCAGCTTTTTCAAGTGACCGCGGCAACGGAGAGTTATTAATGGTGGTTTCAACATGCTAGTTCTTATAAGACGCTCATGGAGAAGTGTTCTTGGATCTTTGCGGTTTTAGTCTTTACAAGCTCCCGGATTGCTGGCTTTAAAAATAAAATACTTTAGCATGCAGGTGATGCAACTTTTGTGATCTCTACTGAACCATTAAGTGGTGCAGCCAGTGGTGTATCATTATCGGGCTGAATTCCAGCAAAACCAAGATTTTGAAAGTGAGCTGAATGGTACCAAGACTGCACACTATAACTCACTGCACTCAGTGATTCTGAATCTCTGACTTGACTTGTTTTTAAATTCTGTTTCAAGCTTCCTTTTCTACGGTAGCTTCTTAGTGCCGCCAGGATGCTAGATATTATTAGTAAGGTTCTTAAGTACAGGAATTATTGTAATAACGACATATGCTTCACATCTTTTGTTCTACCATTGAGATGGCATCTCTCTCCTGTCTGGATGTCAACAGCTTCCGGGACAAACTTGATTCAAGTGGCAGTTCCATGTTGCCATTATGTAGACCAACGTCAGACATTTTCCAGATTTACATATCTTCTATGACCTTATATTTTAGCTGGGAATCTCTGCCCTCCCCTTTCTTGACTCAGCCTCAAGGGTTAGCATGGACTAGTTTTGCAGAGTATTAGCATGCATTCTCTAAAGTGCCATAGTGTCACACCAGCCGGTCTCAGAGTTGAATGTTGTCCTGTAAAACGGAAAACAGTCTCCTTAGCATGTTCCAGATACTAATGCTTGTTATCTTACGAGAGGTTGTATTGAATCGTCTTTTAAACAAACTCCGTAGCTTCACCTTCTCTGACTTACTTATTCCCCGGCTCATCTTAATTGACGCACACAATTACTTTTAAGTTCTTGTGCATTCAGCTTTTAATCTCTTGGTTCTTCTTTTTCATACAGGGACAGTCTATTCCGTGGAAGCTTGGGTGGCAAGCTAATAGCCCCCTTTGGTTTGATCCGTAAAAATTTGTGCACACTTTAAATAAAAATAATAATGTCATCAGAGTCAGATGCAATTTTCGAAATCCAAGGAGAGAACTCTTTCTGACTGTCCAGAGAGTAGGTTAACTTAATCCAAAGCCTTATAGACTACATGCTCTAGTTGCATGGCGGATTTTCAGTCCTCTACATTCATTCAAAAGGTCACGACGCTGCGAAACTCATTTATGAAATCATGGTAATGTGGAAACTGTTGTACAAATATTGCATGGTCAAAAAAAAAAAAAAAAAAAAAAAAAAAAAAAAAAAAAAAAAAAAAAACAATGTCACTGCCATTATATCACACTAGTTGCATTGGAGTGACCTTTCTAGATCATTGTGATAACAGCGACAAAGAGATTCCATCGCGTCTTTCTGTGTCTTTCGCTGATTTTATGAATAATGATCATTCGCTATTTTTAGTACGGCTACAGAGTTACGTGCCACACTGCACTGCAACTATTCGTCTATTTTTCTCTCTGTCAAAATTCACAACGAAAAGGTGGTGTATCAGTAATGTAATTTTCTTCATTTTTGCATGAAATACACAGTAAACATTACAAAGAAACAATCCTACCCACCCCACCAAAATAGACATTTTTCATGAAAAACAAGAAAAAATAGCATGTCACTTCACCCCGAAGTTCTCCATACACATACACGTGAAAATACATATGCGCTCTTACACATAAACCACGGTGGACAATGCAGTCCAAATTTGGTGAGGCTGCGTACAAGAAGAAGAAGAATGGACTTATTCCTAAGGTGATGACAACCCGCCTCTTAAATTGTGGGAGATAATGGAACTGGAGGACGTTGTGAATGTGCAAAAATGAGTTTACATCTCCATGACTTACACGGGCACATCTGATACACAGAGCTGCCGCTTACAAGCTCTTTGCTCCTCATTTAAGCAAACGACATGATGAAAGTGAAAAATTACCCAACCGGGTGACAGGGGAAAAATGTTTCTTCGCTTTTAACTTAACGTTACATCATTTCGAATGAATTAAAACAAGATAACTTGAAGTGGCAAATTGTTCGCATTAGATAACGAAGAATTAAGGAGTGCCCTTGATGAATATCAACAAGTAACACAATTCTGTCAAAACACGGACCTTACGCATTCCTCCCGTAAAATATATTAGTCTTATTTCATGGATACAGAAGGATCAGACGTGACAGGAGGCCGTGGAGGGTTCCCGTAGTACCTGGGGGTTGGGGGGGTATGCACCAGACTCTCTCTTCTTCTACCACACAGATCGCGTCGGCTTGATCCTTTCATACCGTTTCGTGTTCCTTCGTCAAGACCTCTGGGTTCGACACTCTGGATTATCTTACCTCATTTGCTCGCAAAGCAATAGGAGAGAGAGAGAGAGAGAGAGAATGCTTGCACGCGTTGTGTGTATATTGTGCATGTGTCTGATCACAAATAAGGTTGAGAGAAACCTAAGAAGGCAAACGAATATAACATCTAGCAAGACCAAGTGTGAACATACTACACTATACGTGCATATGAGTGCTATTAAGAGTGCGAAAGAGCAGTCTTGCGTGTCCGTCGCATACACTTCTTACCATATCACATTTAACTTCATGATTGATTATGCTCCACACATGTTCTAGCGAGCAGCAACCGCTTAATATGAATCAAAAGAAGAATGATTAGCTGGCAGTTCGGACCCAATATTAAAGAAAAAAAAATAGAAAATGAGGATGAGAAGGTAGCATGAGGTTGCAAAAGAATAGGGAGAGTAAAATTTTTAAAATGGATAAATACAAATGCGGTACTAATCTTCAAGAGGGCAAAGTAGTACTAGACAACACTGTGCACAAATCTAAAATAGTACGACGTACATGATCGTTCACATAACGGAAGAAGAGGAAAAAAGAAGAAGAAAGAAAGAAACCACCTCAAAAAGCAGTGAACTTCAACAGAGACATGTAGAGTAAATCTAACATCACAGAATGGAATATAGATAACCATCGCTACATAAATGGCTCGAAACAGCGCCTTTATACCCCGCGAACGTAAGAGCCACTTTCGTCTGAGGGGTAATATATAACCTAGATCCTATCTTATCCCCAGAAAGCTTGCGAGAATGTTTCTGTCCGACACCGAATAAGAACGCCTGTTTGATCATTTACAATAAAAAGAAAAAATAGTGAGCTCGGCGGGGCTGCGTCGAGCGTCATAGAAAAACAATGAGTCTAACAAGTATCGAGTAAAATCACCGTGCCTTAAAAAAAAAATAAATGATAAAAAGAAACTCAAATGTAAACAAGATACAGTAATGGACAATATCGAATGTTCTTTCAGCTGAATTGGATCCCGTTAATTGTTCTCAAAGAACTTAAGAAAAAAAAATCGAGTTGCCAGATGTGCGCTTAAAACCATCCCGCCAAAACATCTGCGCACTGTTTGAAAACCCACTCTGAAGAACACGAGGAAGAAATGTTTATAAGCGCCCGCGGTTTCAAATATCAGCGAAGGATTACGAAGAAAGTCGATGGAAGAAGAGGAGATGGAGACTGGAGAGTAAGAAGAAAGATATTCAGATTCTACTCATCAAATCGAGATGATTAAATAAAAGCTCATTCTATAATCATCGACGTGGAATAACGAAAGGTCATCTGGTGTGTGAGAGGCCTGAAATATTATAACACGTGAGACCGGTTCTACTTCTATAGGGCTTGGAATTCTGTGCTTATGGACGGTCTTTCATATCAATATATTGTATAAATTAACACATATACATAAAATACTGGAAATAATCAGATATATGCAGTTTTGCTTGTAGGTATACAAGTATTGGAGAAACAAATCCCAGTGTATGGGTACATATGTTTAAAAAAAGGGGGAATCTAACAGATTCCGGAAAGCTCTCTATAGAGATTTATTTTTAGATATTTGTACCCATACATAACTGTGGATTTGTTTCTTCATTTCAAGACTCACTACTACGAGTATTTTTTTTAATTACAAGTATTGTTTCACTGGGGTGAGGTACTAAAATAATTTTACACAAAACTATAACACTACATCAGTCTACTTAGGTATCAAACAACTACCCATAATATTTAAATATATTACTACGAGTTTTTGCATGCGCACATATTTCCAAGCGATCACAAAACTGTAAATTAGTTTAAAGAGAGCTCTGCGTCTCACTGATAGATTCCCTTTGGGTTGCCCGAAGGATTTGTTCTTATACGAGAGCTTAAAATTGAAGGCCCGGCAAATCTGAAGAACTTAAACATTTCATGAGAAGAGACCAATGACAACGGACGGGAAGTAGTAGTAGTGGCATTAGTAAGAATTTGCCTTTGCAACGGCCCCCTTGCTCGCTCTAATTTGCATTTAGTTGTTCTAGCTTAAATATAATAAATAGAGCAGAAACCAACGAAGCTGGGGGCATAAAAAGGGATGCTACAAATAACCTTTAATACCGTCTGCCATGTGCCGCACAAGGCACATTGAATGAAATAAGCACTTCGTCGTATGTGTGTGTGTGTGTGTGTGTGCGTGTAAGAGTAAGGGTGTCATCTATCAGCGACACAATCATTCCATTGCGTAATCAAATTTTTTCCTTGCTGTACCTTACGGTCTCTTCTGAGCGGGAGATATATGGGCGATATCACTCGTGGGTAAATATCGGATTACGTTCCAAGAGATCGACCGGTTTCGATATTCCTTTCTAAACAGTTCGGACAACAACGTTCTCGTCCACATTTGATGATCGAAGTGTTCAGGAAAGCGCTTCAGAACGTTTCTTTTTATGCATCGTAAATTGCACGAAACTGCAAACTCTTGGAAGTGCATTGGCATAAAATTTTCTCTCAGAGGACATTTTTGCCTCGTCCATTTATTGAAGCACTCGTGTGTACATATGTACTAATTCATACAAGCCCTCTGGGAACTCAAAGAAACATCTGCATATGTGTGAATATGTAAGTGCTTAGGACAGCGTTTCAGAACGTTTTATACATCGTAAATATTACCAGACAGCAAACTGTTGGGAGTGCATGGGTATAAATATTTCTCGCAGAGCAATGTTGAGCTTGTTTATCTATTCAAGCACTTGTGTATAAGTATGTACTAATTCATACAAGCCCTCTGGGAACTCAAAGAAATATCCGTATGTGTGTGTGAATATGTGTGTGCATGAAGCGAGATCAGTTATCAAATACAAAATAATTTCATTTATCAAATACAAAATAATCAGCTTCGACGAACTACAATCGTCAAGGCACATGAAATTCACAAACAAGAAATTTAATGGTGTCACCGATAATCACATTTAGTTAAACAAAAATGCCATGTGAGTCTTAGAAAGTCCAGAGAAAGTCCAGACCTTTTATCACAAGCAAGAATTCAGGTACTAATTGGAAACGAAAACCACGGGCACATACAAACTCACATAATTTTCTAAAAATGGTCAAAATGTCAATCACAAATGAATGCACCGCTATAAAAAAAAAAAAAACTATTATTCTCTTCTCAAAGAAGAGAGGAAAAAAATGATTGAAACTCGTAGCTCTACCGTTCCTTAACTCACTCCAAACAATAATAGCAATAATGACAGTCTAACAAGGTTAGTATAATGTGATCCAAAAGCTATAAACACGGCGAACATTGTCTTAAAAGGAGTGAAAAAAAATACAAACAACTCATACTCACTTTTCTCTCTCGCTTTCAGGGCTGGACTAGTTAAAGAAACTAGGTTGTTCGTCCCAATGGCCTTTGCATAAAGAGAGAAAACAAATGAACATTAACATACAAAAGGGGTTATCACGACCGAAATCGCACTCAGATTTGCGCAAAAAAATTTTAAAACAGACCCGAAAATAAATATGCAAATATAATAAATTCCAAAGTTTTGATGTGTGCGTTGTTTACTTGACATTACCAGACCTGAACGCCTAACCTATTTAACGGCACGTCGATATAATTCACTGCGATGTGATAGGGACAAACAATCTGTTTGCATAATGACCGAGCTTTCTCACTCGCTAATGCGTAGAAGAACAAAAAATGCTTGTTGCTTAACGCGATCCTATCAAGGTGTCATTACCACCAAATTCTAGCCTTCACAACACGCGGGCTACATTTCAGGGGATATTTATCGTGCGCGCCATCTTTGAGAGGTTCCAAAGATATTTTCTTTTTGTTGTTTGTATTTACACGACTCCAAAAATAGCGATTACAAGAAAGAATTAAGTGGCTTTGCAGCAGCACTGTTTCCTGCAATAACCATTTATTATTATTATTATTATTATTATTATTATTATTATTATTATTATTATTATTAGGAACAAACCTACAGGGACCACTGACTTGAAATTCAACTTTCCAAAGGACATGGTGTTCATATGAAAGAAGTTACAGAAATGCAGAAAGAAGACGACGGTTATTAGAAAAGTAAAAAAAAAAATAATTAATTAATCAATAAATAGATAAAATATAAATAAATCATTAAAATAAAAGGTGAACCGTTTTAGGATAGCAAAGCACTGCACCTTCGCTTGAACTTTCGAGGTTCTAATCGCACAACATCCTCAGGGAGATAGTTCCACAGTCCGGCGGTGTGAGGAACTAAAGACCTCTGGAACCGAGAACCGCAGGAAGACTGCATGGTCGATTAATTTAAAGTGTAGACTGATATCGCAACGCCGTAGTTTTCAACGACAAATTAAAATCTAGTAAATTGAAATCAAATTTAAAAAAATCTTAGCACAAACATTTTCTTTTTCTTAAAATGATTTCAACGCTCTTAATAGCTTTAACCAATAAGATCATTTTTTTCTTTAGCTCAAAAAAGAAAAAGTTTCAGCTCACATCGACGAAGGCCAGGCGCAGGATATTGACGAAAACCAACGAATAGTGTGTATACCCTTTTCTGAATACGTAAAACTTGAAGAGAGATATATATAAAGAGAGGGAGGGAATAGAAAGAATTCCTTTTTGCAATAATCTGCGCGCTGGGTTTGAATACCAACGACTACAAAAAAAAAAAATTTAAATAATAAAATAAAATAATAAAATTGTGAAATTAAATAACTGAATTTAATGGAACTGAATATAGAACTCAGGCCAAAGGCTCAAGCATTGGGACCTACGAGGTCATTCAGCGCTGAAATGGAAATTGACAGTAAAAGGTTTGAAAGGTGTAACAGGAGGAAAACCTCGCAGTTGCACTGTGAATCAATTGTTAGGAGAGGGTGAAGAGTAAGATGAAGAAAGAGATTATGAAAGGAGGTACAGTAAAAGGAACGAAAAGGGTTGCAGCTAGGGGCTGAAGGCACGCTGCAAAGAACCTTAAGTAATGCCTACAGTGCACCGCATGAGGTGCACTGACGGCACTAACCCCCTGCGGGATGAAATAATTGAAGCAACTAGTTACGTCTGTTATTGTTGTAACTGTGAAAGTACCATTTAGTATTAATTAGTTCACACCTGTCCCTAAAAATTCAAATAAAACTTGAATGGGAAAACACTATTTTATAAACTGAAGTTTACACAAAAACCACAGCCTCACCACTGAAGCATAATTTTGTTGTCTATTAAAAATTCTTTATAAAAGTTGGCTTCATAATGGCAAGCAGAATATTCTGATTAAATTTAAGTTAGAAGCAATGCCACTTAACAGAGTTGTCACACGAAAAAAGTCTTCCAATCCATGTGGTCAAATTGTCACATAAATAAAAAGATGTTTTCTAGTTAAACAAAGATACGACTGTATTAACACACTTTCCACATAGCTGACCTTCCAATCAAGGAAGTCAAGTAACGTTGATTTTGGTCTGTACTGTTGACAAGTGACGATACTGGCACCTAGGCTCCAATGACTCTCAGTAAGGCCATGGTCAAGCAACCTCATCCGGAAAATTAATGCTAAAATCAGAGGGGTAACTGCTTCTGAGGACTTAGCTCCACCCATGCCATCTCGATTACCGGGTACAAGAGCGGGTTGAGCGTATGTTAACACTCCTGCCTAGTGGTTGAAAAGTTGCTATTCTCTTATTTCAGTGTAACATTACAGGGAAAATGAAAACAATATCTATGAAACTTGGTAGGTCAAGCATACAAAACTATGTGGGAATTTTGACAGAACTGAATAATAGAAGAGTTTCATGAGAAACTATAGGAATAAGAGTCCTAAAAATTACAAAAACTGCATTGCATACAAATCAAAAGCAATCCAGTCTGAGGACAGCAGAACAAACGATCAAAATCATTCTCAATAAATAACGGCCAGAGGTATACGAGAACAGCATTCAACTACAGAGACAAAAACACGGAAGTCTACCTCAGGAACAGAAGAAGACGAATGAAAAGCCAGACGATGAGATTGCCGGTGAAGTGGTTAGCTTGGAGGCGAGTGAAAGGGGAGAAGAAGAAGATAAGCATCCAATATCAGTATCAACAAAGGTTAGAACTCTGGGTCCATCTGATCCAGGAACAGGATGATAAGTCCGCACAGCTCGTGCAGTTAAGGAGTGCATCCAACATCAAGAACAGGGCCTGGCCATCTTCACTACAACACAGCACAGACACACAGCAGGCATTTATAAACACATACATCACGTAAAGACACGTTACACACACAAACATCAAATACGTACAGAGACAAAGCAAACAAACACAAGAAGACAAAAACAGTACATACGGGAAGTGACATACCAGACACAAACATTAAACGCGCAAAGATACGAAAAACATGAACACACTCGCAATCATGTACAAACGTACAGTAAAAACATATTGAACAGGTAAAACTACACCAGAGACAGACACACACCTAGCATAAAACAAAGCAGCAAAACGTACACACACACACACACACACACAACAAAAACATCTTCACATAAACCAAAACAAGGTCCAGGCAGACAAAAAACACATCCACAAACAGAACAGACACAAACAAAAAATGGTACAGACAACGAACACACAGCGAAGCACAACACAAGTGAATGGGGTAACCCAACAGGATACAGTAAAGTCTCAATGAAGTTCATCTTGGGCAAAAAATAAGAGAAAATAAAGAAATCAACACCGAGGGTACTGTCTAGTCAAGGTTGGACGTCAGTTGCGCACGAACTGAGACAGTAGCAATTCATGCAAAAAATTATTAAAGTTTAAGTTTTAACATTTCCAGGGAGAAAAGAAAGTCAACTAACCTCTCCTTCTTCTTCTTCATTGGATTTTCATGAAACTTGGCACAAAGGTATACCATTACTTCCATATACAGACTGATTAAAACAGGCATTCACAATGTATGGCAAAAATCATCAAAAATTTCGTATGGATAGGTAAGTATAGTAACTTCAAACGGAATTTTTACATTCTCCTATGCAAATCTATTCCTAATAACGCTTCCAGCCCAAAGTCTTGGGAATCTTCTCCAAACTGGATTTTTTTTAACTATTTATATTCTAATTTCCTACATTTTCGGATAAATAGTAAGTCTGGAAGTGACATTGCATAGGTCATTCAACAATATTTACATATGCAGTGAGCTCAAAACAATATGATTATTTAATCAGAAACCGTTCTTTAAAAAAAAAAAACTGGCTCAATTGTAAAAAACATTAAAATTCTTCTGATGGCCTGAACAGAATTGTAAGAGATTAATACAGTCTCTGGAATGGTGAAATTTGCCAACTTTCATAGACAATTACAAAGATATCTCGTTGTTATTGTTATTATCATCTGTTGCTGTTACCGATATTATTTTATTCGCGATAGTGGCAGCGAGGTAACGTAACCATACGGGTACGTAGCGCTCGAAGAAACTATTTCAATATCATTGCAACGATAAACTTCACTTCAAAATGTCACCCCTCTCGAGGATTGACCCTATTTTATCGATTGCCTTTGTATGTCATCTTTAACTGAAATATATAACCGGGAGCTCCAGTCCGTATTAAATCCTCTGTACGCCATCATCACAATGTGAAGCAATAAAGTGCATTGAATAAAACCCCACAACTTGAACTAAACCGATTAAGTTCCACGTGTCGAAGAAGCTGGAACTAAAATTTTCCTAACAGGAAAAATCAACTCTTTTATATGAATTTTATGTATGGTGCTGAAAGGGAATGAAAAAAAAATGATATTCATTGATTTTTAATCCATTTGAATCAATAAATTTTTTAAATAAAATAGTTAAGAATAGGTCAAGGCCCATAATGGAGAGGAGGTTAAGTGTAGGCTGAGGCATGAGCCTTGAACCCCATGACGTCACATGTCCAGTGCCGTTCAAACGTTGCATTAGAGCAACCAGCTATTTCATTTGGTATGTGTAACGCATATTGGACTAAAACCAGCCGTAAAGAGGAGACTAAAAACATTGTGTAAGAAGGAAGATTTACCACAAAGCAAGAATGTTCTGTTTGTTTGTTTGTCTGTTAGTTATCAGGACGACGCAAAAAGTCATGAGTGGGTTTTTACAAAAACTTTAACAAAGGGTCAAATAAGGACGGTAAAAAATTATTAGATTTTGGGTGAAATAGGACCGTAACATTTAGGGGAAAGGGCTCTTTAGTGTGGGTGGATGAATAGATAGTTGCAGAGTTAAGAAACCTAAATCCTTTCCACGGTCCACCATTACCGTGGACTCTGGTACACAAATTTAATCATGGCTTCAAAGAAAGAATGACTCCAGGATGTATTTGTTTAGATCTCAACAGCTAACCATTTCCTAGTCGATAAACGTATGTGTTTGTAATGTAAAACGTTGGCAGAGTTGTGCACGCTATGAGTGCTTTTTGGTAAAGTTATTTAAGACAGCGATTTTGGTAAGAAAAAAAATTAAAAAGCATTAGACTATTATTACCTCAGCCGAGGAGGCTTTGTTTTTTGTCTGGTTTTGTTTAGTTTCCTGTCAGCGTGTCCGAATACTCTTCCCTATCTTTAGCAAACGTTAAATATACTTAAAACTTACTGTGACTTTTCGTCTTAGATCTTTCGAAATTACAGAAATCCTTAGTAATTTTTTATCTCATAAACCTGAAAGGTAAAAACAAATGCAGAAAATACCTAACAAAAGAACAAGATTTCATCGTCACCTAATTTACTTTTACAAGCAATTCTACTAAACGAAATGCAACTTTTGGCATACAGCTGACTGCCAATTCAAGAGAAATTACCGTTTTCATTTATTCTTAACCACAGAGAGAGAGAGAGAGAGAGAGAGAGAGAGAGAGAGAGAGAGAGAGAGAGAGAGAGAGAGAGAGTTAAATAAATATCGAGATCTATCTTTAGGCAACTGAATAAGATCTTGGGTACGTTTTTTGAATGGTGCTGATGACATAGGTGGGCTCTATTTTCTCGATTATTAACCAGACTGCTCAGGTCATGGAAGACATGACAGAATTTTTGGTCTTGTGGAATCCCTCTGGTTAACTTCAACTCGTTATTTTTGTTGTTGTTGTTATTTTTTTTAACACACTGCAATAAAGTACAGTAATTTATCCTGAAAATGACGCTAACATCAGTATCCTACCACGTGACTGCTGTTCCTTTACAAATAAAATCTGTTTGGTTTTGTTTTTACGACAGATAGTCTTTGAAAGTTACACCACTGGTTTCCTTTTCAAGATTCTCAGGCTTCTATTTTGTCATCAAAATAGATTTCGGGTAGCTTCTCATGAGGAATGTTAAATGCTCAGAGTTGCAAGTACCAAATTCTAGATGAGATTCCAAATAAAGATATCCAAGAAGCAAAAGCATATCAGAATTACAAAGTATTTTAGCCATACCAGGAGGGGCAAATAGAAACCCAGCAACGACCCGTTCCAGAGAGGCAGATCGTTCTCCGATGGCAATGCCAGTTGCAGTCATGTGTATCTTGAATCTTTTCTCTTGTAAACTATTCCTATTTTTTGTCGGTGAGGTTCTTCAAACACCGCTTGACTTGACAGTTCATATGCAGATATATCTTACTTTCCACAAACGATCTTCAAAAGTTTGTTTTGAGCCTATCTTAACCTAGTGGTCACTAAAAATGGGCGTGAATGCTGTGGACGATATTTCCTTCCTAAACTCTATCCACAATACCTTCTACCTCCCAAAAAGTGCTTGAGAAATATGAAATTGAGTGCTTTTGTGCAATCGGCGATTTTGGGTTTTGATGTTAGTAATAGCATATCTTGGGAGGATGACATCACAGCACTGGCTAAGTTTCTACAGGGTTGGGTGCACTCTTAAAGCACTTCATGCACCCCTCTGAAAAGTTGCTTTAAATTTATAGGGAGCTTACCTGTCCATGGAAGCTATACTGTTTGCATAACAGGGGAAACTTCATTTCTTTTGATAGACATAAATGAATGGCTAACGGGCTCAGCTTTTTACTTCCAACTTGAGTATATATAAACATTATAACAAGACTTGTTCTTTGCTTATTCCACACAACGTTACTCTTGAAAGCATTTTGCTTTTCCCCACACACTCTATGCCAGTCATGAACTTGATGGTCAACAGACTTTCAAATCTTCATATCTTTCCCTTTTGGGTCGCGGAGCTTTCTCCTAAAAGGGAGCTTTCTCCTATCTTCCTTTCTTCCTGTCCGTTTCCTGAACCATTCGACCTTGTTCCTCTTTTGGGAAGCAGGTTTTCAACACCTAAGAAGAGGGTTCTTTTGAAAATCTCATCTCTTGCAATGATCTAGTTAGATTTGGGAAGCAATGCCCATATTCTCCTCGTAATCAACTAAAATAAAATCAACGGACGAATACATGGACTTTATAAATTCAGTTCCAGGTACCTTACTTAACTTCGAGCTGAAAAGGGGAAAGAAGCACTGCTGCTATTCAAACATCGTTGCAACAATTTTAATTTTCAAACATTTCGAAAATCAGATTCAAGCTTTATTCCACCTGCATCCAATAGTGATCAGGACGCCAGGTAACAGTAATGGAAGGTAGGGATGAGCTCTTTGTTAGGTCAGGAAAGATAATTGAGGGTTAGCCGCCTTTCTTTTTTTTCGAAAAACCACATAAAAATATTTTTCTTCAGCATGCTTTCTTTCAAGACCAGCACTTTTTTTATGGAATTAACAAAATCATTAATTTTGTTTTGGAAAACATTTATGTCCCAATATTAAGAGACGCTTAATTATTTGTGTTGACTGGTAGCAAAACTACCTTCTCTTAATATGAAAAACTATTTTGTTTATTGTCTTGAAAATTGCTAGGTCCATCACACCCAAAATCTTGAATTTGCCATTGTTTTCTTCAAGTGGGTTCCTACGGTCAAAAAGCACAAAATCTTAAATTTTTTCCACATTTTGTCATCAAATTAATCCCTGTCATGATAACGTGAGGAACTTAATGGGTCCTGGATACAGTCTATACACAGCCAAGTGAAACGTCTTTAAATTTCGTTCTCTATCGTGAATACCCTCACTGCTTACTCACCACTTAACTGATTCCTCAGGTGCTTCAGAGATTCACAAAGGGGTGGAGGGCAATGTTTGGAAATAAAAATGCACATGAAAAAAATTCGGAGAAATGAGGACCGCCCTTTAAAGGAACACTTTAACTCTCGAGAGAATTTTTTTTCAGCTGTTTGCTTTTGTGATTGTCAGTGATTCATTATGAGCTCATCTTATGTAAGTCTTTAACCTTGGATTAAAAGGAGCTCTGATATTCGTCTTTAATTCTATTTCTTTCCGATGTTTTTCCTCTTCTCTTTCTCGCTCGCAAAAATTTCATTTTTCTGCAGCTTTATTTTCGTTCTCGCAGCGTCTCTTTCTTCTCATTTCTCTCTTTTTAAAGCGCATTTTTTTTTCTCCAACAAATATTTCCGTACTAAATGTCATTTTTTATATTTAAATAAATTTCTTTTCAAAGCGCGCTCTCTCTGTCAGTTTACCTGTTATGCACAAAAACAATATTAATTTGCTGCTCACTTCTTTACAACATGCAATATTCACCATGCTCGTTCTGATTAATTGTGCTTTCTGTATATGTAGATATTGTGTACGCTTTTATCCTCTGTGTATACACTTAAACAGCCACGGGGAAGGGGGAGATAGGACAGAATGGAGGCAGGGGTTCTCTTAAGGGCTGTACTACTACGGTAGAAGGTGGGCAGGTTGGGGAGGGGGATATGATAGACGATGATGAGGGGGATGGGGGGTGTCAGTGCCACGAGTTGATCCGTAGAGTCAGGCACTTATACAGACTACTCAAGTCTCCCTCCTTCCCTCTCCCCCTCTCCTCTTCATCCTCCTCCTCCTCCTCCTCCTCCTCATCCTCCTCCTCCTCCTCCTCTCCCTCTCCTCTCTTCTCGTTCACTAGTCAGACTGGGTTTCAGTTTCAGTGCCACAGGCACAGACAGTGCCAGTATAGATCAAACGAGCGAGAGACGAACATCGCCTCAGCAACTCCGCTGTGAGTATGACGAGGGACCCTTGCACGGTCTTTGAGCCTCTTTTAAATTTTGGGAGTAGTTATAATGTCTGGGGATGGGTGGCAATGATGACTATTTAACAAACGGAAAATGCTTATATAAAACATTTTTTTGAACTTACTACAAAATTAATTTTTGTTTAGGCATATGATGTTTCCGAGTAGATTTCAAGCAACATGATTTGAAGGACACAGGTATTCAGCCAAGTTTTCCGATATATTAGCAGTAAACAAACTGGTTCATGCCTTATATGCTTGTAAAACATGCACAACAACCACAGACAGCTAACAATCAAATTTGTACAATGCAGATTGATCAAGCTCAGAACTGATATTGTCTTTTCCCTCTTCGTGGACATTACCTTTATTAGTAGTGTCACAAATGCGTGATCAGAACAGATACCTAAAAAGTAAAGTAAAATTAAAGCTTACGTTAGCACAATATTCACAAAAAGAATTACTTTAAAACTCTCAGTTACAGAAAAATTAAATTACTGATCTACGTTATTGAATTCAACATGGGCTGATGACTTTTGCGTAAACAGCAACGACTACGAATATATTTAAATTAATGATCAATTTATTAAAATGACGCTGCAAACAGTGATTCAGGTCTTGAAACGGTTTGATTCGCGAATGCAATGTCACAGACGAGAAATAAAAAATAATGAAACTTACACAATTCTTTCTTTTTTTGTAAATCAAGAAGAGATTATCACATACGATAATTTCCAAACAAAAGTCGAGGAGAGTAATATGAAGATAATTAAGGGCAGACTAAAGCACGGCATTAAATACAGAGGGGAGAGTCACTACTGAACTGGATTCGAGAAACAATACGAAGAGAGGGGAACTTAAGAGTAGCAAAACTGGCAAAAACTAAAGAATCTTGGCTATGGCAGTTCAATCGGAAGGAATCCTGACCATCAACAGTAAATGTTAAGAAGGGGGTCTTTTTGATGGTGTGTTATGGTGGAATGTAAGTGCTGTGACTGGACAGGATGTTTGGTGCAGAATTTGGGAGGACACTTAGGTGTCGCGGCTGAGTGAAATAAGACGCCGTCATTAAACAATCAGGTGATGTGATTCGAACGGAAATTAAAAGGAGTGATTAGGGCGAGAAAGGTGCTGTAATTAGTCAGCGAATTAGGTGAAGTGACTGAAATGGATATGTTATGCTGTGATTAGACTGATAAAAGGGCGAGGAAACCTGATTCTTCCACTGGCATAGAAATCGGGTGTCGGGATTGGGCAAGAAACCCATTGCTGTCGCTTTATTGGAAAATCAGGTGCTATGACGGACTGAGAGAAATTGGGCGCAGTGGCTGTGCGACTTGACGAGGATGTAAGTGCTTTGTAAGTGCTATGACCGAGGGCGATTTCAGTGCTGTGATTGAAGGAGGAATTAGAAACTGGGACTGGTGCCGTGGCTTTGATACTGGCGAGAAATCAGGCTCTGTGACAGAAATGAAAGTCAAATTTTGTGATAAGGACGAAATATAACACACGGAAATCTTTGCCTGAGGCGGGAAAATAGGTGCAGTGATTCAGAAAAGGAGGGCCTTTGTTTCCTTGGGAATATGAGGGATGTTATTGAGTGGAAATTAGATTCTGTGATCAAAACGTGATATTAGGTAGAAAACCAGTACTCAGTTTCAAAGCAACATTATAACTGCCACTGACAAAAGCCATTAATAATAATAATAATAATAATAATAATAATAATAATAATATCAGCGATTCCTTTGTGTTCGTCAAAGGAAAAATGAAAAGCAATGTTGTTAGGAAAGTGACACTTAGGCACATTTTGCAATATAAAAATCACCCACTGAGCATTTACTGTAATACTGCAAATTAAATGAATTTCTTGAACGAAATCCACTTCGCAAAAATCATCAAAAACCTTATCATTATCACCAACAGGTGAAAACTTTTTACTAAAAGACTGGAGAACATCTGTTTATAGAAATGCGAAAAATAATTTGGCTGACCCCTTCGTAAAAAAGATAAATGAGCTACATAACTAACTCGTAGAGAGAGAGAGAGAGAGAGAGAGAGAGAGAGAGCAAATTAAATCCCTTTCCCAGGTAAATATAGCAGAGGAGTTATGACCTCACCCACGAAATATTTCCATAGTGGAGCACAAGACAAGAGCGTTTGAAGACTTCGTCCTCTCTCTCTCTCTCTCTCTCTCTCTCTCTCTCTCTCTCTCCGTCGCCCTCGAGAGAGGAATGAAAGGGACCGAGAAGTGGCCGAGGGGCAGCGAGCGGCGTCAACGACTCCATGAGAGAGAGAGAGAGAGAGAGAGAGAGAGAGAGAGAGAGAGGCGAGGAGGGGAGGGAGGGGAGGATTTGATTTATCTAAGGAGTTTGATGGCAGTCTCTGGTGTCTGAATTGTCAGAAAGGGAGTAAAGGCCTTTAAAATGTCTGCATGTATAGAAGAGGGACAAGCATTCATTTGTGTTTTTAAAGTTCTTGTGCATTTAAAGACAGAAAACAGACAGACAAGGATGCAAGAGGACAGACTAGACAGGCAGAGGAGAGAGAGAGAGAGAGAGAGAGAGAGAGAGTATCAGGTAAGGCGTAGAGGTATAAACCCTTTAAGTGGTAAAAGGAGAATGTAAGAGATTTAGTGGTTATAAGAGATTTCTTTGTGTGCGTTCCTGTACCTCTATGAGAGAGAGAGAGAGAGAGAGAGAGAGAGAGAGAGAGAGAGAGAGAAGAGAAGAGAAGAAGAAGAAGAAGAAGAAGAAGAAGAAGAAGAAAAGAGTCTGTTGAATCTGATCTAGGGCACAGTGAGCAAGAATTTAAGCTACACACTATGTATATCATATAATCATATACAAACATATACTTGAGTGTGTGCTTGTTGAGAGAGGAGAGAGAGAGAGAGAGAGAGAGAGAGAGAGAGAGAGAGAGAGAGAGGAAAGCCTTCCTCCTAGAAATGTCTATTTGTAATTTGACTTATCTTGACTCCAGGCCCTTCCCCTATGCAAAGCCATGACACTTCCCTTCACGACCCCCATATCGGATTACACCTATATCGAGCGCTGTCTGTTCCTTTAGACCCGCATCCTATATAGGAGTCAACAGCAGACGCCATAATACCATAACTACCCTTAGAAATGTTTTCTATGTCAAGGTCACATTGCAATCGCTAGATATTCAATTAATCTCCAAAGAGTGTTTGATAGCAGCTAAATGTCTCAGGAATCTTCGAAGTGTTAGATATGTCAAACTAAAAAAGTTAATATTGTAGGTGCCTTTTATACCAAGGCCAAATTGTAATCTTCTAAAACCCCGAATAATCTTGAAAGCACTGAATGCGTTCAAGCCGAAATGAATTCATTTAATATCCAAATAATCTTCCCAGTGTGTTTTGAATGCTCCCTTGGGGCCACAATGTCTAAAACGCTTACTCACTGATTTTTATTAATACTTAGTTATATTTGGTCAGCGCTTGTATGCTCTCATTCATTCTAATGATTCATTCGTTTTAATGATCACTCCGAGATTTTTCTTTCTTTCTTTTTTTTGTTATTCGATATTTGCTTCTTGTGGGTTTCCTTCGTATATATTTATTGTATTATCTTACTGATTTTTCTTCTTATTGTTTTTTACTGCTAATTAAAAATCATCAATGAAAAAAACAATTAAAAAGCAACGCAAGAATATGAAACATGTAATGTAAGGTTATCATTTTACCATCGGCTTCCAAGCGCTGAAACTCTCGTTTTTTATACAATGTTTTAACGCTAATTAACGCTTTTACATATCACTAACGTCAGCTCGTTTCCTAAAGTTACATTTGTAATCTTCAGTAACCTCCTCTGAGTCAAGCAGCATATGTTAAACTTATAATTTTCTATATTTATTGTCAATCTTGGCTAAACTTTTAAACACACTGATAATTACAAGAAGCCTTTTCATGACATATCGTTATCTCGGCTAGTCTTCAAAAGGCATGCTGTTAATCTTGGCAAATCTTTTCATGTCATGTCATTAATCTTGCATAGCCTGACAAGACATGCTGTTAATCTTGGCAAATCTTTTCATGTCACCTCGTTAATCCTGGTTAATGTTTGCAAAACATACCGCTAATCTCGGCCAATCTTTCCATAGCGCATATCTTGGTCAACTCATAAAGGGAGACGGGGTAACTATTTTTTTAAGTCATACCGATAATCTGGGCTATATAAATGAGTGTTATTATGCCCTGCTAAGAGAGAACCAGTCTTGATAACACAGTAGCCGAGATAATATTTCCTCGACGACAATAACCCCCGTTACAATGAACTAAAGGGAATCATTTCTGTCCGAAAGTTTTCTGCACTTGCTGCTCGAAAGGGTTCATTTAAGTTTTTAAAAAAGCAAATTTCAATTACTTTAATACAAAATGTACAATTTTTTCGGCCAAAAATCGGTTGCGATTAAAACGATGATGATAAAAACAACACAAAAAAAAAATTAACACCAACAATAATTATAATTGCAATCCGTAATTTTCGTCCTCTCATCTTGGTCCTGCTATCTTGAACTAATCACAGACCCGTCTCCGAAATCGTAGAAGTTAATACAAGGTTGAAGGAGAATCCGAATACAACGAAAACAAACATCACCAATATAGCTGCACACTCTGGCTGGAGTTGTAATGTTAAAAAATAAATGATCGAAACTAACATGAGCAATAAACAAGTAATAAAAAATGCGTCGAAGTTTCTTCGGCGCAATCGAGTTTTCTGTACAGCCGCTACTGCATATAATTAGAGCCACGGAAAATAGATCTATCTTTCGGTGGTCCTGGTATAATGCTTTATGAGCCACGGCCCACAAAACTTTAACCATGGCCAGGTGGTGGCCTGGCTCATACCGTTGCCAAAATCACGAATATGGCTAACTTTAACCTTAAATAACAAAAATTGCTGAGGCTAGAGGGCTGCAATTTGGTATGTTTGATGATTGGAGGGTGGCTGATCAACATGCCAATTTCCAGCCCTCTAGCCTCAGTGGTTTTTAAGATCTGAGGGCGGACAGAAAAAAGTGCGGACGGACAGACAAAGCCGGCACAATAGTTTTCTTTTACAGAAAACTAAAACAGATTCTCCTTACCGTTTGAGAACCTCTGGAAGGCAAGCAGAATTCAGTCGACTGCGCGTGAAGCATCCCAAAAGAAGGTGAAGAACACTGAAAAAAAAAAATAAATAACAAGTGAACGAAAGATATATACCAGAAATAACGGCCATAGAAAATCTAAGTTAGGAGAGTACAAGAATAAACAAGTCGATAATGAAGAATCTGTATCACATCAGATGTAAGATGTATAGAATGGATTTTAAAAATACACATAAATTCATTTAACGTTACAAATATTTATTTCAAAGTATCACAAAGTTTTTATGTGTATACATACATATATATATATATATATATATATATATATATATATATATATATATATATATATATATATATATATATAGACAGTGTATGTATGTGTGTGTTTACATTGTATAATTTGCGCGCATGTGTGTGTAAACATACATACTGCAAACGTACATATATAAGCATGATTTAAAAGTACGCGGAGGGGAAATGGTGGCGGAGAGGGCATAAAATAAAGAGAAAAAAGATGTACAAGCCTGGCATCACCGCTATTTCTGTTCATTCATAGTCTGCAAAACAAAGAAAACGTACCTCTCCGAAGCCGATGCCCGTATGACACTATGCATGTGAACCGCGTGCATTAATATATAAACAAGCCACTGGTTAAAGCTAATCTCCTAAAATACTGATTAGTTGACTATGTAATACAGGCTAGGTTTATTCCATCCCACGAAAAGGATCTTGTATAAATGTCTTCTCAAAGCCCTTACTAAAAAATTTGTTTCAAAATTTAACTAAAAAGCTGTATCAGAATTTAGCGGTATTCGAAGTACTCTTCTTCCAGCTTTCAGTTTAGAGGTGATGGAGCATTCTCCCCTTCCGGTCGTGTCCATCGTACGCGATAACTTCAAGACATAAAATGATAAAGATATCCGAGAAAAAAGGTTTTATCTATTTTATAGCTCTAGCGCAGGAGAAGAAAAACGCCTCTCTTCTTCATAGAATGGATGCTTTACTCTCTCTCTATACAGGAGATACAAAAAATTATTTATTAGTTAGATATTTTTGACGGCACTCATTTTTTCCCCCTGCCAAAAAGTTTTATGAAAGGGATCTCTTTTGTTTACTGAAGAGGCCTCTCTTTCAAGCGGATAAAAATGACCTTCCTTTCTTGCGCACGTGACAGAATAGATCCAGTTACCAGGTTGGTTGATGAGGAATAGAGCAGCACAAGAGTGAGGTGGAAGTCGAAAACATATGTTTTGGAAGCAATTAGAGCAGTAGACACCAACTTGTACTTCTGTATGTTATAAGAAAAATTTTTATCAGCATCATACGCAAAACAGTTACTTCCATCGCTTGAATCAAGGCTTCAATAAGCATGCGAAAAGAAACAAGACGTTCCGCATCACAAGCGTCACTGGGGCACTATCTTCTTCTTCCTCTATTAACTGCACGCGTCTGATAATTCAAATGCGTCACAACGATCCAGGGTAGTTGGTGCGCTCGCCCTCTTTGCACCGCTAGACCGATACTGTGCACACATGCAGCCTGTTCCTCTCAATCTCGCGCGCGATTCCGCTCATCCCTCTTCTGTACCGATTCTGCCGCCAGAAGGAATTCTGCAGTTTATGAAGAAGTCGCTTTAGAGGAAGAGTTTGTTATGTCTTCGTTGTGAGAAGAGTGTCAGTTTCGGCTTAATTTTATTCGTGGAAAACTTCGTGTTTTCTAATAAATTTTTTCTGATTTGTTTTCAATCCAAAACCTGGCTGGTTGTTGTGGAAATCATTTTGTTTTCCGTCAAAGCCTGTGTTGCTCAATGGTCGTTGTGAAAACAGTTCCAGTTTCGGCTTATTTTTATTAGTGGAAAATTGCGTTGTTTTCTAATAAGTTTTTCCTAAAAGTTTTGTTTTCGATCCAAAACCTGGCTGGTCGTTGTGGAAATTATTTTGTGTTCCGTCAAAGTCTGAGTTGCTCAATGGGAAATTTTTTTATTTCCAGTATGAACTCTGCTTATTCAACTATGCGGCGAAGGTCGTTGTTTTCGACAAAAAGGTTTGTTGTGGAAATCATGTCTTCTTATCCTAATTGTTCCAAAGAGAATGTTTTCTTGAGCTAAGTTCTTGGTGTCTGTCCTTAGACAGCGTTGGTCCTTGCCGAATTATTATGTTCTCATGAGTTGTGAAAATTCAGCTTAATTTTTGGCCGCTGTTATTGCCTGCGGGGAAAACTAAGGGTAAGTCCACACTACAGTAAAGCATGCCCACGGTCTGGACACGTTGGTAACATATCGCACAGAGATCACAAACAAGTTGAACACAAGTTAATCACTTAGCTACACAAGTTAATGACTTATTGGTAGCTCTAAGGAATGTTTCCTAAGATTAGCCCCCGTGCACTGTAGGCATTACTAAAGGTTCTTGCAGCGTCCTTTCGGCCACTAGCTGCAACCCCTTTCACTGCTTTTACTGTGCCTCCATTCATATTATCTTTCTTCCATCTTGCTACCCACCCTCTCCTCACAATAATATTATCTCATAGTGCAACTGCGAGGTTTTCCTCCATTACACCTTTCAAGTCTACCTACTCTCAATTTCCTTTCCAGCGCTGAATGACCTCATAGGTCCCAGTGCTTGGCCTTTGGCCTAAACTCTATATTCCATTCCATTCCATAAGATAACCCAATACTGTCTAAAGGTTCGTTCTCCACCTACGATCGCAGACTCATTTTCAGCCTGTTTCTAATACGCAAGGGAAAAGTTACCGCCGCGAGTTCATGACATGTTAATGACGTATTTTACTGTAGTGTGGCCGCACACTTACTTATCTGTCGAGTCGACAACAACACAGTCCACCTTGACCTTGAGAGCAAAGAGGAAGGAAGTTGAAAATACGACCACCATATCTGTCGATGAATGTCATCGCTATCGGGGCGTTTACAGAACCGAGCTCGGACACTTGTAAGACCTCATACACATGTAAGGACTTAAACACTTTCACGTGTACATAAATGCTATTACGTACTGGCACACAAGTACTCATAACTGTTACATAAGTACGCAAATAATTACATAAAGAAAAGCACACATGCATGCATATACGTAAACACTCATACATGAATTTACATACGTCTACATCGAAGATTTTGTAAACTTAAGTGCCTGTTCCAGTAATTTGCAAGCCATGCGATGAATTTCTGACATTATTAAAAAAATCCTATGATGATGTCGTATAAAGTAGCAATGTGGTCGGTTTCAAACCGCATTTTCAATAACCGTCAAAGCATATAAAAAGGAAATTAATATAAATGGTGTTGCATACGAAATCAACTGAAACTTGTGCGCCACCCTCAAATATTGTATTTCCAGATAATCACATTGTCTAGACTCTAGAAGGGCAGTTTTTCGTCTTATCTTATACAGATTTGAGTTTAATATACATGAAACCAGTGTATTCAGTCTTTTGTGAAACAAAGAAAAACAAAAAAATTTCCACCAACTGTCCTAAAACGAGAATGTCATCAACATATCAAAGAGCCAGTTCATATTTTCCTGTTCAGACATATTCCATGTCGAGTTTCGTTCATGAGGGTAAAGGGGGCTATCCAAAATGTAGCCGAACGTTTGGTCTTGAATACTACCATTAAAACAATAAATGTGGTTGATTACGCACTGCTCACTTGATTGTACAGTTTTATCAAGGTCAAGAGGAAAATGATCTCCGTAATGTTTTCATTTCTTACTTATGAAAGATAAAACGTCGCCAACTGAGACATAAAAAATTATTTCATATCTAGACTCAGAGGGTTGATGTCCTTCAAGGCGGTGACTTAGTCTCTTGCTAGTGAATTGGGGTCGTTAACCAGTGAGTTACGGACCACACACTGCTTGTTTTGGATTAAAAATTTATAGTCAGTTTTAATGGCCATGTCCCAGTAGTCGTTGGTTTTAGCTTGTAAGTGTTTTTGTAGTGCTGGTTCGTGGGTATGGCGCCTTTTCCCCGATTCTCCTCCATGTTTCTTGGGCGGGTGTTTGTCTCGAATAATCGGAATAAGGAAGGTACGTATATAACGTAAATAAATGTTTATATCCCTATGTCTTTACATGTAAAAGTTCTTTTATGTGTTTATACACACACACACTCACATACACACACGCACACATATATGTGTGTAACATGCATAGGCCTACACATAATATGTATATATATATATATATATATATATATATATATATATATATATGTTGTCTATGTCTGTGTTTTGTGTGTATGTGTGTGCGTGCATTTAGGCTTGTGCATGCGAATACAAACACATAAAAGAACTCTTACATGTAAAATATCGGAACATACACCTCTTATTCCCGCTATTTAAACCTTCCATATTCAGATTATATCAGAGACAAACCCTCCATCTAAAGACGCCATACCCAGGACCTGCACTACAAAAACATTTACAAGCTAAGACATGCCCATAAAACTGACTATAAATTTTTAACACAAAACAAACAGTGCTCCGTAGCTCAATGTTTAACGACTCTGACTCGCCAGCAAGACACTAAGAGTGCGATCCCAGTGGTAGAAACGCATTTGGGGCATTGTCCTTAAAATTCATTGTGCTCCTGCTGACCTTCGCAGTGAAGTTCTACCTGATAGTTAGTTGAATGTGGTGGTTTCCTAACCACAGTAGAGAATGGCATGGGGTTAAGTAACGTCATCCCTAAAAGGCTTTAACAAAACAGAAGGTTAACATTTTCCATGAACCCCTGTAAGGCAATGGTTAAACATCCACAATGACAAAGTGACCAGTAGATTTTGAGATGTGTATGTATATATATATATATATATATATATATATATATATATATATATATATATATATATATATATATATATATATATACACACAGTGCACACACACACATTACCGGCTTTCCATGTAGGAACCGGGTCGTCAAACGTGAGAGGTTTACATTCTCATATTTTGTTTAAATTATGGAAAACATCGTTATGAATTACATTCTCACGATTTTCCTAACTATACTGTACATTAAGATTCATATGTGAATATATGTGTGTATATATATATATGTATATATACTGTATACATATACATATATGTATATATAGCTCTGTATGTATGTGTATATATTATGTATATATTATATATATATATATATATATATATATATATATATATATATATATATATATATATATATATATATATATAGACAGCCCGACATATATAATTACCTAAATTTCTTCCCTCATTAAAAGGGAACCCAAGAGAGCTGTAACTGTGTTATTCGTTCACACCATCAGCAGCTTAATCCACCTACAGAGAAGGCCTAACACCAGCAAGTCAAGCACTCACCGTAACACGCACATCACTTTCCTCTACATTTCACGTGCTCTCGCTGTTTAGCCAGTCTTCTTAGCACTCTCTAGGGTTCCATTATTTTCCTTCTTCCCAGATTTTAAATCTTACACATGGTTCACCTATCTAACCTCTTTTCTTCGGTCCGCATAACAAAACAATTTTAGACAACTCGTATTTTTGCATTTTTCATCGTGTCAACTCTCCTTAGTGTACTACTTCATATATAATTTACCTCACAGCCAATGAAGAATTGAGGAATTTATTTCTGGTGATAGAAATTCATTTCTCATAATGGGTTCGGCAATGTGGTCTAGGTAATCAACTGTTCTAGCCACGTAAAATAAGTCTAACTCTCCGCCAGCCCTAAGTCCTGTTAATCAGCTCAGCTAGGTAACTAACGGTATACTTAATTTTATTCCCCCCATTTTTCAGACCACACTTCACTTCTGTAAAGGTGAGTTAGCCAGATTATTCATCCATATAACCCCACTTTCACTGGGCATCTTTCCCCTTTCCTCATTACATTTAACAGCGCTCTCACTACTTTCATTGTTTCCTTCACTCAGGGATTTGGATTAAACTTTCACTTCTTATTAACATTCCTAACACTTACTCTTATAAGAATTAAGAACTTTCTTATTCCTACAATTAATATTATCGTTCATTGGCCCATCTCTCGAGCTTCCATTTACTCTCATGATATTATCTTTATGCTATCAAGTTAAACTTTCTCCTCTTAAATGCACTTAGAATAATTTTTACCCAAGTTTTCAGCCTCTCTTCAGTGGCACCATTTACACTGATACGTTCAGTCATCGGCCATTCAATATTCTATTCCCAACCCAGTTTCCATTCTTTAGACTGTATTCCTTGTCCTAATCAGGCCATCTATTTAAGTATTAAACTATCCACGTTAGACAAATCTGAGAGCCATGACAGACTATTATTGCTATGGTAGCAACTGTTGCACTAGCAAATGTCAATGGCTTTTGATTCTCGTGCAGTTTCATAGGCAGGTGACCAATTAGCAAGAAGCTGTTATCCCCTAGACGAACTGCCACTAAATTTCTTATGAATCTTCTTCCAAGGCCAGTCAATCATCTCTGCTCCTGTAGGTTGCCGGAAATTGAATAAGAGCATTCTTGACGCTATGCTTGCTGTGAAAACAACTAAATGGCCAAACCAATGGGTTGTAACCCCATACTTTGCCTACAGGTACTAGCATCTGCTGGTGTCAAAAAACAATCAAATAAATAAAAAGGATGTGGGTCCAGTGGCCTCAATCCTATGAGCTTGCTGAGAAACTAGAGGGCTTTACCCTTCGCCTATCACCTTGTCCAAAAGGGAAAAAGTAGTCAGGTGAAATAAATATATATAGATATATATTCGACAGCCACACACTTGATGGGAAAAAAACCCACCAATCACCTTACAGCAAGGAATCCAAGTGGCCTTCTTGGTAACAGTTACAAATGACTGTTTCCTCCCAGGGCCACCGAGACATATGGAGGTCATTTGGCAGATGGATAGCTGAAGCTGTCTTTATACAAGGCACACCTTAGTCACGGACATCGTCTGTTTCATTACCTCATCAATCCTGCGCGCTCTGAGAGAGAGAGAGAGAGGGGTCGCTATTTTATCCCTCTCTCTTCTTTGTGCGAGGGACCACGCCGACAGCGGTGTAGCAACAACCGCCAAAGATGTCCGTCTATATTTGTTTTTGTTGTTGTTTTAGACGACGTCAGAACCATTTTACGTCACTCGCCCAGGTGCTGCTTTCTCGTTTATTTTCCTGTGCGGAGGCTGGTGGGGAAGCCAACTCGCGATTTCATGCAACCCTTGCCTCGGCGTTCAGCATCGAGTGTTTGCAATAACGTCAATGACAAATATGATGACTGCTTTGTTGTTTCGATATTAAGAGCGACCAAGATAAAGCAATAGTAGATTTGAAACGGACAAAGTAACTATGTATCGTTACTTTTAAAACACGGAACGCCCCGTCAATAACATAACGGTTAGAGGTACCCGTAATTTTCCGCATCTTTATAAAAAAAAACATTCTAAACATATCGCCAGCTACAAAATGCTCGTTAATATAAAAGACCTTTTCAAATTTCGTTTAAAAAAGTTTTCATTATCACCAAATCTTAAAAATGTTATAAACTTGCATGCTAAAATCAGCACACTATCGTTCATTAATGTTGCATTAGCAAAGTTAGCAGTGTCAACGGTTCAGGATCATCGTTAAGCAATACATTAAAAATTCGTGTTTAGGACTAAAAGTGTCAACAGTTCATAATCATCTTCAGGCAATACATTACAAATTCGTATTTAGAACAGGTAGAAAGAGGCCCAATTTTAATCTACGGTACAACCATGCATCATTTCAATTAAATAATTCCAAATACCTCAAATGAGATGACACACGCGCCAACATCAACTTCAGAATAAACATCACATTGCATGAATCACTAAGAGTAGGACGTTTAAGAAAACAAGGCCGATCTAACCAACACATCTCGCCCTTTCTTAGCATGCGAAGGACGCTTAGAGAGAGAGAGAGAGAGAGAGAGAGAGACATATACTAAAAACATAGTAAAAACAAATAAAAAAGAAACCTTATAAAGCATGTATACACACCTTAAGGACCCCGATAAGTGGACATGAATCAAAGCTTCACCACTTCTCTCTACTCTCTCTCTCTCTCTCTCTCTCTCTCTCTCTCTCTCTCTCTCTCCTTCCTCATCCACTACCACCGTCACATCCGTCAGGTTCAAATTACCTGACCCCCTTAACCTCAAACTTGACCTCTCTGCGCCTCCCTGGTATCTTCCGTTACAAGAACTCTTGCAAGGTGTAACAGATAATGCAATCGACACCTGGACCTATTTTTCCCAAAACATTTTTATTTACAGCGGTGTGTTATTATATCAACCTTACTCGGCATCTTTATTATGTATGTTGTTGTTATTGTTTTTGTTGTTGTTGTCACAAGCAATTACAAAAACATTATTATTATTATTATTATTATTATTATTATTATTATTATTATTATTATTATTATTATTATTTCAAGGAAAGAATACTGGAACTCTAAACACTTCACAGTAAAAAAAATCACATGTATGACGGAGAAAGATGTACAAACGTACAATAAACTGCGTTTGGTTTTAAGATTGAAAGGAAAGACAGAACAACTCAAATCGTCTAGTCTTTACAGAGGAAAAACTCACAACTATAATTTTCTAAGAAGGTCAAACGATGCAACACACCTAATGACTATAGCTTAGGCCTAGAAGATGAAACACACTTAATGACTATAGCTTAGGCCTAGAAGATGCAACACACCTAATGACTATAGCTTAGGCCTAGAAGATGCAACACACCTAATGACTATAGCTTAGGCCTAGAAGATGCAACACACCTAATGACTATAGCTTAGGCCTAGAAGATGCAACACACCTAATGACTATAGCTTAGGCCTAGAAGATAAGGATCAAAACAGGAAAAAAGGAAAGACTATACAACCTAATGACCACAACAAAAAGACACCTCTAGCAAGGGTCGAAAGGCCGCGAGCAACCTTCCTGTAGCACTTAGAAATCCAGAATAAAAAAAAAACCCTATGGATGCTCAGGGGTGAATATTAGATGGAGGTTGGTATGGAGCTTCAGGAGGGTCCCATAATCAAAGACCACCCATCTCGCTTGGGCAAGACACTTGCGAGTGGGTGGGATAAGAAGCTGAAGGGGGAATACAGAGGAGTAAGTAGGGGAGACACCGAGCATGAGATCTTGAAACGTCCCTCCCTAGAAGTATATACAAGCCCGTATCTCTTTTTTTTTCTCAAGGTCGAAGGCCATGCTGATTTCAGGATGAGCCAAGACCAATTACCGTGACCTAGTTCAGTGGAGAGGGCAACGGTAAATATTCACTTGTCACAGGAATACGCGATAACAAGCCCAAACACGCACACGCATAATGTACATATGTATACATATACAGTATATATATACATACATAATATACATGTATCACATATGTATGTGTTTGTATGTCTGTGTATGTTTATTCTTATTGCTAGCCACAATGAGCTCCAGCCTTCATTTCCTATTCAAACCCGGGCATGCTCGCAAGAGTGAGGTAACCATATACTGTAGTTCACTATGCTACCATGAGTGACGTAAGTCTGTTTGTGCTCAAGTATGCATATATATGTGTCCAATTCAGATACAGTTTACTTGAGCTTGACAGACCCATTCCTACCACTGTAACATATCAACAAAATAGTTGTAGTAGGTCGCAGTTATGTTGGAGGAGCGCATAGGGAGAGCGAACTCATTCTAAAATACCTGCTAAGTCACCGATGATATGCGACCTAGCACTTTCTCTGGTAGTCCTCAGAGAGAGAGAGAGAGAGAGAGAGAGAGAGAGAGAGAGAGAGAGAGAGAGAGAGAGGCATAAACCCCCTCATAACAAACAAAGACAGGCCAAGCACTATCACCTTTCGTATTCCCATATAAGGCAAAAAGGAGGCATACCAGAGCGACCCCCTCCACCAAAAGGAACAACACACTAAATATAGGTCCTGAGCAAATGATCCATGACGTCATCGATGGTTCGCCTTCCGATGGCACAATAGAAGGTAACCGATCTCGTAAATATGCTCTTGAGAGACTGCATACCTTCGGCCACTTCAGGAACCACCACGCTTCCATCCCTGTTCATCCTCCGCTAACCCGGGCCACAGGTCCTCCCCTCGTCCCCTTCACCCCCTAAAAACTACTTCACCTTCTTCTTCCTGATTTCTTGTTCTCCCCTGCATTCTCTTTCACTTACACTCGCTTTTCGGGGGAAAGGAAAGGCCAAGTGAGAAGGGAAAAAGGAGGTCCTCTGGGTTTTCGTTCATGAATGGAGGTAAAAGCAGCGATGGCGAGAAAACTGAAAATGTTTTTTGAAGGCTAAAACGCGGAAGTTCCTCTTCTATCTAAATATAATAAAGTTGCAATCCCACACCACTGCTTAAGTGCAGGCTGCGATTATTCGGCTAGGGAAACGCCCAAGACTACGATAAAAAAACATTAATTCGAAAATAAACTAAAAGAAACAATAAATAAGGTGTACTGAGAAAAGATATTTACGCCTGCGCTGAGAGAAAACGTAATCCAACAACGTCACAATGTTGCGGCAATCGATGAAAACAAAGCAATCAACATAGGCAGCACATTTGGATCGCTCCCCTGTGATCTTTGGTCACGCCACCTGGGTGAAAACCTTGAAAACAGGAAGCCATTTGTTACAATCACGTATAAAAAAAACAAATGACGAGAGAACCGCGATAAAGTACGACCAAACCTGCACGATCTCATTAAATAGAGTAAAATCTCATTAGGATATCGCTGTAAAGAAGAGTCGTTGACACGTGTCTACAATAAATTGAGAAAATAAAACAGCTATCGCGGGGTTTTCTAAGCAGGCAGGCGCATGGCTCTGCTCACCTGATAAATCCCAAGCACTGGTGCAGTGTTTACATCAGACGCTCGCTATGGAGAGTTTTATAAGCTCGCACTCGGCTAGGATTTCACGAGTTAGGGGGCTGATCCGCGCTCTAAGAGAGGCTCAGTACTTTCATTTTAGTCTCATCTTTGGCCTAAATGAAGCCCAGAAGGGGATCAATATCGTCATTCCGATTCATTCTGGTTTCTTATGAGGGATGATGAGTTTGCAGACCTTCAGATCGACCAGATCTTGCGAAAGTTTAGATGTTGACGTCACAGGATGCCTTTGATGTCAAACTTAAAGACATCATCTCTCTCTCTCTCTCTCTCTCTCTCTCTCTCTCTCTCTCTCTCCCCTACCTGGGACTCACAACAGTAGAATGGCAATTAGTTGCCCATTCACTGATTAGGTAACGTGAGGCATACTGAATTTTTACTGATGCGTCCGGTTCTAGAATGGAACACAGGTCGCCCAGTTGTGAACTATACATGCTACCCCTCAGCTAAGAGGCTAGAGAGAGAGAGAGAGAGATTTCCTTATAGCTTATAATTCACACAGAAATGAGAACAGTTTATAAAAAATAAAAAATCAACGGGGTAGTCAGGATTTTTATTTAAGCGCAAATTCAAACAGATTAAATGGAAATGTGGCTGAGTAAACAGAATCCCATGAAAAACGCAATCAAAACAGCTTTCTAATTGCAAAGTGGAAACAAAGATAAAAAAACATGAGCCTTTCAATACATCTGTGTTTTTTCACGATGTCTACGAACTTACCGCACTACAGACTCTCCCCTACTGTTTAATTCTTTTTTTTTTATTTAAGAAAAAAGCAGTTTTCATTGGCTCACTAGCAACTACGCCTTGTCCTTTCTTTCTACAAGCTAGAACTATAGTAGTTTAATCTAAGCTTGAATGATAGGGATTACTATTAAGAGGAGATCGACCTGAAAAGGCCTTTGCAATGCTTTAGACAATATCCATTTCATAAAGGGCAAAGGAAATTTAGTATGGTAGCCCGAGGTAAACTTTTAAATAAAGCCTTATGCTACTTTACATCCCAAAGAGGGCCAATTTTCGCTTAGCTTAGCGGCATGGTCTAAGAATAGAACAGAATACAGAATTTAGGCCAAAGGCCAATCGCTGGGACCCATGAGGCAATTCAGCGCTGAAAGGGAAACAGAGAGTAAAAAGGTTTGAAAGGTGCAACAGGAGGAAAACCTCTCAGTAACACTATAAAACAACTGTTAGGAGAGGGTAGAGAGTAAGATGGAGGACGGAAAATATGAACAGAAGTACAGTAAAAGGAATGACAGGGTTTGCAGCTAGGGGCCGAAGGGGTGTTGCAAAGAAGCTTAAGCAATGACAACAGTGAGGCACACTGACGGCACTATAGCCTACCACCCTACGGGGGCCATAGTCTTAGGAACCTTATCGTATCAAGAAGTAAGGAGTGGATTCAAACTCAATTTTACTTTAAATGTACATTCACAAAAGGACGCGTCTTGTTCGTAATATGCCCTGTTAGTTGCTTTGTTTATTTTACTGAGAGTCACGAATGGTGTCACGCTGAAAGATAACGTTAGTAAGATTTTTTATTTCTTAAATTTCTTTTTGTCAACAACCGACTGCGTGCAAAAGCGCAAATAAGCATAGTAACAAATAAGCATAGTAATCCGTGTTTAGACGATGGTCGTATATCTTTAAAGGTAACCAATCCTAAAATTACTAAGTACCCTAAGCAAACAGGGCTTAGTCTTTAATAAGAGGACCTTGAACACGGAGTGACAGACATAACTCACAAAAACAAAAAGTCGAAGACTGAAATTTAGAAGCTAATAATATACCTCATCGTAAGTAAGTGAAACGTAACACGAAAACCACAATAACAACAAAGTAGTCATAAGTTTAATTTTAGGCCAAGATAAAATTGTTTGCATTAGTTAAATTAATATTTTTACTATTATGCTATTACCTTATAACACAGCAAAGCGAATCTAAATCCTTTTACACAATTTGAGCACAAAGAAGAAGAAACTGAACACGTGTTACAGAGCGTGATTGTAAGACCACAGCGCCAGAAGAAGCGATCTTGGCCCACAATGGGAGAGAGACGGCGGCAAGTTAACAGACTCGAGAACCAATACTATTTCCTGCAACGTGTGATTTCACTATATCTTAAAGTTTTCATGTAAGATTTTCCCTTTGAGACTGAGCAGCCAATCTCCCCGAAACCACTCCCCTGACGTTTATTGGCCTAAACTGCGTGGTCCAAAATGATCCGCAGATTCCTTCTGGAGTAAACAGACCTCTGTTGTCCGCAGACATCTCCTGGGCCACCTGTTTTTCACAAATACGTCAGTTTGCAAGTCTCCCTCGTGTCCGGTTTTATCTGAAGCCTTTGAGGATCTGTTACGAGTCGGTGTCGTCCTCGTTTAAGAGACCCTGAATGAGCGATCTGGTTTTGTCCCTCAAAATGTGCGGTCGATTAAAGGCTGGTCACGTGGTAGAAACGTCAGACTAAGACGTCTGCTCCTCTGAATTTCCATCAAATATCGCCATTGCTTTGATCAAGAGAATTTACTTATTTTCACCAATTAGCTATTATTACTCAAGTGTACTTATTCATATATTCATTTACTTGGTTGGTGATTCGTTTATTCATTAAGTTATTCAATGATTCGGTTATTCGATTTGTTTCCTGCTCCTTCAAACACTATGGGACCAACGAGTTCCGGAGAACTTTTTCCTACTCACTAAAATAAACTTATGCACACAGATGTTGCTAACTAATCGCAGTTCAACGATGCATAGGATGCTTAAGCCTTTTTCTCCCTCCTTATAAAAACAAATTAAACTGAAAAACCTAGAACATAAGTCTAAAAACAGAACCGCCCCCATGGCAACCTGCTTAACGCGCAGCGAACATCGCTCCAAGATTCCAATTAAATCACCACCTTCATAAAGGCGCCTCGTTCCCGCCATAACCCGAGAACAAATGACCCGCACCTGGGCCCTGCGCAAGGGATTTTTGACTCATTCATCGAGGTAAAACAACTTCTGTTCGTGACTAATTGGCTCCGGATGGTTTATGATAAACATGGAGTACGTTGTCGCTATGCTTTTCTTGTCAATGCATCTATCGTCATAGGGTCGTGTGTGTGGGTGTCTCTTTCTTGCTTCTGAATGAACAAAGAAGAATTCTAGACCACGCAAAGCCGTGTGGTGCGACGTCTATTTTCAAAGGACGGTACACCGCATGTTCAAGAAAATACGGGAGCTCAGCACCTGTGAAGATGCAGAGATTCATGTGATCTAAAGCAAGAATTGCCCGGAAATGAACTATTTACAGATCGGTTTTCCCATAACCTGATAATTATAACTTGGCAATTTAAGCCTTCTCAGCTGTGCAAATGATACTGAACAAGAGAGCAGCATAATATTCTGAGACATTTCATCAACGGGCATATTTTACTTTACGGGAAATCCCAATAAAACAGTAACGGGAAAACGGTTAAGCTCTCCCAAATCATTAAAGGAGGTCAAGATAATGTGAAAGATCATAAACAGGAGAAAAGGAACACGGAAAAAAAGATGAAAGTACAAAAACAGTGGATCACCAAGACTGACGAAGCACTATCATCACATCTACCATTATCACCACAACCATCGCCGTCATCATCATATCTGTAATACACGAGCAACATCCATAAACACCAGGAACACGGACAAACATCATTCCCAGATGTAACCGCAAGAGCCTTTACTCGCCAGCCTCCCCTCCCCCTACCGCCCTCCAACAATCCCTCGGACCAGGAAGCAACCCAACCACCCCACCCCCACCCACACTGCCCCAACTCGCGCCCTTTTAGCGTATGTAAATACAAATGTGTGTGCTGGTAATGGGCCTTTCGCGTACAAACAAACTCATTTGCCCGTTCCCATAAATAATGACGACATGACATCAACGCAAATATCAAGAGCCTTAAAATAGTTTCTTGCGTTTGTGACTGAGCTGCTACGTACTACATCTTGCGTTACTGTTACGTAACGCAACACTCAAGTCTCAGAGGTTCTCGACTTAATTCATTAGATGATGAGGTACTCAGGATGCGCACTCGGCTGAATGTTTAATGAAAAATAATGGGATTATTTAATATTATTCATGAGCTGGTCAAGCGGAGGCAAAGATTTATGACAATGGGAGATTAGGAGGAAAGGTTGAAAAAGAAATTCTTTGAAAGACTACGCATGTGCACAAGCGGGGTACATACACACACAATATATATATATAATTTATATATATATATATATATATATATATATATATATATATATATATATATATATATATAAAACATACATGAAATTATTAAATACCTGCTTTCCTCATTTTCGACATAAGCACTTTATTTAAAACGTAAAAACTCCTAAGACAATCCATAAAGTTCCCAGATAACAAAAAAACTTATCCAAAAAATTAAATAACGTCCGGTTGACATAAATATATCCTCGTATAAGCTCTAGTAATCACCTGCAGCAATGTCAGCCTCAAAGATTCTCTGCTGAAAGTTGGAAATCCATTTGATAAACCTGATAATTAATTTAAGTGTATTTTTTAGTTGTTATCCTACCAAATCCTCTTGTGGCTAGAATTTTGCTCATGTACAAGAGCAACCTACTAATGTTAATCCATTACCACAGACACAATGGGTTTTTAACAGACCGAGGCCTTATCACGAACGCACGCGTGTCTGTGTGCGTTGTTCATTCATTATTACTTGAAATGTTCAATAAATATCTGCTTTCTTCCATAAAAATAATATTCAAGATTTATGATCAAACGTCTTTAAGAATAATTTTTTAAAATTTTGCTTGACATTAATTCACACGACTAGTAATACTAATCATTATGATGATAGCAATTCAGGCAACCTAACCATTAAAACAAGAGTTTTCGAGAGACCCCTGGGGAAACAATAAATAAAAGAAGGGAGCGAAGTTACATAAACAGACAGGCAAAACAAAATAACAAACGGCAACAACACACACACACTCCGTCCACAAACTCCCACTCCACCTGTTTCTCCTCCGTTGAAAGAGCGAGATCGGATCAAGTTCCCGAACTATGTGTTAAAGGAAAAGGAACACGGCCATCAGCTGTAAGTCTCGACAAAGGTCAGGGCGATGATATATCTATCCGAGAATGGGAAAAGGGATTAAGCAAAACGAAGAAAACATAATAGAAACGACGGAGGAAAATAAACACGACCGAACAGCTGAGCGGCGTTGTGGATTCCGTTGCTAACGGGACTCTGAGACGGCAGTGATTAAGTCAGTATTTCTAAATTTCTTAAAATTCAAGGGAAAATCATGATACCTAATCACAATAAAACGCTAGAATAAGTGAGCTACAACATAACGATATCTTCGGCTCAATCCGCCAAAGGCACTCACTAGATGGCAGCACGTCCCTTTACGGCGCAGCTGTAAAAATCCCCAAAAGTCGCTTTGTAATTTGAACAAGAATTCATATAAGCCAGTCATCCAATAACCAAGCGATCACGTGACCTGGGACAGCAGTGTTCTCATTCTAACTGTCACTTTGACTCGCAAACCAACTCTTGAATTTGAGGGTACCAAGGAAAATCATGATTCTACAGTAGTTCTGTCGTCTATACGAAATGGTTACGTAAGCCAATCAGACAATTTCGTTTGATCACATGACCTGCTGCATCAGTATAGCGAGTTCAGATTTTTATGACAAAATTGCAAAGCACTAAGCTTTAAAGTGTCACTGGATATTAATTCATATTTTGCACTTACGATAACAAAATCGTATAGGTTCTATGATGTGACATGCTACAGTAGTGCTGTCATTTCAAAACAGTTTTAAACGTCTTAGGGACTGAATGCAGAGCAAATATGAGGATGAGCGTTGGCCGTGACTCACCCACGAGTTATCACAAATGACAGAGGCATGTCACAGGTCCCTGGCTGAGAGAGAGAGAGAGAGAGAGAGAGAGAGAGAGAGAGAGAGAGAGAGAGAGAGAGAGAGAGAGAGAGAGATTATGGTTGTAGCGAGAAACTGATACTTAACCATAAAATCATTTTGATGTCAAGTAAAACATTCGAGTAACATTTGACAAAAATACTAAATACAATAAATCCCTTTTCTTTAAAAGTTTTTATTTATAAGCAAAAATAAAGTCAACAGAGCAAAGAACGTAAGCATGGACTATAACAGAAAAATCCTTGAATGACATTTAGATAATGCTTTCAAAACGACAGGACATCGACATTTTCTTTCTCTATTATCTGCTGCCTCCCAAACTGGGAATAAATAAAAATTATTCTCAAAATACTACTTTATGCGAATGACGATTTCACGCTGATGTTTACAGCCTTGTAAACCAGCCCCTCCTCCTCCTCTTCCTCCACCCCCACCCCTACGTCTTCTTATCTTTTTTTTGTTGCTTCCTTCCAAGAAAAACTACAGGATATTCGTTAATTAGGATTCCTTTCCCGTCATCAAGGGCAAGCGATGAAATTAACACCGGTGCCCCAAACCAGTCACCTTTTTACTATACTTTTTTTTTATTTTACTTTTACTATGCCGACAGTATAAAAAAATGATATATATATATATATATATATATATATATATATATATATATATATATATATATATATATATATATATATATATGTAATGTTTATTAACTAGCCCAGGGCCCTGGTTGGTCCAAGGGGACCCGGTCACGTCCTTCCCGCAGAAGCCTGGAAGAGTCAGGGGCCTCTTTTCGGGCCAATGCCCCTTCCACCCATTTTAAATGAAGATATTTGAAGGACGAACTCTTTTGTTCTTGTATGAACGTCATTTAGTATTACCTTTTCTAATAACTTTCTTGCATGCGTTTGAATGAGTATGAATGGTCATATTATTGCAATAACCTTTTATTTTTATATTACTAGGCACCATGTTGGTGATGGGTTGATTTCGATTTTATGAACACAACACGAATTCAACAGGAATATGTACAGCAGAGTCGAAACTAACCCTTTCATTTTGTGCTGAGCGGATGAGTTCACTGTCACCCTAGTTTTAATTAAAACAAGGACATTAGATAGAGAGATTTTATGAGTAAAAACAACCAAAATAAAGATATTCCCCTAATAGATTCTAACCTTGGGAGCCCTCGTCTTACAACAGAACAATCAACCAATTACATACACTCCAGCTTACATATCAGGAGGATTCCGTTCAGTTGCTACACCCTTGCCCCCAAGATTTAAAACTTTAAAGGAACAGTAACATTCTCCTATTTTAATTACAGAGAGAGAGAGAGAGAGAGAGAGAGAGAGAGAGAGAGAGAGAGAGAGAGAGAGAGAGAGAGAGAGAGAGACTTGGATTAAAACGATTTTGTCTTTCAGGAAGTAGGTCCAATTTCGCCCCTTCAAGCCAGTTTTGATGTTGGGATCCAATTTCTGCCTTGCAATAATAAGATCATTCGAAATAATTTAAACGCATGCAAGAAAGTTATTATTTTAGGATATATATCGAACGGTACGTATGAAAAATAAACAAATATCCCGTTTGAAATGAGTGGAAAACATTTGCCAGAAAAGGGTGCCCTATCTCTTCCAGGTTTCTACAGGAAGAGCGCGAGCAGGCTTTCATTTCAGTCCTACATATTTTACAGGTCTAGTCATTCAGTGTTGAACAGCTTGAAGCAAGACTAGCATTTTCCAACTGTATATTGTCTTGGTGACAATATACAATTTTCGTTGAGACAGCCAAGCAAATCTCACTTAACTAAAGGTCACGAAGTTTAACACATTCAGTTATCGCATTAATAAATCAGTATGCTGAACTACTTATTTTTACGGTGAATCTTACAGGCACTGTGTACAGAGACGAATTCTGTGGCTATATAAATAGACTGGACATCAGTGATGTTAGCGATGTCACTGCCAAATGTATTCATGTTTAATTTACTAACTCAAATATATTCAACTGACTGATGTGATGTCAAAATTTTACGTACGACAACATGTTCAGAATCGACCGTACTGTATCTGATATCACTAAATTTACTAAACTATATTCTTGCTGTGAACTGTACCAGCAAAAGCTATCGGCACTGTCGACCGTATCACAAGAATGTTATTGTTATTGGAACGTATTGGCAGTAGATATGTTAATGACACGTATCACTAGCAGTCATTCTAGACCTAGAGGAACGGGTCCGTGTCCTTAGACACGTCCATTCATCAAACATCCATCACATGCTGACTCAATCAGGGACAATGAAAGTCGACCAAATTCGCTAATTTGCCCATGTTGGTTATTCGCAAAAAATTTCAGAATAAAGCAGAAGAAACACACAATCAAATTAACATGAAAAGAAGAGGAAAGGGAACACAAAGGCTTTAAGCAAAAATTGGGCGGGAATAAGGCTGGGCAGTAGTTCAATTTCCATATATCCCATAGCCGGATTATAAAGTGTTCAAAAGAAAAAGACATTACTGAAAAACTAAGAGAGAGAGAGAGAGAGAGAGAGAGAGAGAGAGAGAGAGAGAGAGAGAGAGAGAGAGAGAGAGAGAGAACAATTAAAGCTGTTATCGAAAAAGGTTTAGAGCATAATTACCGTACTGATAAGAAAAGAAAGAGCAAATTAGCACATTAACAACTCGATATAAGTTTACATGAAAGTAACATAAAAGTTGTTATGCAGTAATACCAAACTTCAAACTCCATCCCGCACGAGATATACCGTCTTATAACATTTTAGCGACAAAATTCAAGGAACACGGTTATAAAAAGGAACACTCAAAAAGTGACAGAAAGATTATGTCTAGCCAGAGACCTGGATATATATATATATATAAGTGCTAAAATTACCGCAATTCACAGAAGTGCACAAAAAGCCTAAATTCATCTTAATATATCTTCATATGTAGCACAAAGACTCGACAAAGGCACATGAACTTGACAATAGTATCAGATGGGATAACACAACCGTTTCTCTTACCACCCGCAAGAATTCTCGAAAATACCGCATCTATATATATATATATATATATATATATATATATATATATATACGTTATATAAATATGCATATACTGTATGTATATGTATATATATAAATATATATATATATATATATATATATATATATATTATACTATTCTAGTTCTCCCGTGGATTGTCAGGTATGCATCCAAACCCGAATACCAAATATGGTAACTTATCTTTTCCGTAAAAATCATTAGTAAATCATAATTCAAAAAGAATTAAACTAAAAACATGTAATTCAGATTATTCTTACAGCCTAAAAAAATACCTAGAGTTGATAACATAACTTAAAGACACTCATATCGCTTTTCGCAAAAGAATTAAATCAAGCTTTATCAGGAGCACAAAGAATTCATGGTCTTCAAAAACATGAGGTCATTCGCAAGTAAAAATGACTAAGCCTTCATGTGAAATAACCTGTATCTGGGGTGCAACAAAAAGCAGCTGTATACTGAGTGCAAATGAAGTGCAGTTCTCTACGCTTAGTTACGACTGGGTATAATTGCTAGTCACATCTGCAGATTATATACTTATGCCAAAGTACGTTTTGTCCTTTTGCCATCAAAAGGATAATAAACTCGAACAGCTAGAAAAGAAAAAAAAGTATATTTTAGAACTAAAAGAAAAAGGAATGATAGGTGTCGAGACAATGCATCCTGTAATCTATAATTAATTTCATGCAAAACGCCTGAAAAGAATAAAGCATAAAAATACAAAATCTGCCTATGATAAGAGACCTCTTCTCTTCCGACTTAGTAATATATATCAAAGTAATTATGTCGTGCAAAGTCTGAGTATAAGGATATGTTTCAAAAACATGTAAGTAAGAACTAATCAACAACAGCTTATGACACGTGATTCAAACTGTATTTGCCAGCTCAGTTCAAATAAAAACTGGAAAAGCCCTCGAGAAACAATATCGTCTTAGCCTCCTTTCTCTCTCTCTCTCTCTCTCTCTCTCTCCACACGATCCGAAATTTCAGAGCGCTCACAAACGTGAATGGACTGTATCTTTCAGTTTAGTACAAAAATACAGATAAAAAAACTGGAAAATCACTCGAGAAACAATATCTTCTTAGCCTCGTCTCTCTCTCTCTCTCTCTCTCTCTCTCTCTCTCTCTCTCTACCCCCATACGATCCGAAATTTAAGAGCGCTTACACACAAGAATCGACCGTATCTGTCAGTTTAGAACAAAAGTACAAAATTACACTGGAAAATCAATGGAGAAACAATATCGACTTAGCCTCTCCTCTCTTCTCTCTCTCCACCCCACTTTCTCTCTCTCTCTCTCCACACCCCAATAACAATAATGAACCGATATTTCAGAGCATTATATCGATTCTATCCGACATATAAAAGAAGTATTTACGTGGGGCACTTTTCCGTCCCTCGAAGGCGAGACGGAACACCCACCCGATACGACAATCGGATGAAGCGGCCGCCTCCCGTAGGTGGTGAGGAGCTGTCAACCATTATAATCCGGCACACTTGGGGAACGCGTGGTCCCAGAGCCCTCTGGCTGGCTCCACAAAATTCTTTTCCGTCCTCTCGATTCCCTCATTTGATTTGATCCTCTTCCGATCTTTTTCTGGGAGAGCTGTTTCACGTTATTTTCTTATGTGTTGAAGGTCATTTCTCTTTCCGCACTAAATTCAGATATTCAGCGGTTTTGAAATACATGGTTTTCTACACACACACACACATGTATATATTATATGTGTGTGTGTATGTATATGTGTATATGTATATATATACATATGTACATATATATATATATATACATACATACATATTATATATATATATATATATATATATATATATATATATATATATATTATATATATATATATATAAAATATATATATATATATATATATATATATATATATATATATATATATATATATATATATATATATATATATATATATATAATCTCAATAGAAAGTTTAGGTCAAGGGGGTTCAACTCTAATTACAAAACTGTCATAAGTAATGAGCAATTAATTAAAGAGACCACCACACAGGGGACTAACTATTTTTGGCAAAAGTAGGTGTTGCCACAACAAGAACACTAGCTAGTTTAAACACGTACAAATCTGACTTTATTTAGATGCAAGAATGGTTGTTCTGTAAATGCCGTGGCAAATGATGTTTGTACCACTATTTTACTATTTCTACTGCTTCCAATACTAACTCCTTCTATCATTCTACGTTTACATTCGAATCTAAGAGATAAAGTGTTCAGAAGCTTGTGGGTGTGTGTGTGTGTGTTTTTTATCTGCTTCAACCTGCAATTATTCTAAGCAACTCTGTCAAAAGGAAACTTGAAACAGCACAAAATGCCTACACACACACACACACACACACACGCAGGGAGAGGATAGGGGATTTTAGACCTCCCTAAAAAGTTTGGACTGAGAAAATAAATTCGATGAAAAGAACTATTTGAAAATCCATACAGACATTGCAACAACACATGTCACAGATACAGGGAAAACTAGAAAAAAAAAATCAATAAAAAAGGCAGCTAAAACCAAACAGCATTAAATCGGAAACAGGAAAGAAGCGATTGTCGCCCTATCATAACCCGGCTCTGAGTGATTAACAGAACGCTGGCTCTGTTCTTTGTTTAGCCATTAAGAGCGTTGAAAGTGATACTCATCGCGCGATTATATCTATCGAACTTGTACAAGGGCTGTCAGTTCCACCCACGCAGTGACCTACTTGCCGCTCCAGGAAGCTGTCAGAAACAAGTAAGAATCCTCAGGTCTTTGGACTCGAACCGGCATATAAAAAGAGCCAAGAGGTTCCGCATGTGATTTCTGATAAAATCAGCAATAATTTAACAATAAATATTACTGTACTTATTAACATGAATAAAACAATATGCCCTCTGACGCTCCGTCACGTATGCAGCTCAAGAGAATTTCAAATCCATCCCAAAATGGTCCCCGTGGGTCACTCAGTTCTGCGCATTTTAGTAATTGGCTTACTGCCAAAAGAGGTCGATGTTATCAGAAACATAATTGATAACACCAGTTCTTCTTCTTCTTCTTCGTAAGAATGAGCCAAGTGAATGAACCAGTCTAATTAAAGCCGCGATTCTTGTTTTCACTGACAATCTGTGATAGCATCTCACCCACACGCTTCTCCTCCTCATCATTTCTCTCTCTCTCTCTCTCTCCGAGTTGACTTAGTGAAAGGAAATTACTCAATACAAGGTCAGCAGGCAAAGGATATGAAACGGGAGTTGTTTTCATTCACTGCACCCTGCACTGATTGGACTTAGTGATTCTACGGTGGTTCTTATGAAAAAAAGTGATACCTTCACGGTAGGTATTTCTGAAAGGTGGGCTCGTACATTCTCCCTATTTACTCCAACTATAGAGTCTTTGATCTTCTAGCATTTTCAGGATGAAAAATTGTCTCCAATACTCTTAGACATATTCTTGAACACACGATTAGAAAGACGAATTACCAAAGGAAACGTTACGTGAACTCATGACTTTCGAGAAATTGTTCTGAGAAACAGATATAGAGTCAAAAACATAAACTGTTCTTTAACGCTTCTCAGTTGCAAAGGCACAGAAGATTTAGCATTCATGTAACTAAACCCAACGTTGCGCCACTGTGTATCGTATTAGAAAGCCCTGTCATCACATGAAAATAAAACATAAGAAAAATTAATAAATTTCTGGGTGTTTTCAATTAAGCCACCAAAGCACACATACAAAATTACAGGCACAAACCTAATCACACTACATTCCATTTTTATAGGCTCAAATTTTACCTAAAATGTCAAGAGCAAGTAGAATTGCACAATAATTGCTCTTGCTATAAAAAGCTAAACATTTCATGTTATTATTATTATTATTATTATTATTATTATTATTATTATTATTATTATTATTATTATTATTACTAGCTTTGTTGTTGTACCTATAAGGATTTTATAAAAAATCTATATTTTTTCCTAATAGTAATCCTTTCCCCCCGGGTGGGATTACTGGTTAATTTAATACTCTCAGATTTATTCTAATTAATTTACGCTTCCACTTAACTGTGTCAACTAAAGGTATACGAGTGTCCGCTCATCCCTAAGCATGACAAGCAAATTTAAACAAGATGTCTGTCGTACCTAAGTTAGAATGATTTATAAAAAAAAGCTACAAAAACTCCTTTTTATGAAAATGCAAGTGAATATCACAGTCCACTGGAATCAGATGGAAAATGAGCTCTTTCCATTATAAACAGGCAAAAAATGCGCCGAAGTTTCTAAGGCGCAATCGAGTTTTCTGTACATCGTATAATCAAGGCCACCGAAAATAGACCTGTCTTTCGGTGGTCTCGGTATAATGCCGTGGCGAGCCGCGGCCCATGAAACTTTTAACCACGGCCCGGTAGTGGCCTGGCTTATATGGCCTAGATGCACGATTATGGCTAACTTTAACCTTAATAAGGGCTGAAAATACTGAGGTTACATGGGAGCACCGGCAGTGTTTGATGATTGAGGTGGATCATCAACATACCAATTTGCAGCCCTCAGCCTCAGTAGATTTTAAGGCCTGAGGGCGGACAGAAAAGTGCAGACAGAAAAAGTGACGGACGGACAGACAAAGTTGGCACAATAGTTTTCTTTCAGAAAATTAACACCATTACTCAGAAGCTTACCAGTTTTCCTAATAATCTTTCTTTCTATTCCTTACAGGACTGTGCCAACTCACTCGACCATTTCCAGAAATTAATCCAAACTCAGCGTAACTTGGAAAAGCATAATATAAAAAAAGAAAATTCATAACGAACTTCCATCGACATTAATCACTAAACATGAGGGCAACAACGAAGTGTCTTTGCACATGCGCGATAACGCTAGCCATGGTGTGCGCCGTGACGTCAGCCGTCGCGCAAAAGAACCTGCCCAGACCACTGCCTGGCAGTGACGTCATCAGGAACAGTGCCGTCCTAAACGAAGGCAAACGTTACGGCAGCTCCGTGCGGAACGACGTGAGGCGGTACGACTCCGTGCCCTCGATGCACGTGTCCGACGGGCACCGTCTGATCACGCGCGCCCTCTGGAGGATATTCGACGCCCTCATGCAGAAGAAGGATCACTCGGCGTTGTACAGCAGGATGACCTTCGTGGAGGAGGCCCTCAAGAAGATGATCTCAGTCGACTCTCAACTCGAGGATGAGATCGACAAGCTGAAGGTGAGTTGACTGAAGTTGACGAAAGATAGCTTAATATTCTATATTTTTCAAGTTTCAGAAAACTGTTGACGCATCAGATTAATAAATCAATAAATATGACAATAATTAGAAACCAGGAGGATGGAGTAATATTTGTTATTACGGATGATGGAAGAATGGAAGTAGGTGATTCGTAGAATGCGAGAAAAGGTGAATCAAGTAAGGTAGCAAGGTTTGTAAAAGGAGACTAGGAAGGGACTTGGACTGCCAATGAAAGCCAATGTGTTGTTGCTGAATGTGAATAAAAGAAAAGATGTGGAATCTGCTGAGATGATCAGTTTACGTAGTTTGTGGGGTGGGGCAGGTAATAAAAAATGCAGACGTAGTAAAATGGTTGGCATAGTTAAAGGTATGGATCAGAGTGTTTTGAGATGGTTTGGTCATGTGGAAAGAATGGGGAACGATCGACAGGTGAAAAGACTGTTTAATTCAGAAGTGTTGGAAGTGGGGAGCAGAGGAGGTAGACAGTGTTGGATGGCTGGCATGAATAAGATTTTGGGGAGGAAGAGTATTATTATCTAGGAAGCGGGACGATAATACATGTAAGATGGAGGTGAACAGCACAATGTGCGTAAGAGGATTCGACGAGATACTGAGAAGCCATGTGTGTGGGTGCATATCAAAGTTGATACTGTGGAAGTTTTTAGCACGAATGTTCATCCACAATTTTGAACTCAAAGCATGACTGCGACAACGACTATTTTGCACATTTTTGTTCTGAACCCATTCCTTGTTAGAGGGAACTGCTCAGTGCTATGAAAAATACTGTATATGTAAAAGAAATGCACAGATATGTATATAAATTGTAAAAAAAGAAATACCTACATATTTAACAAATGACACCTTCAGAAAGTCGTAGGATACAGGTAAAGGGCACTAATAGAATTTCCAAATTGAAATAGAACTTAGGAAGTTGGATTCATTCCGACCATGGTCCGCATCATGAATGCCAGCGTTGGGAAAATGTAAACCAGCACTATGATCTTTTCTAAGATAAAGAGGCCGGAGACCTACGGACATTGGGACGGCATAACAGTTTTCACCTAAGAGTCAAACAAAAGTTTTGAGGAATGAAATACTAATGCTACCACATCAGTAGATAGAAGCTTTATGGACAATATACAGTAGGTTTCAGGTCGTAAAGTGAAACATATTTTTAAGTGCTGTGACAAAGAAAAATTAAGGTCAAATATAACAAATTTTCATCAGATATATAGAATAATTAAAAGCCCTGCTAATTACGGAAAAGTAAATCTCAGAGTGGGCGTCCTTAGCAAGGTAGACTAAAGAATAAAGCCTTTTTAATTTTGCTGGAGTTTCAGAATCATGATCCACTTATTGACCCTTTCCAGATCTTGGCTTTGGGTAACAGAAACTTCATTATTTTCTCGTTTGCGTGGGGATATAACTGCAAAAAAAAAGCATTATAAACATGCTTTATGCTTTACTGTCTTATTTTCTAAGCCCACCACATTACGAGTGGAAAAACTGAAAATAAAGGCCCAACAGCACTGCCCTGTGGAACGCCAGACAAAATAAGTCTGAACTTGCTAAAAACATCAACGATAACTCTTGATTTCAGATTACTCAAAAACCAGCCAATAAGGTCAAGAACATAGCCTCCTACACCCAAGTTTACATTAAAGCTTAATGGTCCACCAAATCAAAACAAGCACTAAAATCAATTTGCTCAAGTCCAGACTCATATCCATTGTCAAGGTTGTCTTCGATTAACTAGTCAGATCAAACTTGGCATCTCAAGTACCTTTAAGCACAGTGACTATCAGGAAGCAAGTGAAAAGGTTCAAGTTACCTATGTGTATAAAGATGAACTTTTCTGCAACCTTGGACAGCTCTAAGTTCCTCGTTGGACGAGTCGGTACAGTTCTTGGCTAGCACTCTGCTAGGATCGAGTTCGAGTCTCCGGCCGGCCAATGAAGAATTAGAGGAATTTATTTCTGGTGATAGAAATTCAGTTCACGGTATAATGTGGTTCGGATTCCACAATAAACTGTAGGCCCCGTTGCTGGGTAACCAATTGGTTCTTAGCCACGTAAAATAAGTCTAATCCTCCCTATGAGAGCTGTTAATCAGCTCAGTGGTCTGGTTAAACGAAAGGTATACTTAACTTTTGGACAGCTCTAGATGTATGGAGAGTGGCCCAAAATTGCTGCCGTCAGCACTTTACCATTTGAGAAAGGCAGAGTATCGCGTAATTTTGGCTTATTTGGACAATTACTACCTATAAAACAAAAACGATAAACTGCACGAAGTTGAGGTGAAAAGACCCTAGATAACTATTGAAAAACATTTCTGAAAAAACCTAAGTGGGTTTTCTAGCATATGTTTTATGGCCCTTGAAAGAGAAGCAAACTAAGTGGAAAGTCCGGATGACAGGAATAAGGAAGAAGAAAAGTCTACATAAGCCGTGTGAGCCTCAAACAACCAATAAAGTAGCTCTAGATCCGAATATAGAGGACTTTTATCTTGGTGACCAAAGATGAGGCTGGATTATTTTCAAATTCAATTTTTCGTATATAATTTCTCTCATTTATATATTGTATCTTATTCAGGAAAGTTCTGCTTCATCTGGATGCCATTTTGTCACTACACACTGAACTCGGTTTTTTATGACAATATGCCTTACTACTTCTTTCTTTTAACGTGCTTGTTTTCCCATTTTGTATGAGGTAAGCACGATGCCTTCTTTTGAAGGACATGAGTTACTAAACAAAAGTTCATAATTAATCCAAATTTTCTTTCCATAAATAAAACCTTCTCATTTCACCTCATCTTATAACACCTGAATTCTTTCGTTCTTTCTTTGACCAGTTCTTTGGTCCCGCGTCACCTTTCCAAGAATCCACCTCTCTTCCTTAATCCCCTTTTGGACCCACTTATGCAACGACCGGCGACACCCAATCTCTAATCTTACCTGTCATTTATCCCGCGTTCAAGGAGGGTCCAGCCATTTATATCATTATCCAGGCCACTCATCCCCGGCTTCGCCCTCGTACTTGAATCTGTCAGGATATGGAGTGTGTGCGTATCCATCAAACGCCCTCTCCACCCAATCTCGGGTCCCTTCTCGACCGAAAAGACTGCAGACTTGCTGCAGAAGCGCCTGCCTCGGGAGGTCTCTGGCATGGCTTGGCAACGAAGTAAGCAGTGAAATCGAAAAGGATGTTGTTTGCCAGAGGAAACTGTAAGATTTACTAATATGAATGCAATAAGAAAATGTAATGATGAAAAGTCGATAATAAGCTGCTAGATGAATCTAATCCGACAAGCACAAAGCATCAGATAGGCTACATGACAGGAGAAAGAAGCTCCTAACGAGCTGATAAAAACAACTTTGAATGATTTAAACCACAAAATAATTATTGTTCCTTTCGTGAAGCTGTTAGGTAATTCATAATAATAACTCAGAGAAAACTGATGGGTACCCGTAGAAAATCTTTTCTTCTGAAAGCTGGAAGTATAGGAAGTTGTTCTGACAACAGAAAAATAATAGAAAACTCCAGTTCCTTTTCGGTTGTGGAAAAAATAAACGAACAATTTACTTAAATTGCACCTCCAAGTGACGTCACTGGGTTACTTAATGATAATTAGCCGGACAGAGAGAAGGCTGTTCCGAACTGTTTTTGAAACTTGAGTTCCCGTTACACAGGGGTTTAAGTTGACATTCTTCGCGTGATAAGATAAATGGAAACAAGTGGTTAATGTTACAACGTGACAAGAAGGAATATGTATATTGCTGCCGCGTCCAACGAGTCTGAAAGTTTCATTAACGTGCCCAAGCAACCTACCGTTAGAGAATCGGAGGCATCGCTGATCCCTAGCTTGCCAGAGCACAACGACGAAAACTTTAGACTCGCTGTCTGCGGCTACTGTAAGCGCTAGTTCTTAGTACGCAAGTATTAAGGGCACTAATCCCTGTTGCTGCAGAATCTTACTCTGTCAAATTTGATAACCTGTTGCATGACATGACAACAACAAACATTACTTAAATACAAAGCTGACAATCTGCACAGTTCATTAAATGAACATCTGACCATCCACATCATTAAGTGGACTCAAAACCACAATCTCAATCAGCAATTATGGCAGTCTCGTTAAATACCAGAAAACAATATCCTATGCCAAATCGTTGTTCAACTGCCGAAAATCGTATACAGTAATGTTTTTTCCATTATTCCCAGAAAACAAAAACAGTCTTTCATTCAAAACGTGTAAAAATGACGGACAGGTGTATCTCCCTTCTGTGACGAGGTCAAGGTTTTTATTCTTTAGTTTCATTTCCTTTTTTGACTTTAGCCTTAGACCCGACCCTTTGACTTTCGAATTTTAGGATATAGCCGCAGAGGTCTTGAAAGGCCAATTCAGAGTGCCATCCAAACCCAGTCACCATACCGTTCACCTTCCCGATAGAAACGAGCAGCTATTTCAGTGAGCGACTCAAGGCAACTGCCAACTGAGAAGACGTTCTGGCTTGGCTTCAACATCTCCTCCAGAGGTTATCATCCCCTCTTATCGACTTCCTAACAACATCAGTCTCTTCCCGACCTCCAAGGCAGCTCGTATAAGCTTCCGATGCGTGGTCGTGCCAAAGTGAAGTAATCCGATCAATCAAGTTATTCGTTCCAAGTCAAACATGTCTTCAGGAACAGATAAGGGCCACTTCTCCCTTCTCACACAAATCGGAGGTCGCGTTCAACAAGCTCGAGGGGATAAAAGCGCTTTTCATGAGGCCACGTTCAACTCTGTTTCTCATATGTTGTATTCGTTTTACTGCAATGATTGTCTCTTCTTGTTTCTTGTCATGTCTACTACATTTCTCTGCAGTTAAAAGATTGCAAATGTCCAAACTCGTGCAAGGTTGCGTTCTACATGCTACATCAATATTTACTGCCTTGCAATTATCCATAAAACAAGAAAATAGAAATTTCTTTTAATTAACTTTACATAACGTCTTCGTTCTAATTTGCTTTAAGAATGGAAAATTGGAAACATACACATACAGTACTGGCAGAATTATCCGCAGACGTCATTTCTGAATGCCCAGTCGTCTGCAACAAACCCCAAGTTCCACATCTCATGCTTCTTATTATCATTTATAAGCCCGGGGTAAAGTAAATATCAAAGGGAACCACAATTATCGGACCTCTTGCATGGCGGGATCCAGTTGCAGCAGCAAGCAGAGAATATAAACATCATGACGAGAGATAAATACACACACACAAAGAAACAAACACACGCAAGCACATACACACACGCACACGCATGCACGCACACACACACAAAGACACAAACAAACACACATATATATGTATATACATATGTGTATATGTGTATAAAAGATATATATAAATATATATATATATATATATATATATATATATGTATGTATATATAATATATATATATATATATATATATATATATATATATACTGTATATATCATATAATATATATATATATATATATATATATATATATATATATATATATATATATATATATAATATATGTATATATATATACTACTATACATATGAGATACAGAGAGAGAGAGAGAGAGAGAGAGAGAGAGAGAGAGAGAGAGAGAGAGAGAGAGAGAGAGAGAAACTAGCATAAGTCTTCAGACCGACTGAGAGAGGAAACTGCAACAAGAACAAACCAATCCCACCTGAAAAGTGGGGCAGATCCTTATCACAGACTTTACGTAATAATAATAATGATAATAGTAATAATAATAATAGTAATGAATCGCAGATCATCTGATCCTCGTTATAACGCCTCTCGTACGAAACCCCTCACATCAACATGCATGAGCAAACATCTCGTAAAACTCTAAAGGTCAAAATACATAAATACTGCGGTCTAGATACGAAGAAATCCAACACCCCCTAAAAAATTTATAATAAAACCATGGATGTCAGACAGAATTAACAATTAATGAAGTAGCAAATAAAGATAGAATTTACTTGATCCTTATTTATTTCGTAATTTATTCGTACTGCAAATCCTAATATAAATAATATCTAAGATGTCGACTGGTAACTTTTGAAATCAGTCAATAAAAGTTTTTTTGAAATTTCAAACGACACGATTCGATTTCGCGCCAAAATCTCGATTTGACAAGACCCAAGATCGCCAGTCAAACGCACGATAACTTCATCACATATAGCAAGATAATGTCAACATTTTTTCTAGCCACAGTTTTCTATTTTTCAGTTTTTCACAGACTTCTGATTACCAACGAATTACTTATTTTTTATTTCAATAAAACCGAGTACGTTTCACCTACTCCAGGTGCCGAAAAGTTAAGTATACCTTAGTTTTACCAGACCACTGAGCTGATTAACAGCTCTCCTAGGGCTGGCTAATGGTGAGGTTTTCATAAGGTGATAAAATGTAACGCTGGTATCTTTTCACGACTAAGTAATGCATTGTCGATTTCATGTTTTTTTTCTAGGGTTTGGGGGGGGGGAGATCTGGCATTTTGACGTATTAAAAAAAGCTAAAATGGAAAAATAGTATATAAAATACAATGAAAAGAGGTATATAAAATACAATAAAAAGAGCATACGTATGAAAACTTACAGACTAGTGAGGCAAACTGCTTCAATGTCCGATATTTCACGTGAGAAGAAAGAGGCGGTTGGTGACCAACTTGACTGAAACGACTGAAACCACAAAATTTTAGGCAAGAGCTGATTAATAAGCAACAGACTGGCACTCAAAAATAATTTTACAGTAAATAATTGCAATCATATTTAGGGATTTTAAATTTTTATTAACAGTTTTGATATTCCAGATAATTATCTTCCGAAATCTACAATTTTACAAAGATTTTCATCCATAACTGTAATGTTGGAATCGAATTAAACCCAGTAATTCTAATCTTTGTGGGAAGCATTCTAGTCTTCAAAAGCAACCTCTGAATAAAACGTTGATTAATCATTTTTCCCCTGCCTCTTTTAATATCAAAATGACCTCGAAAAATGGGAAAATTAATGTAACATAAAAAGTTAAAAAAAAAAATATTTCAATTTGAATATAATATTTTTGGGAGTTATGCAGTCTTTTTGACGACTGATTTTAAATTAATGTTTACAAGCCTGACACTAAGCGCATTATCTAATTTAGCAAAAGCAAAATTAAAATGAACGAAAATAACATCCATGACCCAAACAAACTATAAAATTGTAATTCCACACCACAAAACCTGGGCAGTTAACGATCTGTTTCTACATCTCGTGAAAGAAAACCATTAATCCTCTACAACACATAAACTGGGGCAAGAAAGGAAAAACGCTGACCTTATTTCACGTCCTATCACAACAACGATCTCATCCTTTACCAAGTTCAGGCTAGGCACAGGGTCAGTGGGTCGGGACACGCAAGGATTGTGAAACGGCAGCTGGGAGGTGTCTTCCCAGCCGCAGACATGATGCAGGAGCGGCGCATAATACCTCGAGCGCGTTTACGGCTCGACTTTATGTGACATTTACGGTCGGTCGCCCCGCTATATTTGTTTACACTTGACAGTTTTATCTCGGTCAAAAGTCAGGCTTTTTGAAGATCAAGTGTGCTTTGCGCGTTTATTGGTATAAATTTTAGTGCGTCTGCATTTCGAAATAAGGACAGACAGCGGGACAACTGGGTGTATTTGTAATCGCGCGGGAGATGACTGGACGACTGTCACGCAATAAAATATTTTCCTAGAATGTGAACTTGACATTTCCGACAACAAAAGGCTTTTCGTTAAAGAGATTCTCTTTTTAGAAATCTTCCTTGGAGTAACTCAAGTCCTAAACTATCGAAATACAAGCTTTTTCTTAAACAATCGTATAAACATACCTCTCTCCCCATAACTGGGAGTAGCTCCAAAGAAAAACGAGATATGTACACATATATAAACATATATAAACATGTGCATTTACATATAATGTGACGCCAGACAGCTGACAGTCAAAGTACTTGATGATAATTTACATCCAAAAGTATTTATATATTATATGAGAACTTGACCTGACGGGGGTTCGAACCAACACCTTTTAAGACTGGTAATAGTGAGTGAATAAGTAGTGACTTAAGAAGAAATATATGAATATGCTGCTTTAAAATGGAAAACTGCAGTACCTGCAAAAATTCCGAAACTGAGATATGCCACTCATTTGGGCCTGTGAAACACCACGCACACAAGTTACTACAGTTTCAGAATGATTCTTCAATGCTTCACGAGCATTTAGGGGGTCCCATTTGCAGTATCTGCAAAACTGTAAAAAGTGCAAGAGAGTCTCACCATTCTTTTCAGTTTTGTATTTTTGCAGATACTGCAGTCTTCATTTTAGTAAGGTAATTGGTTCTTGAATGTTTGTCCAGTTCAGCGTCAACTCATTTCCACCAGAATAACTCTGTAACAGGTGTTTGCCGCAGTCTAGGGGTGTTGGTAAATTTATCACAATTTTTACACATGTCATTATCATAATTTCAAAACTGAGCCACAAATACCCTTTTAATATGGATTCCACTAAACCTAATGGAAATTACATATAAGTGATAATTTCACTCAACCTAATGGAAATTATATATAAGTGATAATTTCACTCAACCTAATGGAAATTATAATGTGAAATTCCATTAATAATGGAATTATATATAAGTGATAATTTTCAACTCAACCAATGGAAATTATAATGAAATTATACCTAATGGAAAACTGTGATAATTTTAATGGAAATATATAAACCTGATGGAAATTATACATAAATGATAATTTCACTAAAACAATGGAAATAATGTTATTTCAACCTAATGGAAATTATACATAAGTGATAATTCTACTAAACCTAATGGAAATTATACATAAGTGATAATTTTACTAAACATAATGGAAATTATACATAAGTGATAATTTCACTAAACTCATGGAAATTATACGTAAGTGATAATTTCACTAAACCTAATGGAAATTATATATGTGATAAACTATCAAACACGCATAACCGCTTGTTACACTCTTAATACTAAGGTATCAGCGGTGGAGATGGGTCAATTTCGAGTTTAAGTAGGCAGCTAGAACTCAACGGAAATATATTGAACAGTCGAAATCACTTCTTAAATATTTCTTGATGGCTGAGTTCATGAAGTCACTGTCTCGAACTTGCCAACCCTAAAAGGCGTGAGATCAGTTCCTGGTCAGGGTAAGTGTGCTTAACATAGATAATCCCCTTCTTGTTAAAGTTATCCCTAGAGAATAAGGAATTCGAAGTTAACAGGCTATTTTCAGCCCAGAAAGCCACTCTCATTTTGCCTGACTACGCCTTATAGGCTACTAGGTGGACGATGAGGTTACCACAGCCTTACGGGTTGTAATAAATAAATAAATAAATAAACAAATAAATAAATATATATATATACACACACACACTCACACACACACACGCACGCGCACGCGCGCGCGTCTCAAGAAAACATCAAGCTACTTGTTACATTAACCTCGAAGGTGCTGTAACAGGGATGAATACATAAAAATCTTTTGTAGTATCAGCTGTTTCATACGCATGCATGCACATAAAAAAACAAACACACACACACATTATATATATATATATATATATATATATATATATATATATATATATATATATATATATATGTGTGTGTGTGTGTGTGTGTGTGTGTGTGTGTGTGTGTGTGTGTGTGTGTAAATTTATGTTAAAATTAAAAAAACAATAAAAAAACGAATTGACAAAAAAAAAAAAATAAAAAGAATTCCTCCGGGATTATAAACCTAACCTAAACCATCATTTCATCCCCGAAATTGCTCGTATAAAAGAATCAACGAAGTAACATTATCCGCCTGATTACCCCCGGAATGCGCGTCCAGCTGAATGAGAGAAGCCCTCTGTTGACCAGAGAACCTCGTCGTCGGTGGCGACGTCTTCTGGAGACCGACCGCAGCTCTTAATAAACAAGCCCTGCTCTTTTGTCTGAAGCGGCTCTTTATTTAGCTATGATGGTGCTCTTTTCGAAAGGGATGCACTGGCTGAGTTTCCCTGTGTCTCTCGTCTGAAACGCGCACGGTTGCAATCAGATATGACTTGCCACGTAGGTACAGTATTTTACATTACATATCTCCACATCTATGTCTGTATACACAACACAAATAAATACATACATACATATACTGTATATATGTATATATATAATGTGTATATATATACATACATACATATATATATATGCACATACATATATACAGTATATATACGTGTATATGTGTGTATAATACACACACACATATATATAGGCCTATATATAGTGTCTGTGTGTAATCAGCTGTATGGGAAATACTGGTCCACTCGACCTGGTGCGTCTAAACAGTCCTTTGTTAGATATGCATGAGACGCGCTGGAAAGAACATCCTAATGCCCTTTTCTAGCCTAGTTTCCGAAGGAGATAAGAGAGAAAAATCGAATACGAGTAAAGCTTAACCACGTAGGAAGAGAATTCCAAAGTTTGGCAGAAGGAGGAAAGAAACAAGTCACTCACCGAGCTGCGTAATCCCAGACTTACTGATTTCCACAGCAAATGTAAGATATACGTATACATTATAATATATATATATATATATATATATATATATATATATATATATATATATATATACATACATATATATATATATATATATATATATATATATATATATAAATTACTTTTCCAAATGTAAGTTATTATTACTTACTTTATCACAGCTAAGCATCAATTTAAAAGCTTGGCCATTTAATAATAATAATAATAATAATAAATTACGACATTATACTCTCATATCACACAACTGCACTCCAGCATGAAAACTGAACTTTAAAGAAAAATAGAGTACTTAAACAAAACAGACCGCAATTTGCTGTGATATAAAAATAATTCTCACACTACAGATCTGAAGGAAAAATGCTTTTACATCTTTGGCAGAGGAGGCAACATTAAAAAAAAAAATAAATAAGAGTCTCACCAAAACGCCAACAAACTACTTGAACAAATTGACCTTTTATGAACCAATAAAAAAAAAAAAGAGAACGACCGTGAACGCACCATAAAACAGCAATTCTTGCCTTGGGGAGAAACATTACTCGAGAAACGCCTCCTTTTAAATGTCTACAAGCAAGAGTGAATTCAAGAAAAAGCAATATCGAGATTCTAATAAAATGTCTCCTCGATTCTAAATTGAATAACGAGGGATTCTCCAACTTCTCTCGTCAGATCACGTCACGAGAACGCAGGGCTGGACACGTTGCAAGGCTTGCACATGTCAACCTTCGCAATGGAAGAGAAGTTCGAGCTTGAACTTTATTGCAGTAAAGAAGTAAAAAGCAGATTACGTAGATGGTCCTAAAAGGACTAACCTAAACTAAGTTAAGAGTTTATTCCTAGTTTATTCCTACTTGTATTCATCATAACAGAACTAAGAAATTTTAGAATATTTTTTAAAACAAAAGATACTCAACTAAAAATATTTTTACTAACTTACGAGTACCGGATAGTTTTAGGTCTTTTTATTTCCATACAAATAAGATGAAAATTAAGATTATGCACATTTCGGACGGAAAAATGGGAGCAACTACTCGAAAATACCTAAAATG